>NC_079405.1:8659023-8979023 GCF_029220125.1 Pseudoliparis swirei | reverse complement strand
TTGAGTTATGCGAGTAACACGCATACAAATAAATACATAAATACACGGCGATCAAAACATAACCTTCCGCATTTTTTATGCGAAGGTAAAAATGCTCCAGTACTACTATAGATATAGATCTAATAGAAGCTGATAAAGGGTGGAGAAAAGAACTGCATGGTAGCCATAGGTTGCTTTTGCTCCGGTGGCTTATTTTAATCCATCATATCAGTGGTACTTACCAAGACTTGATAATAGATGCCCTGTTTCTCTTTGTCCTTTGGGATTAAGTTGATTTGTTAGCTTGGCTTTCTCCGCTCGTCATGTTTTAGCTTGTATATGTAGGTAAATGTTACTTAGAGTTCCATAGAGGGTTTCGTAAACTTTTAACTCATTACATTTTTAGTGTGTTTTGTTTTAATGTATTTGTCCCTTCCGTGAATACTTCCCTGCAGGGATGAATAAAGTGTATTGTATTGTAATGTAATTGAATTGAAAAGGCGCTGCAATGGTGAGAGCGAAGTCTAAAGCTCCTAAATTGACACACAGCGCGGACAAATCTGTAATAAATTATTTTTTTCCCATCGTGATGGAGTTGGCTCACGCTGTAAGGTAACAATAGTGCTCATTTCGGAATCTTGGCGAGCATTGTTCAAGGCTTAGTCGAAAACGTCGTAATATTCCTTCTATTATATCTATTTCCGTTTCTTGGAACAACTTACCATATCTTAAGTTTCTGCATCGTATCCTCGTCGTTATGCTTGTGTCTTTGCTTCTGCTTTGCGGCTTTTTTAAATTTCTGTAACCTTATTGCTGCATATTTTTCTTGCCTTTTGATGTACAGTTTATGTAATTATAAAAACAAATTGCGTATAGATTAGGTTACTTGTCTTGCTTCCCCAGCACCGCACACATCTGTGATAATGTACTCAGTTTTTTAATATCTGTGTTAAATAAAGAGCATCTTAGAAAACCCCCACCACACACACACACACACACACACAAGGAAGAAGATAAGGAAGTCACTGTTGTACAATGCAACTCTTTGTATGACTTCCGATGTCATCATAGGAGAAGAAATGCTGTTTGGTGGAGGTAGCATGAAAATCGGATCAGCTTTGAAGCAGCTTTTTTCTTTTCTCCGCAGTCAGGAAATGAGTAATTGTCCACTGTGCTGATTTGGAATCAGTTTTTAGGCAGCTCTTTCTCTGTCTTCGATCGGAAAACGCCTCGTCCAATGCGGTTGATTCCGCCTCCAGCCGCGGTCTGCTATCTGAAAATGAGAAGTTGTCTTTGATGCTGATCCTTAATCAGCTGTGAATGCAAATCTCTACCACAGTCCATTATGTGGAAACGAGGAGCTATCCAAGGGGCTGATTTGGGATCAGCTTTGAAGCCGCTCTCTGCCTCCGAGGAGTTCTCCGTGGTGCTGATTTGGGATCCGCTTTGACCCGACTCTCTCTTACAGACCTCCATGTGGAGGAGAGGAAGTGTCCATGGTGCTGACTGAAGCATAAGGCCATACACAGCAGCTCACAACACATTTAACCCAGTGAGGCTGCTACTACACAATCTGACAGCTCCAGTGTTGCAAGTAGCCACTCTGTGCTGTACATGTAATTATGCCAAGTTGATTTATGTTGTTGGGCTATATGAGCAAGAGGTGTTTTAAACCAGCTGTTCCCTAAACACAGAAAATATGAAGTATCTGGGTCACTCTAAAGTGGTTGCAGCCTAATCGTGTATGGGTTTTAGAAGTGGGCAAAAGTAATACTGGAGATGCGAACATGGCTATAATCATAACTGGAGATGGCTCTAATACACAGTAGCAAGTGTGGCAGGGAAACATCACTTTATTGGGAGGAATAGATTGCTTCAGTAACCTTTGACTAGTACCTGCCTTTGGAATCATTTCCACATGGGAGATAGAGTTTTGTATTGGTGAAGTATGCCGGGTAATACTACTGTTTCCATCTCTGGACCTTTTACCCACGGCCCCTCACCTCACTCTCTACCGTCCTCTCTCCCATCGCCCCGTATTGATCTTCTGCTGGTTGTGTCTAGCGGTACTATATCCACAGATATTTATGTTTGGAGGTGCCGGTCTCCGGTTCCCATTATGGGCTTGAGCGATAGGCGCGGGCAGTGTTTCAACACCTCGCCGCGGAAGGAAAAATTTAATATTCAGGAGGCATGTCCTTAGTCAGCACTTCCATCCCAGGAGCTGTAAATGACCAGGGACAGCGAGTATGCTGGAGCATAATGCAAAGGTTGGGCTACAAGGAAAAAGACGAAACCTTTTGTTAAAATATGTACAATCAAATTACTTTGAGTCCGTCCTTTCACATAAGTCCAATTTGAGTGACAATTGATTTTTTAAAAGTATTTCAGCGATGGAGAAATCTTAATGTTGACAGACTCATTATAGGTCAGACGGGATTAATGTGACCATCTAATGGGAAGGAATGCAAATCTAAAGGGAAATGTAGCACTGTGGTTAAGTGCCAGTTAGTAGTAATGGTTCAGAAAAGAGAGACGTATAAATCAACATTTAAATGTCATAAAACTAACTGTCCAAATACTGTGCATGCAGGAAGAAAACAAAGAATCTTTAAAATCACAA
Organism: Pseudoliparis swirei; assembly: GCF_029220125.1. Taxonomy (NCBI): domain Eukaryota; kingdom Metazoa; phylum Chordata; class Actinopteri; order Perciformes; family Liparidae; genus Pseudoliparis; species Pseudoliparis swirei. The sequence continues at coordinate 8,976,421 of NC_079405.1, read as the reverse complement.
CATATCCTAAAATTAAACTATTTGCCGATTCCAAAACAGTTTCAACACTTTGAGTTCTTGATGTCGATATATACATTCTTACTTGGGATTAACATGAGAAAATATGTTTATAAACTGTATATTTGATACTTTCGCTCTCATCCCCTAACTCCCCTGACTCTCTCTCTCTCTCTCTCTCTCTCTCTCTCTCTCGCTCAGCACCTCTCTGTGAACAGCCTCCGCGCGATGGCTTTTAAAATCCTTGTTGGTACATCAGCTTCCTAACCTTCGCAACCTTCCTGAATGAGCCTCTGAGAGACTCCAGCTGGTTGTGATGGCGGGTAATCTCTCTTTGTGTCAGTCTCTCTCCCTCCTTCACACGATTGTCTCTGGCATTCAACAGACACAAACACACAAACACACACACACACACACACACACACACACACACACACACACACACACACACACACACTCATCTACAGGTGATCCACTTCAAGGAAGCAGGCATACTTGTCATTTTCACTGTGTCTAATTCCCCAAAGAAAATGCATCTGCATACCACCTCTGGACTCCATCAGAGACGGTTATGCTCAAGCATTTCTTCCATTCCTCACACTGTTCCTGTAACTTTTTGTCTGGAACTTCCTGATGTGAAAATAGTTTTTTATGCACTTGTATTTCTATTAGCTGTGTCTTTTTTTAAGGACAACAACACCTTGAGCTGCCTCCGAATATGAAATGTAAACGTGCCTCTCCTTGTTTAACTCGTGCAGGTAATAAATAAATGTAAATGATATGCTGCATATTTCTAGAAAAACACAAGCTGGCCCCGCAAACGTATTCTAATGATGGAAAGCAATGCTCACATGTATTCACACACACACACACACACATCTGCACAGAACAACATGTTTCTAGAGATGAGGAGTAACGTTCGGGCAAAGAGGAATGCAAGGAAAATAAATGACCTGTGGCACTTGAATGTTTCATCACTTACAAACAAGTGCCATTAAATCCCCTTCTAGTCGGTTTAATGTCATTCTAATGATCAGGGCAACATCACCAACGTGTAGTTAAGGGTGAAGCAACATATCTATTTAGAGGAAACGATCCGCCAAAGAAGCTAGATCAAAACTAAATGCTTCTATTACGTTGTTTCTCCCATTGGTGCCCCACCCCCCCTCCCCTCCCCTCCCCCACAGCTCTCTCTGTCCCCCCACTTCTCCATTTGTAGGTTCCTTCCATCGCCACCAGGGGCTTTCCACACCACGCCGTTGCGCGAGCGGCTTGGAAAGCGTCCATCTCCTCCGCGCTCTCCTCCGCACGGAGACTCTGGATGCGCGGCGCGGCGGGAGACGAGGGCGCGCAGAGTGTGTCTCTATCCCTCTTCTGGTTTTGTATCACGCGCAGGATCGTCTGCGTATACACCTCTTTCATTCCGGGGAGGGGAGCGGCGCAAGTTGAGTCGCCGTCACCGCATCCTGCTGCAACTTGTCCAGGACCACTAAGAGGTAATTGTTCCCGCCGCGCGGCAGCAACGGGAGGACTTTGGTCGGGAGATTTGTTGAATTGAATGGGAAAGTTCCCGGTGCCGTGGCATTGGTCTCGGAGCATGCAACTCCACCGGACTTGCGGAAAACCTCTCGCCATTGCACTGTAAGAGTTTTCGCGTGTGCGCCACATTTGCATTAATGCATTCAGTGTGGTTTTGGCGTGTTTGTGTGCGTGCGCGCGTATGGGTGAAGAGGTGCCTTTATATGTGTGTGTGTGTATGCATTTCATTGAACCTTGTTTTTATCTTTACTTGAAGTCTGGACATCACCGGCTAACTTGTTGACACTTGTAACACATTCACCGGGAGGGTGAGTGGTGTCGGTATTGAGCGCTGCGCACGAGTCCGGTCGGCATCTCTCGATCATATGACATGTGTTGGACAGTAAACGGGACAACGCGGATGTTTAGGTGACGGCGAAGTGGGAAATGGTTGACACACGCTGGGAAATGTCTGCACTGATATTCACGTCGCGTGCATTTATTGTATATGGCAACGTGTTAGTGGAATCTGGGCAGCGGTGGTCGCGTGCATTTCATGTCGCTTTTGAACGTTTCACCTCCTGTGTTCAACAGACGTTTTCAGCTAAAATCAAGAGTTTATAATGTGTGTAAATATGCCGGCCGGTCGGCACACTTTCATGAATGCATTTAAAGGAGGGAAAATAATGACTGCACGCACCTGCTGCACCGAGGGATGCGTTTTTTGGAGGACTGCGGCCACTTGATGCATGCGCCAACAGGATGCGTTTGGGGAAGTTGGATGTGTGCCAATCTGCACTAGAAAGCGAGGCTGTTGAATGGCTGAATGCAGATTTACAAGCCTACTAACGGTTCATTTTTTAAATTATAATCAGGAAACAATACATTGGATTCGCGCTCATCCGGCTTTGTGATAATCCTTCACAGAGTTGTTGTGGATTAAAAAGTTTATGTCTCGTTACAGAAAATACGGGTTACAAATAATAACGGTCACTTTTTCTTCTTTTTGTTGCCATTTGATGTCACTGCTGTGCACATATTCATCTCACCATCAATTACGTTACGTCATTCACATCTAGTAGGCTATTTTAATCATTTGTCATCTTCACGTGGATCAAATGGATATCCAGCAATCAAATTAGCATCAACAACTATTTATATCCTGTTTGTTTGAAGGCATTTAGCTGGACGTGATCCAAATGTTGTGCCACATGCTTTACTGTTACTGTGTACTTTGAATTATGCTTCTCTCCTTCACAATCCTCAACCTTTCGTTTTGATTAGTTGCCTTCAATTTATTTCAGACCAACTGCCAAGATTCTTTGTAGACACGACATTTAAATTTACTTCAATATCACCAGACAGTCACTGATGGGGCAGACGGACGTTAGCTAATTAGATAAAAAGCGTCGTGCTGCGATTTAGTTTCCTGTTATCACAAAGATGCTGTACTGCCGTACATTAATCACATTGATCAAATTAATTCCATGCCAACTTAATATGTGTTTTGAGGGAGGCAGACACTTCAGTTCTGTGGAATCTGAATGAAATACAACCTCTTCCTAACAGTAGGACTTGTGTGTCGACGGGCTCAATATCTCGGAATAAGATTTGTGACCGTGAGGTTACATCACACTTATATTACTAAGTGACCTTGGCTCAGGTTAGAAACGCTCAAGTTTTCTCCTTCAGGGTGACGGCCCTCTTGACCGTGTGTACACGAGTTTGTGTGTGTGTGTGTGAGACCGTCGGCATGCCTCAGTTTATCACTTATCACGAGCTAATTGGTCTTTGGGAAAGTGAGAGGTCCCATGTAGCCAATGAATTGCTATAAGTTTCCAATTAGATGCTGGTCTGTAGAGGAATCTATCAGAAAGGCTGCACCTCTGGGTGAGGACCACGACCTTCACTGACCCTGTGTTTGGAGAATTGATTTTTTTTGCAGGTTACAATTCAGGTTGAACATTGGTTGGTGTCGAGGTCAGCAACACTTCAGGCAGAATTTGCTTCACACATTGTCCTTAAAGTTCTCTGTTATGTTCTTGTATTCTCATCAACAATGTTATAAATGTAGCAACATAACCTAGAATGCAGAACTTAGAGTATATGTACTCTTTTTTTTGGTGAAGTAAAAATAACTAAAGATGTAGTGTGCAAAACTTTCCAGAAGAGACAAATATTCAGTGATCTTTCTTCTTTTTATAATTTTTTAAACATTAATTTAGAGTCGGTTCTAGATTTCTGCCATGCTGAGAAAAATGTCTGCACCATTGTGCAAAAGCCTCAGAGTTTGGTGATGTATGTTACTGTTGTTTCTTATTTATGAACTAAACCCATATTGACTGGGCTCACAGTATGTACTGTCAACAATATTAAAAAGTAAGATCAGCTTTTTTGGAGACACGTGCACACGTGTGTGGCACACGTACAACACACATCTCTTAACTGGGAGGTGATTCTGAATATGATATATAATAAATTATCTGTAAGGAAGAAAACAAATGAATATTTTTGCCTCCTTACTGTCCATTACAGCCACGTATCTGCTTCGTATCCTCGACTAATTTATCCAGCCGGTGGTCTAACCAGGGTGTACATTACAAGGGCCATGTAGCAGTAACCCAGATGGCAGAATGAGCTGATTGTGATTTATGTACCAAAAGTGAATGCATTACAGAGAGCTTCTGGAGTCTGCCAATTGCAGGCAGGTTTTCACACATTTTCCACCAACACATACACAAAGACACACACACACAGACGCAGACACTAAAATCATAGATACACAAAAATAGTCGCTTACTGCAAAACTTTGTTAATACTGATGTGTGTCCATATACAGTAAACGTTATCTCTCTCTCTCTTTCTCTCTCTCTCTCTTCCACAGCCAGACGTCTGCACGCACAAACACTACGCACACACACACCTACACACACACACACACACGTGCACACACAACACAAGTCTCCTGAAAAATCTTTAAGATGAAGTAGTCCACCATTGTGAGCCATTGATTACCGTTTACCAAGCTGGAGCATAAATGCAGCGTGTGAAGGAGAGACGCCTCGGATAGACACAGCGAGAGAGCAAGACAAAAAAGAGAGAGAGAGAGAGAGAGAGGGCAACAGTCAGAGAAAAGGAGAGAGGAAGAGAGGCTGATAGATGATAGTGCTGTGGCAGTAAAGATGACAGATAAAGGGATAGACCAGGGGATATTTATGGCTGACAGAGAGGGGACCGATTAGGCCAACTAATTGATCTGGACCTGTGGTGAGGTACCTAGTCCATTCTCATACTCTCTCTCTCTCTCTCTCTCTCTCCCTCCCTCACTCTCAAACACACACACACACATTTTCACAGTCACACTCCCGACTGCTCACACCTGCTGTCTAGTTGCCGGTCAGGGCCGGTCAGCCCTTAGTCACTTCATTACCCCCTCCGGGAAGGGAGTGAATCAACCGCATTAACTCTTGAGCTCTGCGATGGAATCGCTGGGTAGGAGGAGATGGAGCGCTGAGGGCTGTGGACAGGCTCCATGCCGGATTTTCCAGTCATGTCCGTAGTCATTTCAAGGAGAGGGTTACAGGCAACACTTTGATCCAACGAGGTTAGAGGACTGTGGCTTTGCTGAGGAAACTCAGGTATTTTTCTTGATGCTTTTACTTGCGATGAAACCGGCTGCTAATGCAGTCTTTTGAGCCATTGTTGCAGCTGTGTTATAGAGGATGCATTGCTGTGAGCTTGTGTTGGACCAAGCTAGCTGAAACTCTCTTCCTGGGGCCCACTACTGGAATTATCATCATCATTATCATCATCATCATGTTTTGTTATCATTCATATTATCTAACATCGTTTTTTTGCACATTATTTGTGAATACACATATTTTTGCTTTCTTGCCGAGAGAAGATTGAACCTGCTCTCATGTGTGTATGCTTAATACAGGCGAGGAACTGATCAGTCGAATAAATAACACATTATATAGAATTAGTTTTATCTGTACACACACACACACACACACACACATCTTGTAACTTGTTTTTCGGTAAAATCTGCAGATGGCGACCGGCACATTTTTCTTACTCTGTTTTAGGGCCGGCTGTTTCCCGCTGCTTACAGTATTTATTCTGAGCCAATTATACAGTGGGTACGGAAAGTATTCAGACCCCTTTAAATTGTTCACTCTTTGTTGCATTGTATCCATTTGCTCAAATCAAAAAAGTTCATTTTATTTCTCATTATTGTACACTCAGCACCCCACCTTGTAAGACCAAAACAGAAATTTAGAAATTTTTGCACATTTATTTAAAAAGAAAAACTGAAATATCACATGTTACCCACTGTGTATCGTCATATAGCTCACATTTAGGATACAGTGAGATGTTCATCTCACTACACATTCACTTTTGGTCCATTTAGACAGTTAAATAAAATGTAATTACAGTTCATTGCATTTGTATGGCCACATATCACAAGTCATATTCGCATCAGCTGGCTTTACAACTTGTAGAAGAGACATTATTCTCCGTCCTTGGACTCTCGTATCGGAAAGGGACAAAAACAACCACATCAACACTAAATGCTCATGGGCATTTAGCACCATATTTTGTTCTTATGTGCATGTCGTGTGTTAGTCTGTGTATATAATGTAGTTTAATGTAGCAGTTTTCTAATATTTTTTTCAAACCAGAAAACAGGGATGACCTTGAACTGGTTAGTTTCCCATTTTAATGGGTTACACGTCATTCAATGAACACTCGAAAATTCCAACTGCTGTCCTCATGATGAAGAAAAATATATTAATATACATGAGATCGGCTTCTTCAGACATTTGAAGCCAAAGGAGCGTCACTGGATGTAGAGTTCAAACTAAATCTGAATGCCTGCTTTCAATTTACAGCAAATTGAACAAATCAAAGGATTCTCTTTCAGTGGATTAAAGCATGGCAGACTAATGCATTGCTCAGAAAAGGAAATGTTGTTGTATCCCAACTGCACTGTGCTGCACTGAAACATAAAAGAAAGAAATGATATTTCAATTAAAAAAAACATTGCCATCCAGCTTCTTGACGGCGTGGTGATTTAACCGCGTTCCTCCTCCTCTGAACACGGCAGAGATTGAAGATCACAGGACGAACATACGCTGTGTACATATTTGATGGTGTTTTTAAATCACCATCTGATCATTTAATTTCTCTTCAACTTTCTTTCCCCCCACATCCGAAAGCTGCAACGTTGTACACGGCTTAGAATTTACAAGTTCTGCCGAGCAAACGATGAACGTGTTGCACTTACAGCGCACAGTCGATGGTTGAGGAAAGATCCAGTATGTCGCGCTCTCGTCCGCCAGCGCTGCTGTTTTCTTCCCTGTGTTTTACCACTTAATGTGCATGTTTTCCTGGAGGCAGGATTCCATCTCTAGTGATGGATTCCAGTCAATCTGCCTTCTGTAGCTGGTCTGCCATTCTGGGATGGTGCCTCTTGCACTGGAGTGGGAAGAACAACTGCTTTGTAAACAGGCAGTTCTTCACCTGGATGTCACGGTTCACAAAGACTTTTCCTCGGAGTCTGGCGTAACCCCACCGGCAGAGCTTATGCGCTGGTGTATTTCTACATCAGTGTCGGCTTTGGAGCGATGAAGGCTGCCAAGGTAGGGAGAGTCATCCGCATTTTTTTCCGGCTGAAATATTTGATGTGTGCTGAGTCACACACACACACACACACACACACACACACACACACACACACACACACATGCCCTGTACACACAATTGGCGACAGACATGAGGCGATTTTTTTCGTTTGCAAGAGATTAATATGAATAAAAGGATTAGAGGTGATGTGAGGATGAGGAAGAGGAAGTTGTTATCATGTGGTTTCGTTTGCTCTTTTCAGATTCGTGCATGCAACGCTGTTTGAGAGGAAGAGTTTGGGTCATTTTAATGAGTAAATCAACGACACTCAATAGTCGCTGATTGTACCCTCTGTTTTTTTTTAGTGACTGCGATCCCAGTAAATATGAGTTTCATTCAGTTTGACAAGGGAAGCTCATATTTTTTCAGCTCTTGTCTTATTTCCGATTATCCACTGGCAGTATAAGGTGAAATTTTTGCGCGCTAAAGATGCTCATTGACATTAAGTGTCCCTGAAATTAGATTTATGATGGGCCGTCAGTTTCAAAATACTTACAGTGACTCGAGTGCTGTCATAATAGAGGAGCCAGAGCTCTCTTTCATGTCTCGATGGCTCGCGAACTAAACCGTGCAACACTTCATTAATAAAATAAGCCTATTTAATGAGTTAATTTGGTTCATTAGGTTTCACGCTAAATTGTTTTCAGAAGATAAAGTGGCCGACATGAACCGCAGATCTGTTACCTTTGTGATTGTAAACAATCTCGCATTGTATGAATGCTGAGTATAATTAAGCATTTTCTATTCAAAACAATGGTTGTATGTATCTTCCATTTCAGCAACAGTTTTACAATCGTGCAGGACACAAAAGAGCATCCATTGTGGCTCAGTATTTTAAACTGATGCTCAGAGCAAGAGGAATCCACACTCTTGGATTTCCGCCAGCTGCCCCAGTTACCAGCCATCGGTCAAATTCATGCATGTTAGGTTGATTAGAGAATGTCCACAGATGTGTACGTGAGCACGAGCGAGGGTCTATCCATGTCAGTCCATCTGTGAACTGGCAACTTGTCAACGGTGTTCTCCAGCCGTCTGCATCTAGGCTGGAACGGGCTCCGGCAACCTTGTGACCCTGAGTTGGAATAAACGGATAAGACAATGGATGAATGAGCAAACATCAGGAACAGGATTTTGTCAACATGTCACTCAAAAGCTTTTCACTCAGTGTCTGGTAATGCCGCCTAGCAACAAACAGTTTGCTCCTTTGAGCGGATTACACAGGCTTTGGATAATTTGTCTTCGTCTTTTTCTTCATCGATCTTTACCCCTCTCTCTTGCTCTTTCTCACTCTCATTTCTCTTTGGCAGGACTTCAATCTTTGGCTAATGAATCGTTCGAGGATAATGATCGATCGCAATAACATAGAAATATTTCCTTTGTCTGGTCGAGTGGCATAAACAGCAATTTATAGAAGTCATAGTGTTGATGTAAAGGGACATATTAGTGGTGTTATTGGTATTATTGTATACTGTCACATAAACCAGTTGTTACAGCAATGGATGATTAATGTAAATGTCATAATACGGCAAATATGCTTATTGCTCTTCTGGCTGCATTGTAGCTATTTCATTCTGCTTTGCTTTGAAAATGGGAAATGATGAATAGCATTGGTAGCAATATACAAAGTATTTGCATAATGTGGAATTCATATATAGTTACACTATTATACTAACTCTTGCACTGTTATATTCTATATTATTATCATTGCATCTGGAGGAATGTGTTGTAAGTAGCAGCTTCGGTTTGCATGGCCATCACTTTAAAGTCGTTATTCTTATTACTGCTCCCCAGGAGACTCCTTGGGATCACCAATGTGATGCTGTTGCCACCTCACAGAAGCATAAGGATAAATACATCCTTAAATAACTGTTGTGGATGTGATTCTGAGCCATTGGCTCACATCTCAGTCAAGCATCAGAAAACAACCGCCTTGTAATACAAAAATGACACATTTAATTGTGAGTTTTCTTCTGAGGGAAGGCGACGGGGGATCGAATAGTTTAGAGGGCAAGGATCATTTTTTATAAGTTACTCCGTTACTCCTTAATGATCTTTCCTCTTGCTGCCACCCACAAGCAGACAAAGGCAAACACCAAAAAGGATCAACATTTCAAGGTTTGTCTGTGTTTGCTGAATTACGATTGAGGACACACTCCTGGGGATAGTCAGTATTAGCTTTAGCTGGGCAAAGGATGCCTCACAAGCTAAAAGACAAGCAGACACACACCAACATTTACACAGATGTGCATACACAAACACACCAGACACAGTTAGAGTAACACAGAGTGCCTCCGTGCTGAAACATTCAAAAGTTCCTTCCTTATGAATCCATGTCTTACTTGGGTAATGATTTAGGAACTTTAGCATGCATTGGCCAACCAATTTGAACTCTAAACTAACTTTGCTTCAAATAGATACTGAATGCTGTCTTTAAAATACATACATATATGTAAGAAACATCTCCAAAGGCATCAATATGCCTTTACACTCGTTTATATCCTTCGTCACAATCTTTGCCCTGTGGCAGCCCTTCAGGCTTCACTGTGTGTGATAACAACATACACTGGGGTCAGTCTGCTTGAGTTATGACCCTACATCATTATGGTCAGGGATCCATCAGTTGAGCTGTCTGTGCTAGACAACACAGCCTTCAATTCAACAACCCAGACTACATGATAATGCAAGTTATAACTGATTTTTCCCCCTTTCAATAGGAAAGGCATACTCTCCAAAATACCTCATAATGGAACAGAATTCAATAATATTCCCCAGACATGTTCCCAAGATGACTTGAGAAAAAGCTGTATTGTTAAGAAGTCATGAAACTTTGACATAATCCTAATGGCTTCCTTTAGAAGCAGACAATGAGAAACTTGTATTAAACGTAATATCACTCGTTCGATAGTATCTCACTGCTATAATTGTACTGTGCACTCTTAGTGTCTGGAGTGATGTGAACAAAATCAATGCTACATGAGCTGGCTGAAATGTCACCAAAATTAAATCAAATTAATGGGAATTGATCTGTAATGTGGGACATTTTGTCCGTCTTTGCATTCAGGGGATTGTAATTGGATATTGTGTACCGTAGTTGTGCCTTGATTCAGTCAGGGGCTCTCAGATAAAACGCTGAGCTCCTGCATTTGTAATCTGTGTCCATAGTTACCTGTTCTATAACGACACTGCACTCTGCGTCAGGCTCGGTATTGTTCGCCTCACTCTGTTCTTCTCAGTCTCGCTGCGTCTCATCTTGCTTCATCGTTATTTTTTCAATTTTCCCCATGTGATCACATTTTGCATGCCATGTCATGTATTCTAGGGCTGCCACTAACGATTATTTTGATAATCGATAAATCTGTTGACTATTTTTTCGATTTATCGATAAATCGGATTAAAATACCAAAACTTATTTTCAACCCTTTATTCAGAACGGATTTGTACGGTCATGGAAAACCTGGAAAAGTCATGGAATTTAAAATGGTTATTTCTAGGCCTGGAAACGCATTATTGTTGGAGATTTTAATATCCATGTGGATGTTGATAATGATTGCCTTAGTGCTGCATTCATCTCCTTGTTGGACTCGATTGGCTTCTGTCAGAGTACAGAAACCCACTCACAGCTTTGGCCACACGCTTGATCTTGTTCTTACTTATGGCGTTGACATTGGGCATTTGAACGTCTTCCCACAGAATCCTCTTCTGTCAGACCACAACCTCATAACTTTTGAATTTATACTACAGGAGTGTACTCCGTTAGTCAAAAGTTTCTACACTAGATGTCTAACTGATAGTGCTGTAGCTAAATTTAAAGAAGCGATTCCTTCTGTATTTGATTCGATACCACGCCTCAATATAACAGAGGACTCCTGGTCTAACTTTAGTCCGTCCCAGATTGATCATCTTGTTGACAGTGCCATAGGCTCTCTGAGAATGACACTGGACTCGATAGGCCAACTGAAGAAGAAGACAGTGAGGAAGAGGAGGTTTGCTCCTGGTATAACCCTCAGACCCGCAAACTGAAGCAAGCGTCACGAAAGCTTGAACGCATATGGCGTTCAACTAATCTCGAAGAATCCCGCTTAGTTTGGCGAGATAGTCTTAAAACATATAAGAAGGCCTCCGTAATGCCAGAGCAGCCTATTACTCATCAATAATAGAAAAATAAAACAACCCCAGGTTTCTCTTCAGCACTGTAGCCAGGCTGACAGAGAGTCACAGCTCTGTGGATCGAGCATTCCTATAAACCTTAGTGGTAATGACTTTATGAACTTCTTTAATGAAAAGATTTTAACTATTAGGGACAAGATTAATAATCTCTTGCCCATAACCAGTGCCAATCTGTTCTCAAGTGGAATGGCCTTGGAAACCGCTGTATGCCCTGGTGTATATTTGAGGATTTTCTCCTATCAACCGTGACCAATTATTTTCAACGGTTTCTACTTCGAACACGTCTACCTGTCTCTTGGACCCCATCCCGACGAGGCTGCTTAAAGACGTTTTGCCTTTAATTGGCGGCTCTCTATTAGATATTATCAATGTGTCTCTGCTAACAGGCCACGTACCACACTCCTTCAAGGTGGCTGTTATTAAACCTCTCCTGAAGAAGCCCACTCTGGATCCAGAGGTATTGGCTAACTACAGACCGATCTCTAACCTCCCCTTCCTCTCCAAGATCCTTGAGAAAGTGGTCGCAAATCAGTTGTGCGACTTTCTACATCATAATAGTTTATTTGAGAAATTTCAATCAGGATTTAGAAAACACCACAGCACCGAGACGGCACTGGTGAAAATTACAAATGACCTCTTAATGGCAGCAGATAAAGGACTCCTCTCTGTGCTGGTCTTGTTAGACCTTAGTGCTGCATTCGACACCATTGACCATGACATCCTGTTGCAGAGACTGGAGCAGTCGATTGGCATTTCAGGCACGGCACTAATTTGGTTTAAATCCTATTTATCAGATCGATCTCAGTTTGTATTTGTAAACGATGACGCCGATAACCACCAACGTTAATCACGGAGTTCCACAAGGTTCTGTGCTTGGACCAATTTTATTTACCTTATACATGCTTCCTTTGGGCAATATTATCAGGAAACACTCCATAAACTTTCATTGTTATGCAGATGACACTCAACTATATTTATCGATAAAACCAGAGGAGAGCAACCAACTCTGTAAAATTCAAGCATGTCTTAAAGACATAAAACATGGATGACCTGCAACTTCTTGATGTTAAACTCAGACAAAACCAAGTAATTTTAATCGGCCCTGAGCACCTCAGAGATCAATTATCTGGTGATGTGGATTCTGTAGACGGCATTGCCCTGGCATCCAACACCACTGTAAAGAATCTTGGCGTTATCTTTGATCGGGACTTGTCCTTTAACTCCCACGTAAAGCAAATCTCAAGGACTGCATTCTTTCATCTACGTAATATTTCAAAAATCAGGCACATCTTGTCTCAAGAAGATGCAGAAAAATTGGTTCACGTTCGTACTTGAGACTGGATTACTGCAACTCCTTATTAGCAGGCTGCTCTAATAAATCTCTTAGGTCCCTCCAGTTGATCCAGAATGCTGCAGCTCGTGTTCTCACTAAAACTAAGAAAAGAGATCACATCACTCCTGCACTAGCTGCTCTGCACTGGCTCCCAGTAAAATCAAGAATCACTTTTAAAATTCTTCTCTTAACCTACAAAGCCTTGATTGGTGATGCTCCATCATATCTTAAGGAGCTTGTCGTACCATATTGCCCCACTAGAGAGCTACGCTCACTAAATGCGGACTACTTGTAGTTCCTAGAGTCTTAAAAGTAGAATGGGAGCCAGAGCCTTTAGTTATCAAGCTCCTCTTTATGGAACCAGCTTCCAATTTCAGTCCGGGAGGCAGACACAGTCACCTCGTTTAAGAGTAGACTTAAGACCTTCCTCTTGACAGAGCTTATAGTTAGGGCTGAATCAGGTTTGCCCTGGTCCAGCCCCTTGATATGCTGCTATAGGCTTATAGCTGCCGGGGACGTTTTAGGATGCACTGAGTACCTATCTCCTCTTTTTCTCTCCTTAAGGATGAATTTTCATCTCTCAATCACACGTTACTAACTCTGCTTTCTCCCGAAGTCCTTTTGACTTTACGTCTCATGGGGTCATCGGACCCTATGAGACGGCATAGATCCCATCTGCCTGATGGATCGCCTGGGTCGTGGAATTCCTGCTCATGACTACGCCACTGTCCTGTTGAGACTCCGCCCACTCCTCCTCCCCACCGCCATCTGCCTGATGGATCGTGGAGGTCTCCATCGTGGAATATGCCTACTATGAACTATTCATACACTCTGTCATATTCATTGAATGTATTTTAACTCTAAATCTGTCCTTCTGTACACATTACATCTATTGCATCTGTCCATCCTAGGAGAGGGATCCTCCTCTGTTGCTCTCCTCCAGGTTTCTTCCTTTTTCCCCTGAAGGGTTATTTGGGAGTTTTTCCTGGTCCGATGTGAGGTTTTGGGGCAGGGATGTCTATGTGTACAGATTGTAAAGCACTCCGAGACAAATTTGTAATTTGTGAAATTGGGCTATACAAATAAACTGAATTGAATTGAATAATAGAGGAGCCAGAGCTCTCTTTCAAGTCTCGATGGCTTGCGAACTAAACCGTGCAACACTTCATTAATAAAATAAGCCTATTTAATGAGTTAATTTGGTTCATTAGGTTTCACGCTAAATTGTTTTCAGAAGATAAAGTGGCCGACATGAACCGCAGATCTGTTACCTTTGTGATTGTAAACAATCTCGCATTGTATGAATGCTGAGTACAATTAAGCATTTTCTATTCAAAACAATGGTTGTATGTATCTTCCATTTCAGCAACAGTTTTACAATCGCGCAGGACACAAAAGAGCATCCATTGTGGCTCAGTATTTTAAACTGATGCTCAGAGCAAGAGGAATCCACACTCTTGGATTTCCGCCAGCTGCCCCAGTTACCAGCCATCGGTCAAATTCATGCATGTTAGGTTGATTAGAGAATGTCCACAGATGTGTACGTGAGCACGAGCGAGGGTCTATCCATGTCAGTCCATCTGTGAACTGGCAACTTGTCAACGGTGTTCTCCAGCCGTCTGCATCTAGGCTGGAACGGGCTCCGGCAACCTTGTGACCCTGAGTTGGAATAAACGGATAAGACAATGGATGAATGAGCAAACATCAGGAACAGGATTTTGTCAACATGTCACTCAAAAGCTTTTCACTCAGTGTCTGGTAATGCCGCCTAGCAACAGACAGTTTGCTCCTTTGAGCGGATTACACAGGCTTTGGATAATTTGTCTTCGTCTTTTTCTTCCTCGATCTTTACCCCCTCTCTCTTGCTCTTTCTCACTCTCATTTCTCTTTGGCAGGACTTCAATCTTTTGGCTAATGAATCGTTCGAGGATAATGATCGATCGCAATAACATAGAAATATTTCCTTTGTCTGGTCGAGTGGCATAAACAGCAATTTATAGAAGTCATAGTGTTGATGTAAAGGGACATATTAGTGGTGTTATTGGTATTATTGTATACTGTCACATAAACCAGTTGTTACAGCAATGGATGATTAATGTAAATGTCATAATACGGCAAATATGCTTATTGCTCTTCTGGCTGCATTGTAGCTATTTCATTCTGCTTTGCTTTGAAAATGGGAAATGATGAATAGCATTGGTAGCAATATACAAAGTATTTGCATAATGTGGAATTCATATATAGTTACACTATTATACTAACTCTTGCACTGTTATATTCTATATTATTATCATTGCATCTGGAGGAATGTGTTGTAAGTAGCAGCTTCGGTTTGCATGGCCATCACTTTAAAGTCGTTACTCTTATTACTGCTCCCCAGGAGACTCCTTGGGATCACCAATGTGATGCTGTTGCCACCTCACAGAAGCATAAGGATAAATACATCCTTAAATAACTGTTGTGGATGTGATTCTGAGCCATTGGCTCACATCTCAGTCAAGCATCAGAAAACAACCGCCTTGTAATACAAAAATGACACATTTAATTGTGAGTTTTCTTCTGAGGGAAGGCGACGGGGGATCGAATAGTTTAGAGGGCAAGGATCATTTTTTATAAGTTACTCCGTTACTCCTTAATGATCTTTCCTCTTGCTGCCACCCACAAGCAGACAAAGGCAAACACCAAAAAGGATCAACATTTCAAGGTTTGTCTGTGTTTGCTGAATTACGTATTGAGGACACACTCCTGGGGATAGTCAGTATTAGCTTTCGCTGGGCAAAGGATGCCCTCACAAGCTAAAAAGACAAGCAGACACACACCAACATTTACACAGATGTGCATACACAAACACACCAGACACAGTTAGAGTAACACAGAGTGCCTCCGTGCTGAAACATTCAAAAGTTCCTTCCCTTATGAATACATGTCTTACTTGGGTAATGATTTAGGAACTTTAGCATGCATTGGCCAACCAATTTGAACTCTAAACTAACTTTGCTTCAAATAGATACTGAATGCTGTCTTTAAAATACATACATATATGTAAGAAACATCTCCAAAGGCATCAATATGCCTTTACACTCGTTTATATCCTTCGTCACAATCTTTGCCCTGTGGCAGCCCTTCAGGCTTCACTGTGTGTGATAACAACATACACTGGGGTCAGTCTGCTTGAGTTATGACCCTACATCATTATGGTCAGGGATCCATCAGTTGAGCTGTCTGTGCTAGACAACACAGCCTTCAATTCAACAACCCAGACTACATGATAATGCAAGTTATAACTGATTTTTCCCCCTTTCAATAGGAAAGGCATACTCTCCAAAATACCTCATAATGGAACATAATTCAATAATATTCCCCAGACATGTTCCCAAGATGACTTGAGAAAAAGCTGTATTGTTAAGAAGTCATGAAACTTTGACATAATCCTAATGGCTTCCTTTAGAAGCAGACAATGAGAAACTTGTATTAAATGTAATATCACTTGTTCAATAGTATCTCACTGCTATAATTGTACTGTGCACTCTTAGTGTCTGGAGTGATGTGAACAAAATCAATGCTACATGAGCTGGCTGAAATGTCACCAAAATTAAATCAAATTAATGGGAATTGATCTGTAATGTGGGACATTTTGTCCGTCTTTGCATTCAGGGGATTGTAATTGGATATTGTGTACCGTAGTTGTGCCTTGATTCAGTCAGGGGCTCTCAGATAAAACGCTGAGCTCCTGCATTTGTAATCTGTGTCCATAGTTACCTGTTCTATAACGACACTGCACTCTGCGTCAGGCTCGGTATTGTTCGCCTCACTCTGTTCTTCTCAGTCTCGCTGCGTCTCATCTTGCTTCATCGTTATTTTTTCAATTTTCCCCATGTGATCACATTTTGCATGCCATGTCATGTATTCTAGGGCTGCCACTAACGATTATTTTGATAATCGATAAATCTGTTGACTATTTTTTCGATTTATCGATAAATCGGATTAAAATACCAAAAACTTATTTTCAACCCTTTATTCAGAACGGGATTTGTACGGTCATGGAAAACCTGGAAAAGTCATGGAATTTAAAAATGGTTATTTCTAGGCCTGGAAACGCATTGACATTTTTTTTATCCCAAAAGTTTTGGAAAAGTATTGCACATTTTCTAAATTCTAAATTCTAAATTTTCTAAATGTTTATTTACACAGTATATACTGTATGCTTTGGAATTGTCATTTTTAGTTTAAATACTACATCTTCTAACTTTTTCATGCATACCAGTTTTCACAAAATGTTTGGTCATGAAAACTATTTAAATAATCGATTTTTATCGATTCGTTGTTGCAGTCCTAATGTATTCTAAGCTGTCCTTTATTCACCCCTGTGTCCTCCTTTCCCAACTCATCCAATGCTGACGCACGGCTGCAGTTTTATGTGGTTACCGTTGTTGACTCGAGAAAAAAAACGTGCGCTTCGGGAAAGATCATGGTTTGGGTTTAAGGGCCATCGCGTATACGGATTTTGTGGCATAGCGGGGGAACTTGGCTGCAATCTGCAGCGTAGCAGAACTACGGTGGCATCCCAAAATTCAAATGGGCTTTTCTAGAGCCAATGTTTGGTTTGTTCCTTCTGGACTACTGTAGAAAAATAGAGGTGCACAATAGCGAACTCGGGCTGCACGGTGGTGTGGTGGCTAGCACTGTCGCCTCACAGCAAGAGGACCGCGGGTTCGGTGCAGGTTAATTGAACTCTGAACGTGAGCATGAATGGTTGTCTGTCTCTATGTGTGCCCTGAGATGGACTGGCGACCTGTCCAGGGTGGACCCTGCCTTTGCCCAATGTCAGCTGGGATCCCCGCGACCCTAAAGAAGGATAAGTGGTTTGGATAATGGATGGAATAGCAAAGTCTGTGAAGAGGACTCGCTAAGCATTCAGATATAACGAAAACACGAACGATAGCTATTTGCAAGAGGATTATACACTCAAGAAAATATACCTATTAATATTATGTTCCACCCTGGCCTTCTTAAAGAAGAATGTTTGATGCGTAAATTCTGTACATAAGTCGATGGTGTTCAATACAGAATTCAGAATATACTTATATATTCGGGCGAGACGGCTTCTGTGCGCAGTGCGGAGTGCCGGCCATTAGCTAGACAGAGGGACACGGCAGAGAGACTCACATGATTATTGTTGAGTTTATGTGCCTCTCCTTGTGGGTTTCCTGCTTTCCACCGTCCAAAGACATTCAGGTTAGATGGAGGAAACTGTAAAGTTCACTTTCAGTATGAATGTGTATTTCTGCCATCATCTTGTAGCCTAATGCATGCTGGGATACACTTCCTGGATGGAAAATGGATGAATAGCTTCATTCTCTTGGTTTCTTTTGGTCTTTTGCAACAACCTGTAACATGTCTAACAGCCTGAGCTCTGCTCCCAGACCATCATTTGTCTGCTTAATAACCACTGAAGTGCCATGTTGAGTCATAGCGATGACATATTAAGGTTTATTCCACTGTCCAATTTAAGCTCGAGTGAAAGAGCACTGCCCATAATTTCTTCTTCAATGTAAGCAGTGCAGCTTTTATTCCTTCTGATTGTTCCAACTAAAAATGCAAAGGTCCAGCTTTTTGTGTGTTCTTACAGTTAAATAAGCTCTTCACAGACAGAATGAATTAGCAACGTCTGCATTTTGAGATCAGGTTTTTAATGAATAGCAACTATTTCTAGTTCTCAGTTAGCATGTTTATAGATGATAATGTTATTAAGTACTATTTCAACTAACTTGCATTGTGGTGATAATACTGAAACCACATGGATTAGTTCCACAGGTTCATTAAGTGGAGTTGTATGTGTTGTTATTCTAATGGTACAATCACCAGTCATCTTTGCAGATTTCCTGTGTCAATCCTAAAAGGATGGTCCTGTTTATTCTACGTGGGCCAATTCGAGTACCAACTAAATGTAATATTTGAATTGACAACTCAGAGTATGCCAAAAGTGTGTTCAAAAGATATAGATTTTTTGTATTTTCAGCCTGTTATATTTATGAATTAGAAAAATCTTATGTTATGACTACTTTTATACATCATGCATGTCATTTGTAATATCATTTCTTGAAGCAAAATGTATATACATATTCCGGATGGTTGTATCCATTCGAAGTTAACGCAGGAGAAGCTGCTACAAATGAGAAATTACTTTTTTTTTAATGACGAACAGGCTTTTATGTGAATTCTTGATTTGCATTTTTCGCATCATCATTTGCTCAAATAGGGTCGTTTGTTTTATGTTGTTCATAATTTAATATAAAAAGTGAAGAAAATAAACTTCTATTCTCTTAATCATGTACATTATCATATAAAAGGAGATTTCAAAAACATGTGAGCAGAATAATATATCAGTACTTAAAAATATGCAATGGGATATTCATAATCATAACATGGCATACTGTATATTAAACTCATTATAGGACAGGTAGTGTCTCTATATGTTTAACTAATTTCTACAATGTTCTATAAAATGTGTGGAAATGTGAACCACACCTTGCAGTCCATTTAAACTGATAACACTATTATATAGCACTAAATGCTCGTTTAAATAATGTAGATTACGTACATTGATATTATCCTTCACTTTTTAGCATTCCCGTCACCAAGCAAAGTGCATCCTGCTCTTTGTAACAACATGATGTGCAGTTCAGCTGTGAGGATTATATGAAAGACAGCTAAGTAGTTTTAAGTTACTTATTTGACTGTAAATCAGTAATCAGTAAGGGGTGCAATATATTGCTTAAGTATAAGAAGAGAAATGGATGGACAATAAACCAATAAACGTGTTAATTGTTAATAGTTAAGTGTTAAATGATAAGTTCTAGTAGAGATGAAGAAGGAAGGAAAGTGATGGAAAGGAAAGGGGGGAGGGGTCACTGGGGAAGATAACATAGAGCGTGTGCTTTTTTGCAGGTTTGTTTGATTGTTTACTACTGCAAAAAGTCCCGAAGCAAGCACTTATGGGGAGATTAGGAACATTTAATTCGATAAAAAAGTATGCTAAGAACCACATTTTCCATTAAAAGAATATTTCACATTTAAATGTATCACACTGGAGAAGTGCAAACACCAACATTAGTGACTTTTGACCTTGACCATTGGGGAATCGTACACAAGAGGAAAAATAGCTTTATTTTTACTTTCCTGTACTTTGTCTCACCTTACCTCATCTCAAAATGGTCTCCTTTTCCAAAATGTGCAATAACGAGCACAAGTACATTTAAGGAAAGGCAAAGAGCATTTAAAACAATGACACACCCGATTAACACAAATACAGCAAGAAAGAAAAACGAATACAGTACACAGAGTGTGTTTGTTCATCATAATATACAACTGAGGGGTGATGTTGGGTAGTACGGGTTGCTAACTTTGCCGGTTGACTGCTAATGTGCAATGAGAAACCTGCAGGAAAAAAAATTGAAAAGACAACGTGAGCCACAAGGTCAAAGTCACCCTAACTGTGCAGCAGCAATACTTAGAAGCTATAAAAAGCAACACAGAGAGGAAGCAAAGACAGACAACAATACCGGCCTCACATTGGATCATGTGCTGCGTGAGCATGTTGCTGCCCAGATTTGCAATCCTACAAAAACCTTAAATCTCTCAGAGGTTCATCCAACAAAGTTATTAAGGTTACAAAGCAGATCTGCCAAGACGGTCTGGGAAGTTCTCTCTCCAGTCTCCAGTGAGCTGAGGCTCTTTTCACACGTTGACTAGACTCTAAAACATAGATAAGTTGAGCTTTTAGATGAAGATTCATGGCAGTTTGATTTGAAATATCTTTGAGTAGTTGGGGGTGCAGGCATGCACTCCCCTCATGGGAACAACCCGGCCTCAGTAGTTTGTAGTTATTCACATACAGTGGATTCCAAGTCAACTGTATTCATATAAATGGATTTAAAAACACCAGTTATTTGAAAAGCTACAGAGTTTTTTTGTTTTTTTTAACTGGCTGGTGGTCGGGCTGGAAATTAGAGAAGTGAGTGACTTCATTCCTACTGTGCCTGCGACTAGCGGTTCAATCTTAATCGCACAACAGCAGTCAGATCTGCAATTTGGTTCACAGTGCATGTTTTTATACTGCAACACGAGTGCTCATTTAACAACATTATGGGAGACCACGCACGCATCCAAATGAGCCAGCGCATATGCCTCCGACAGCACCAGTGATGATGACTACTGGCTTAATTCACTGAACATCCACAAGAAATTACAAGCTTCGATAGATTATGTGCTGCGAGTGTTTGGGGCGTTTCGATGCATCTTTTACACATTGCTGAATTTGTTGTACTCACATTATCTGTCTCAGAGAATTTCTGATATGATGATGTCACATCTGTTTTTAATGGCGCACAGCTGCATGCACACATTTCAGTAATCCTGCGAAACACTGGGATTTGCACTGATGATAAATATCTTTGTAAAGATTAAAGCGCTATGCGTGCATGTGTCGGTGTGTGTGTGTGTGTGTGTGTGCATGTTTGCTTGCACACTGGAGTTACAGTCCTGGGCTCGTGTCTCCTCTTTGTTTCCGCAGCATAATGGGCTTTGTAAGATAATACCCAAGAGACATCACAATACTTCTGAGCTAGGGGATTTTGAAGCCGTCCCAGTTCGCAGCACCGCTTTGGCTCCAAGCTTCATCTGTGATTGGAACAGCAGCAAAACCTGGATTTACCGGCAAATGATATTAATCGTGGCTGTGGTCCTCTTCACTTTATCATCTGCTCTCTTTTCCATGACTGAGCTCTCGGTTTCAAAGCTTTTTTCCCCAATGCACTCCTAGAATGACACTCAATGTCAAAATAAGTTTGTCCTCTGCAATGTTTTACTTGCAGAAGATAATAACTGCACTAAAAAAAGAGAGACCTTGACAGGATCAAGCTGTAGGCCTGAAGTACTGTAGCAGGTTTACTATTGTCAAACAATTGATATGCTCAAAGCTTTTTTTTCTTATCTAAAATGAAAAAAAAAAGTCTAAAACATTGCTCACATACATTTCTCAGATCTGTTTCTGTAAAATAACGAGAAAAAAAACCTTGCAAAAACATACCTGCCAGCACAAGGCTGTGAATAGAATGGATAGAAAAAATGTGAAAGTAAAATGATTTTAGTCTTGAATACAAATGTGCAAAAATCACCAAAAGCTAACGTTTCAACTTTTTTTTAGACCAGAGTCGGGCACCGGCTCATTTAACTCCTCTTTGTGTGTTTGTGAGCATCAAAGAGAGATTTCTTCAGAGAAAACTTAAAGTGATTGTGACAGTGTCAATCTCGGGCTGAGAAATGGCAGACTTTCTCGGGCAGGGGCCTTGAGCACCACTGAGTCGGCTGTGTTTCCATTTCCAATGTGTTGGAGCTGAGCGAGGTTGCCAGGTACAACTATACAAATTAGGTAAAATGTATGAAAGAGATTATACCGTCTTCCAAACTAATTTGGCAACACATATCCCACGCAGACACTTGGTTTAAAGTCAGATGAACTCACAGATATCGTGAGTGTTGGCGGGTAGGCCTATGGCTGTAAAATTAATATTACTGTATTACTGTTCTTAGGTTTAACGTATTAACTTACATTCATTTTGTTAAACGCCTCGTTTATCGTGGATTTGTTAGGATCAGGTACCATTTGTGTCGAAATGTGCAGACCAACAGTTGCCCCAATTACATCATATTGTATATGTTTTTATGAACTGTAAAAACACAATACCTGTTGTACCTATTGAATGGACACAACTTGGGTCATTTAGTAAGCGTCTGTCTGTATGAGCAGCTACAATTAAACTAGCTAAGGTTAGCTTCTCGACCACATGCCATGAATAAATACTGTCTAGTTTATCATGGCTTAGTTGAGCTTAGCTACCATTTGTCTTTATATATGCAGACTAACACTTACCCTAATTAGGCCTACAACATATTATTTATGTTTGCATGAAATGTAAAAACACAACACTTGCTGTAATGTATTGAAAATACACAAATTGGTTCATTTAGTAAGTGTCTATCAAAGTAGCCTATGTGCAGCTACAATTAAACTAGCTACGGTTAGCTTCTCAACTGCATACCATGAAGAAATACGCCTAGTTTATCATGGCTTAGTTGGGCTTAGCTACCATTTACGTTAAAATGTACGGACTAACACTGACCCCAATTACATCATATTATGTATGTGTTCATGAACTGTAAAAGCACAATAGCCTGTTGTAATGTATTGTTGTTTAAAAATGAACACAACTTGGTTCAGTTAGTATGGGTCCGTCAAAGTATCAGCAGCTACAATTAAGCTAGCTACGGTTAGCTTCTCAACCTCATGCCATCGAAAAATACTGTCATTTTAATTACAGAGACACGGTAGAGACGGTCTCAAGCTCACAACAACAGATTTCAAACTCCACATTTTCACACTGCTTCACTCCTCAGCTCTCTGGTCATCCAGTCTCAGCTAGCTTGCTGATCAGTCAAGCATTTGACCAATAGCTCGACGGTATACTCTGGTACTCTTAGCGGATAAGTTATATTAACTTCTGCTTCGATCGAGCTAACATAATGGCAATGTGGTGTTGGTAAAAAGCCACTTCATTTTCAAACTTTAACAACAACAAAAATGCGGAAAGTAAAGACTGAATGGTAAGCCACACATGTGTTGTACACTGGACTTTAAAAAATACTAATCTCTTGTGAGCATCTGTCAGAGTGAGACATTGTGTTGAGATTTTTTTGTTTACACTTTACAGTGAAACAATTCACATTGGTTGGTTCAACCATGTTTACATTACTGGCAAAGACATCTTTTTATAAAGACAGTTTCACTGTTAACAGTTTTTATGGGCCATATCATCGTTGAAGAGGCTTTTGTTGTAGCCCAAAGAGTCAGTCTCTGAATCCAAATGGTTTAGTTTGCCTCGAGGATGAGCATGAAACAATGACATGCTGGTGTAAATATTTAATATTGAATCAGTATCCTTTGCTATTCATGTATTAATTAATGTGCTAAAATGTTTTATTTGAAGGAAGCAATGTTGACTTGTCACACATAATGAGCCACAGAATTGCAAATTACATTTAATTAATCATGTCATTTCTTCACTCGCAAAAAGATAAATACTTGCAATATACAACACATCAATGTTAAATACAGTGAAACTAAGCTTCAACAACGAAGAGGTGTAAATGATGTATTATTTTGACAGCCAAATGTATCAGGCCCTCCTGGTGATTGCTTTGGTATAGGAGATGTTGCACTCCAGAAGGCATTGAAATAGATAGCATAATTCTTTTTTGTGAGCGATGCACTGTTTATTAGAGATCTATCAAGTGAGATGGGATATTGCACAGTAACGCCACAGTACCTGTGTATTTATTGCCGTTGCCCGATGCCTCTGGAAGGCCTGTAATAGAACTGATAAACAGGGCAATTATGCTCGGAGCTCCTTTAGCTTGTATTGATAAGAACGCTTGGCACTTCGACATTAACTGTCTGGCTTTCATTTATCACGACAGGTTGTAGTTTAGCATGCCCCACAATCTTACTAAAGCAAATTTTACACCAAGCGAATCACAGTCAGTTTGCTTATGCAGCCAATTAGGACATTGAAAAAACAGAAATAGAAAAGCAAGGTTACTAACGAGCCTGTCAGTTTATTGGCTGTCAGTCCAGCCCACTTTTTCATCGATGTCTATCAAGCTTATTCAACCGTTCAGTCTACAGTTCATCCATTAGATTGTTTAACAATTCAGCCATCCTGCTGTATTATCTTCATGGAATTTATTCGCAACCATGTTGAATGGGTGTCAAATATGTTTCTTATGTATTTCTTATTCAGGATGGTCGTGCCAACACATGTTCCTGCTGAATCTCCTCACATAGGCTTCTAAACTCCTTCCACTTTTCATTGGAAAAGGTGCCTGAATGTCAAACTGTGCTGTTTCCCATTCGTAAGTATAGCAATTGAACACACACAGCACACAGCGCACATTACGCTCTTATTTTTAAGAGAGGAAATGTTCTGGACTCCTAGCTCCTTCTATGTTGTTCTAGCAGGTTTGTGCCATGTATCTGTTATTTTTAACTATTACCTGTAATTATGGTTGGAAAATATGAGATGCCTTCATGTGTAGCAGACATTTGGACTCATGAAAAAACATTCTTTTGAATTAGAAGTAATACCCCCCTCTTGAAATGACTGAATTGTATCGACTACCTTCTCTAATTTGCATAGACTTCAAGGAGCCTATTTATCTGAAGTGGACCTTCGTTATGTCCTGTCTCTCGAACACAGACGGGCCAATCATAGAGTAGCATCGACAACCGGGGTCTGAAGACTATCCACATGTGCTCCATAGACTCCTATGCTGTCGTTTCAGATTTTCTACATTTTCAGGCTGGTTTTGTAGATTTGGAGCTAGCCATCGTGAAATGTTGCGAAACAGTGATCCTCGTTACCCAAAGCGATAACATTTGCACAGCACGTTAGCACATCATTAACTAGCATTAGCACTGCTAAGCCACGATAGCTCCTGAAGGTATCCTGAATGTATACACATGCAACTTTTTCTTCTTAATGTTTGAACCAGCGAAAAAGGCCCATTTTCCCCAAACTATTCCTTTTCACTGTTACTAGTGGGGATGCGATTTGACAGACAGGTCTTTGCCCACCTCCCTGCATGCTTAAGGGGGATTATGTGGCATCCCTTGCTTAATGTAAAGTCTTAGTAATGGATTCTCAACTCTGTCTGTGTGAGAATGCTTACTGCCAAAACAATGAAACTCTCTGTGTGCGTCTGTGTTCTCGGTCTATGTGATGTCTGACATGTTTTGGTGTCCACGGCGGCTGGTTTGTTAGTCTGAATGATGCATGCACCTGTTATAGTCATTTTAATATGCTCACCATTGCAAGCGAGATAGAACCCCAGTGTAATTTGGGGAAATTTTAATAATGCTGATGATCAGGTGGGCTCTGTTACCTGCTCCTTTGTGAATCTGTGAGTGTTTGTGGGGTTGTGCGTCCCCATTAATAATTGTGTACAGCCTTACTGTCTTATATCCTAACAGTCTTGGCTGCACAATTGAACAAAGCCAAGAACATTCTAAAGATAAAAACATCTCACCTTAATCTTCAGCTCACCCATGTGGAAATAGGAAATATAGATTTCTGTTCTGCTGGTTTTGCCGCCAGGAGAAAAAAGGATGTTTTCAGCTGCAGTGTTACCGATGTAACTGTATCCTAGTTTGTTGTGGTTGTGTTTCAAGTTATCAGAGATTGGGGTGGCAGATGAGTAGAAAAACAAAAGAGGGCAAGGTAGTTGAGGTGAAATGGCAAAGTGGAGTTCACAGTAAATGTCGCCTGCAGGCAGCTATAGCTACACCGGATTAGTGGAAGCCATTTCAAAGTCCATCCTAAACATTTCTTTCACTGATGGGGTTGAACATTAAATGAATGACATCAGTCTTTTGTAAGTGGTGCATTTATATGCCTACGCTTCAACTTCACACTAATCCCAGATGGCTACTGCTGTAACACAAGTATGGGGGTATTATTTGTTCCTTATTGTAGATGTGAGAGGTCCTCTCCATCATACAATAACACTGTAAAGTATATCCCGACATCCGTGCAAATTAAACTGTCCTTTATTATAAATTGTAAAATGACAAAAAAGCACTTTAAATGCAGAGCCCTCATGTGCTCAGGAAACTACAACACGTTGAGGAACAGGATCAAAAAGATTATGTAAACCAGCTACAAGGACTTTAGAAGCTTGAGCAGGGGCTTTGAGTTCTATGACCTGGATAACAGACAAGCTGGAAGTCTTGAAATCCTTCATGCAACCACTTTTTCAATACTTGTAGGGCAAAATGACATTTCCAGTCAAAATGCTTCATAACATACTTGGTAAATTAGAACACGAAATGTTCTAATTTCTGTTGGTTATTCTTTGAAGCCCAGTGCCCCAGATGTTTACCATAAAAGAAGAACACCGTTTCTTCTTTGCTTCCTCCAACAGAGCCATGTGTCTAATGACCTTCATAGGAACATTTGTCTTCATTCTCTCTTTTTTTTCTTTTCAATGAAAAGAAAACATATACGTTGAATGCATGGCTACACTATCTGTGTCCCATTAGCACAATATCTTTCACATTTCCTGCTTCTTGTACACAGGCAGTGAGAATCCTTTATAAATCATTGGTTGTTAATGGGACATTGACTATTCCAGTCACAGCAAGAGGAAAGGGAGGGGGCAGCTGGGAGTCCCAGGGGGACTCAGACCCGTGGCCGATCCATTATTCATGGTTCACCATCGGCTTGTAGCGAACACTGACACCCGACCTGCCTAAATCAAACAGGGCCAGTGAGTTTAGGGCCCCTTGGGAAATGCGAGACTCAGGTAAAGGTGGTGGTGGTGGGGGGGGGGGGGGGGGCTGGAAGGGTCTGGTGGAGGTGACTGTGAGGGTCAGATCAGAGGGGAAAGGAAGGAGGGCCGAAGACGATAAAAAGGGAATGGCCCCTTTTCTTACTCATCTGCTTCAAGCTGTCAGCACAGTAACTGCTACAACTGTTTTTTCCCCCTCTTTTCTTCGGTATGCTCGTTCTTCCTTTCGTCAACACTGCTCTTCCTCTCTTTTACATTCTGATCCCACTTTGAGTCTAATTACGAAGGCTCATGCCTAGGAATGTACAAGCCTTTCTTCGTCGATCACCTTGCATAACAACTTCTGTCTTGCGCCGATGAACATTAACTTTCACTCGTTAAGTGATAACAAAAGTTATGTAATGGGAAAACCCTATCGACTGAATATCTTGATATTCTAGTTGTGCTTTGCTAACATCTGAAATATTTCATATGCACTTTGCAGAACCAGTACATGCATTGGGTCTGCACATGAACTTACACACATTTAAATTAACCCTTGTCTGCTTTGTCCAAATTGAGGATCTCAACCCCACTCAGACCTGACAAAAACTGTATATCATACAATATAATGTAAATGAAATGTGAGAATTTTCAAATATTGTGTGTGTATGTATAAAAGCGTAGTATGGATCAGAAGGCCTTTCGCAGAGGAAGTTAAAATGATGTCAAGGGAATCGGCAGGACCTCACTGGTGTTCTCTCTCCGTCATTGCTATGCAAGAGAGTTAGTTGTGAAGCTCCATTCAGCCCAGAGCCAGAAGGTGACACTGTATTGAAGCCAAGCACTAAATACCCAGCGAGGGATTGATTGCTGTGTACCAGCATTGGTACACGTTAAAATCACCTTCATTGCTGTCTTGATGTGATCAGAGCAAGTCTTTCTTTCACAAATACCCTTTGCACCTTTATCTCATTAAACAAGTCTGTGCACAATGGCAAACACATCTGCATGATCACAGTAAATGGGTCCATTGGCTTCATGAAATAAACAAAACAAACAAACTATAAATCACAAGAGAGGCCATCTTCTTTGAATTAATGCTGTGCTTTTGTTGTTAGTGAGCTGGATAAAACCCGTACTCGCTAACACCCTTTAGATACATTTCCCCTAGATGACATGTGCCCCGATGTAACAAGTCTTGTTTGTGCATGTTTTGGTTTCCGTTGAGTGGCACAACTATTAATATTGCTTCATTATTATATTTAGATGTGGAATCTAAATAATTCAGAGAATGTTTTGCTGTGATCGTACATGACGCGCGCCGCAGACAAAGAGCCCCTGAAGTCCCTCGTAATTACCCACGAGATGTCGAGTTCGTGGGTTGCGTATATTTATTTATCTCCTTCAACTCAACACCTCCCATGGGCGGCCCCTCCTGTTCTCACTGAAAACTCTTCAGTAATGTGTCGCATTTCCTTTGATCTTGCAACATTGCTAAACAATAAGTCAAATGTCCTGGATTTGCTCATTAGATAACCATTAGCTCGTTCCCACATTGCAATCCACAGTCAAAGCACACTGTAGTGAGCCGACCAGAAGCAAATCACAACAAGTGAGTGTGGATGCAATATTATCTGTGATATACTGTATGCAATTATTATTACGTACTTTGCAATTCTAAACTTTTGTATTCAATATGTAAATTCATGGAGAAAGTTTGTTCATGCTTTATATTCACAAGGCAGAGCATACGAACTTTGTTCATCAGAGGAATACGTCCCTATTTGCCTGTTTTGTCTTATCAACTGTGTAAGCGTATTTAGCATTTTCGGGAGCATTTTTTGGGAAGGGAGCCAGGGGCACTCAATGTTTCATCAAACCTGCAGTGTCACCTCTTTGAGCGTGTCACTGAATTAGCTATGATGCTTAAAATAAATACAAAATAGTGTGCGCAATATGCATGCAGCGGTTTACAGAGTTTCAACAAGCAACAAGAAAAGTGCCTTTTTAATTTAAAATGTCTTCCAAGTTTTGAAAGAATCTCATTCTCTATGCAGATCTGCAGCCGCAACTGCAACACAAAAGCCGGAGGGTAAAAAAAGGAAAAGCAATCAGCGTACCAATCAAAGTTGAAAGGAGTCTGGGTTTTTTTTAAAGCCGATTTAGATAATGATGAGAGAGAAATGATCTCACATAGAAAATGGGAACGTTTTTTTTTTAAAGCTATTGTCTTCATTTGCTTGCAGGTCAGTCTTCAGACAGACAGAACAAGACATAAAGGATTGCAGTGGTGGTGGCCAGGTGCTGCAATCTCTGCTTTGGCAAAGGATGAACTGTGATAAAAGAATAGAATGAGAAAAAAAATGAATTAGATTGGAATTAACTTTGTTTATTTTATCTCTTCTTCCCTTCTTCTCTCCTCTGCCTGTTTTCTACAGCTTCTCTCCCCTGCCCTCTTCCATCCATTGCAGATTAATGCATTTGACAAACCACTGAGCAGGAAAGGGCATTAATAGCTACTCAAAGCAGAGAGCTATCATGGGAACCCTTGTTGTGAGAAAATTACGCATCTTCAAACCCGCACAGTGGTATTCAGGGATAACTGAACGCTTGTACACACTGTTTTCTAAACACTCTCTTGGCCAAGCCTGAAAAGAAAGAGGCGGGAGAGACTTCAACTGGCAAGACAAGGCAAGGCGAAGTGTGTGTTTGTGTGTGCATCTGTTCCCTGGATGCATTGGTATAGGCTTCTGCTTCTGAAACAGTTCGACCACAAAGGCCTAATCACCAAATGACAAGATGATCCAGCTTAGAGTGTCAGAATGAAACTGTGTTCCAATCCTTCAAATACACCACGGGTCTCAAACAATGTGCACACACACGGGTTGTTTTGTGTGTGTACGTGGGTGCATGCGGGTGTGTTCATTTCTTAATGCATCTAGCTGGATTCCAAATAGAAACTCTTGCCTAATTCTCATGTGGTTAATTTGCAAAAGCTTGAGAATGTTTTAAAAGATTTTTTAAAATGTTTGATGTTATTCTCCACAGTCGCTCTCGATGACCACAAAAAAGCTGCGGTGTGTACCGGTGTCAAAACACAAAGTGTGTTTTGACAACTCTCTGCCCTTTAGCACGTTGTCCAGCACTCAGAAACACTAAAGGCTCGAGCTGAGAAGAGCAACAATTTAGCTCCAGCTTTTGAACACAAATAATGATTAAAAAGCATATAAATAAGACAGTTATGGGAATAATGGGAATACATGTAGCTAACTAGCTTTCAAAATAGAAGAAGGCAAAACAAATGTACGTCCCCCATTCATGTTAACATGTCATTTTGAAAAAGGTTTTGGAGTTTTTCTTTTGAAAAAGGTTTTGGAGTTTTTCATTTAATAATGTTTCATTTTACTTAATAAAAAAACACGCAGTGAACATATTCGGTATGCACACATTTGGTAATACTATAGGCACAGCTTTGCTTTTTCTTTGAGTAAATCCTGACAATAAAGGCAATTAGCAGATATGTGTGTGTTTCCATAAGATTTAGTGGCACAATCCCAACTCGTGCTATTAAGTCCTCAAATAATCTCAAATAAGACATGGATTGTCAATACAGGGTTATTTGTGACGCTGTATATATTTAAAGAAACCACCGACCACCAAGCAAAAAATAGGAAAAAGAATAAATGCACATTTGTAATTCTCCTTGCATTTTCAAATGTATTAAATGTTCTCTATAGATTTTGAACAAAACTCAAAGATACATTACTTAGTGAAAAGGAATCAAGCAGTCTATTTAGATCCTGCAGCACACAATTTATGACCAACGCCAATGCTCCCTGCCAACACAGGAAGTAGTGTGCCCTTTAAGTCAAAAGTGAGGATGTGTAGGTCGTTGTTGTGGCTGAGCCGTCAGCGTGTCAGCGTGTCGTGCTAATGACAGAAGATTACATCCAATATCACACCAACACTAAAGACGTACTTTACCTAACCGGAAACACAACTTCTATCGTTTAACCATCCTGTAGTTGCAATGCACTGACAATCAGATGTGAAACTCGTACTCGTAAATATGTTTGTAGCATCCAAAATGGCTTTCCTGTATGTCTGAACCTTATTAAAGTGTCTATAATGGATTAGTAAAAAACTAATATACTTTTTTTGTTTTGCAAGAAATATCAAACATTCATCAAAAATACACACTATACATTGTTAATGTGGTAAATGACTATTCTAGGTGGAAGTGTCTGGTTTCTAATGAAATATCTCCATAGGTGTATAGAGGCCCATTTCCATCAACGATCACTCCAGTGTTCTAATGGTACATTGTGTTTGCTAATCGCCTTAGAAGACCAATGTCTGATTAGAAAACCCTTGTGCAATTATGTTAGCACAGCTGAAAACAGTTATGCTGGTGATATAAGCTATACAACTGGCCTTCCTTTGAGCTTGAAGTTTGAAGAACAAAATTAATACTTCAAATATTAATAATTATTTCTAACCTTGTCAATGTCTTGACTATATTTTCTATTCAATTTTCAATTCATTTGATAAATAAAAGTGAGTTTTCATGGAAGACACAAAATTGTCTGGATGACCCCAAACTTTTAAACGGTAGTGTATATATATATATATATATATATAAATATATGTGTGTGTGTGTTTGTGTTATCTTGCTCTGACTTCTCAGCATTTTTACAATAACCCACTTTCTCATGACACCTCGAGACAAACGCAAATACATTTCTCAATGTCATGTACACCTGTATACTAAACACCTTTTAACCCTGCACCAATAATTCATAAATATTGCCTGTCCTAACAACACCTCAAATATACAAGTCCCACCATGTAAATAGCAATTACAGTTCTGATTCCACTCAACCCAACCAGCAGAAGCGAAGGGTAAAGTTAGATGAATCGAGAGCAGATGGAAGGTTAGTCACGTTTCCTCTGCTGCACCTGAGCTAGGCCGCGGAAGATAAAGAACATTCAATTTTCTGCCCCTGATTGAATGTTTGAGTGCTCCACTGTGTAAATAGCATTCGGCACACACACACGAACACACGCACAAACACACACACACACACACACACACGATGAATCACATGCATGCACAGGCCAATAGATGGAGTACACTCACATTGTCAAGCATGCGTTATACACCTCAGAGTAGTGACGACAACTTGTGAGAGCACTTGCCTCATTCATTACTGCGGTAACCACAGACATAATTGTGCTCTCAAACTGTCGGTGGAGGTGGTGTGTGGAGGTTTGTGCATGTGTTTGTTTAGGAGAGAGAGAGAGAGTGACAAATAGGAAGACAAAGAAAAGCTACATTTTATTGGCTTTGGGCTGTTGACAAAGGTTGAGGAAAAATAGGTTCCCTCATGTATACAATCCCCACATGTGGATTGTAAACCTGACACACACACCAGTATGCACCAACATGTGAAGTCACACACACGTAAGCACGCATAGGCAGTAATCTGACAGGTGAGAATGGTTTACAGCTAGGTTAAAGGGGAAGCACACTACATAAGCAGGTCACCTCTCTGGGGACACAGTCATTTTGTGTGTGTGTTGCACTGGGAAAATAAATATAAGCAACACAATGAATCGGTACAACTTGGTGATCTTCAGCTTGACGGTTTGTCCCCATATCACCACTGTCTTGAGTTTATCTTGCAGGAGGCTTCTTCATTAAGTCCAATTCTACACTTCAAAAAATGTTGGCGGCCTTGGGGAAAAATGTCAGTGAATAATTTAGCGTATAATATAACGAGAGTAAGTTGTATGACCTTTCCTTTTTAACACTTTACCCATGCAAATTGTGTTTTTCTGATGATTCTTTCCTCTTTGAGTTTGCAGAGCTCAGTGCACTATGAGCAAGACACATCTTGACCCTGACCTTTGTCTTTGCTATGTGTGTGTGTGTGTGTGTGCGTGTGTGTGTGTGAGTGTGTGTAGGTGAGAGAGGGAAATGTATTAGAAAATAGAAAATTGTCCGTGTACCTCTGGAATTATTAGTCCAAACCACGTCTTACCAAGGGATTGTAGCGATGAATCACCTGCTGCTGTTTTGCAAATTGAACTAAAACTACAGTCGTGGAATATTATGGAATGCCACCGGTACAAAGACAGTTATAAGTTATCATTTGACAGTGGTTGTAGATAGTGGGTAGTTCTTTATTAGTTATAATGTCTTAAAAGTGGGTAATTACATACAAAATACATGGTTGGGGAACTGTATGGCCATAATGTTTACATTTTTTCATTTGGGTATCAATTTGAGCACTCCTTCACTTGCATCCTCAGGAGAAAAGGTGTCACCTGCAATTTAATTCTATTCCGTTTTAGTAAATATTAAACCTCAGCTGAATAAATGGCACTTGTTCTCATACAATATTTAAACCATGTTGTTGTTAATTCATTCTCCAAGACTAGACTGCATGTGAACAACAGAAGGCATTCATTGTTAAGTAATTGCATCATAACTCCATCCTCTGGAATGTCAAGTCTCTTATGTTTCTGGACTTCAACTTTGGTTGACTGAAATTCATATTATAGCTAAACATCATTGTTATTTAATTTCCAAATTTTTTTCAACCAGGCAATATCGTTTTAGTTTATTTATTCGTTTTTTCTTAAAGGAAATTGTCTTGATTAAAAACTGCATATTTTTTTCATTTTAGTTTAACCCTCCTGTTACCTTCACATTTACTAACATATTTTGCCCTCGGCGTCAATTTGACCCCAGCAATTAAAACCTCTAGAAAATTATTAGAATTAATATTGTTTCCCAAGTTTAAGTGTGAGGTACTTTATGTTTGTTTGTCGACTACCTAAATAGCCCTTTGAATATATAAAAAAGTTGATATTTCTTATATGTTTGACACAGTGAAAAACAGCCTGGGGTCAAATTGACCCCAAAGAACACCGACATTAAACATTGAATGGGGTCAAATTGACCCGAAAGGTAACAAGAGGGTTAAGATGTATGTTACAAAATTACCCTGGGGCTTAGTTCTTATAATTTCTATATTCATATTCGAAATCTACTAGAATCTACTCAAATCTATTTATTCTATAATACATGTTATTTCATTGTTTGAATGGGATGTTTGTCTTCTCTTGGAAAGTCAGACTGCTTGCGGTGGCAAATGCAGCTTCAGAATGTGGCTCACTATAATTTGCGTTTGGCGGAATGAGCTCTGCTCATCAAAAATGTTCAACTTCCACGTTCTATAGATTCTCCAATCAACACTTTTGGCACCACTCAGTAGAAAAAAGTCGAAAAAAAAGCCAAAGAGAACTGAAAGACCTCTCACAATGCGTCTGTCATCTTCTTCACAATGTTGCGCCGCTCCTGGAGTTTCCCCTGTGAACAATGGCTCCATTTGGACGGCTCGATTCGCGCTATACTTCGTGCAGGTTCACACAGAGCACTGATTTTTTTTCTTTCTTTTAAAAGGTTGGAGAGTTTTAGAAAATGTACACGGGTTCAAGGTCCGTCCATCACATTGTGAAGCTTAAAGCCTCGTGACTAAGGTGACGTCTATTTTCCTCGGCGACACTTGAAGCCGCTTCTGCTTCTGCTCTCTGAAGCGTTTGTTTCCAGTCTGGTGAAGTCTGACCGGAGAGATAACGTTCAGATGTTGGCAGGTCAGGCCTGTGCTCAGCATGCCACTTATTCAAAAAAAGCAATTCTCCACGTACCAACTCTGACAACGGTAATTTGATCATGGAGCAATTTATTTATGACAACCCTGATTATGATATTTATGATTTTCTCAGCGGTCCATAATTAAGTCTTGTAATCTGCAAAATTCTTCAATTGTTCCCATGAGGCATTTATTTCCCTCCCAATCACACTGTTTTGAAGTTTTTTTTCACAGTGAAAAACTGACACCAGTGTGTTTAATTTTTGTACATTTAATTTTTTACAACAATGCTGTGGAATCTGAAAATACCTTCTGAATACGAGCGTTGTTATTCGCCCTGGTGTCAGCGTAACACTGAATATGCATCAGGGGGAAACGTTCTCCCCCAGTTAGTATTAGAAACGGGCTGAAGCTAATGCTACCGTCTAAGAAGTGATATTCTCTCATTAAGTGGTAAGAGAGGCCAAGTCGTTGGAGGACATCACACAAGGTCAGAGCCTCTGGCTGCCATGAGGGAGTAAGTGAAGTAGGAAAGAGGCCGAGCAGACAGGAGGATACTTGCTGTGCTGTCTGAAAGTTTCTCTCCTCTGTGACTGGCAGGGCTTGATGTGTGAAGAGTTTGAAGTTTGGACTTTGGTCGCTGCTGCTGGAGCTATTTCAGTCCTGAATGGGGCGTGTGTGTGTGTGGGGGGGCAGCATGGGTGCTGGTCCATGTATCTATTTAAACTGACTTTACTGACCATCACCCAGAGGAGAAGATTCCTCTTCCTTCCACAGAGCTGTGGGGGTTTGCTCGCAGAGTGGGGGATCAATAACGGCCATAGCATGAGCATTCGGATGGCCAAGTGGTTTTAAAAGCCCCATTGTCATGCCACCATTTTCGTAAAGCAGTTTTGCGGGCTGTTCTTTCTTCGCTTCAATTTTTCAGACGGCTGAGGAAGACAGACAGCTTCAGAGACAGAGAGACAAAGACAGAGGGGGAGAGGCATAAAGAGGGAGCCCTCAGATAATCAAACTGGAAGCACATAGACACATCTTCTGTTCGACAGCCATTCACAGAAGCTTTCAAGATGCGAGTTATTTCCAGACCATCAGCCTGAATTGAACCGTAGCTGTTTTTTTCTCGTCGGTACTGAACACTGCACACAAGCTGCCACGCGGTCTCCTAATGGTCCAGAAATGGAACAAAAAGCAAACGTTTTCTTCCTATCATCACAAGACTCTGGTATGTCCTTTTATTCTATGGATCTATAACAAAATGCTCCGTCTGCAGTCCTGTGCAAAGTTGGTTTTAAAGAAAACAGGATATGCCGCATCAACTATTTGTACATATTAATTCTGTATTATTTACTAGGAAGGGGTTAAATAGGGATTTACTATGTAGTCTATGCATAATATGCACCAGTTGTAACAAATGACTGATGTATGTGGTTTGGGCGAGAGTACCACTATCATTCTAAGCAGCGTCAGAAATACACAAGGGCAAAGGGCAAAACTGCCCCTAAGAAATATAATATTGCCCCTGATATCACTCGGAGAGGGGAACAAAATGTCTCCATAATTTAAATAATTTAATAGCGTTTTGTTTTAGATCTGTGTTGTGTGTGTCCTATCTGTATTGCCTGTACTGCGTAGGTACACAAACAAATATCAATAAATATCATATCAATTAATTATGAGAAAAAAACTAAATAAGTTATGATTGTCAATAGTTGTTACAAAAATTAATAACAATAAATATACACAAAGAATAAGAATACAAATTAATATGATTGTCTGATTTCTGTTTTCTGTTTATTTTATTTGATATACAGTATATCTCAGAAAACACATTGAATCTGTAGACTCCTGCCTAATAGTGTTATTATTTAAATTTGTATGACAATTGCTCAAATACTGTAAGCCTAAATAAGTATATTTATTATTTATGG
Source organism: Pseudoliparis swirei (assembly GCF_029220125.1). Lineage (NCBI taxonomy): Eukaryota > Metazoa > Chordata > Actinopteri > Perciformes > Liparidae > Pseudoliparis > Pseudoliparis swirei. The sequence goes on along the minus strand of NC_079405.1, from coordinate 8,939,741 downwards.
AAAAAGGTTAAATAAGTTTCAAAAATTGGCCCCAATTTCTTTTTAAATTCTCCTGGATTTCAGTCAGTAGGGGCAAAAATTGCCCCTAAAAAAAAAGTAAATTTCCTACCCTGATTCTAAGACATGAAATTGTATCTCGATATTTGAACAATCTTCCAGGTCAATCTGGATTAGAGCTGTACACTGGTGTGCAGTCAGAGATAAGGGTTGTATGGCAATCTCGCCATAGATTGTAGGAGACAGTAATGAAAGCTTAATAATACAGACCGGCGGGGCCTAATGTGGCTAAACTAATTCAGGCTAACATGAGGTTATCAAGATAAATGAATCCTGTTTGATCACATCCAGCTAATGTGGCTCTTTGAACACATTTATATTATAGCATTGATTTGTCAACTCTGCATGAAGACTTGTTGAGAAATCTTTTTCTTGGTACCCAAAATGATTTCCCAGTAATTAAGAAACTTGTTCCAATTTAATCATGTTCCGACGACGTAGGTACAAATCATACATTTCAGAGTTGTAATGACAAAATCCCATCATAATGTCACAGTTAAATGTCACATATTTGTTTCCCGTGGCCTTTTAAAGGTCAGAAAGTTTTAACTGAGTTCATATCTTTTTTGGAATAGGATTGGTTATCGAGTGTATCTCTCCACAAAGTTACATATTCTATATTTATAGGGTTTAAACTAAAAGGTCTTGGTCATGATCCAGCAAACGTAACTGCACATGCGCAGGTTTTGAGCGGAAGGACTTGTTGCTCTGACAACAGCTGCACATACTGTACTTTTAAATCCAGTTTTAAAGAACTGGAATGTACAGACCTGTGTACAATCCTTAATAATAGAGTACAACTAATTGAAGGGCACGGGCCAAAAGTGTAAAAATACTGCATTTAAAAGGAAACGACTGAATGTTATCTAGAATTGGCGACGGAATTTAAAAGGTCTAGGCACAGATGGATACACAGTGAGAAGTAGTACGGATACATTGGTGGTCATGGAAGACTGTAGATGACCAGAGAAAGAGAAAATAGAGAAAATAAAGAATCAATAGATTGTGAGGGAGACATTCAGTTATCATTTGTTCTTTTGTTCCCCTGCGATTCTTATGTCATGTTATCTTCCCAGCAAGATTGGAGAAATTGACGATAGACGACTGGCTGCTATACATTTGCAGCTCCATTCCCAAGAGGATTTTTTTTTTTTTAAATCTGTGCAGCAACAGTAAATGAAAAGGAATTCCATCCTAACTTTTATTATGAGTACACTACATTAACTAATTTTTGAGACAATATTAAACAAAAGATCTACCTTCACCGACAGAAAGGACGAATGCATGAAGACAGACAAATATACAGAACTGTGCTTCTGCTACACATTTTTCTTCCTTTTCAATTTTGACACCTATACTGTTCTGTAACAATGTGGCACGGCAAGTAAACCAATGGCACCGTAAGATTGTTTTTGTCCGCGCTGAGAGTGACATTTTTCAAGACAATTGCCTGTTTGGAACTGTCTTCAGCAGAAAGCTTGCACGAAAAAGAAAAGAAAAACGTGTGTACAAAAGACAGAGAGACAAAGAACGGAGAGAGAAAATAGTCCATCAAATGGATGGATCTCTTTTCATTTGCAAAGCAGGTCGCATAATGTAAAGCAACATGACTCATATCAGAGCTCTGACATCGCGTATATCTGGCATGGTACATGTGTATACCGGTGTATAGCTCATCTTGCATCAATACAATAAGTTTGAGCTTTCACTTCTCAAAAGACAATTACTACAGAGGAAGACACAGGAACATCATCCTTCTGTTTCACCGGTGTTTGGTGGTAGATTGTTCCTGTGGAAGCGTATGAAATGAAACCTTGTATAGTATGTTTATTTAATTTTAACTGTATTAAAACATGCATCCGGGTGCTTAATCTCTTAATCTAATCTCCATTAGTCAAATCGGAGACTCTGCACATAGTTTACAATCTTTAAATGATCTGCATCCTCGTGCCTGTATAGTGCAACAATGAAGTGTTTCCTCTCGGGATGTTAAGAGTTAATCCTTTAACTGTTAACCAACAATAAGGATTTTGACCAATCATTGCTACAGTAAAACTAGAACGGGCACTCGGTAGAGCGCATACCTTTGCATATCACAAGATTGGGCATTGAATTATGAACATTTTGGCATTAGTTGCATGCCAATTGGATATAAATTGACCGTGCTATGGTAAAAAGAAGATGTTGACCTTTTCATGACCTTGACCCGATCGATCCCAAAGTCTAATCAAATGGTCCCCGGATAATAACCAATAAACCCACCAAATTTCATGCGATTCAATAAGATGTTGACCTTTTTCATGACCTTGACCTTGACCTTTGACCCGATCAATCCCAAAATCTAATCAAATGGTCCCCAGATAATAACCAATCATCCCACCAAATTTCATGCGATTCGGTTTACAACTTTTTTTGTTACGCGAATAACACGCATACAAATAAATAAATGGCGATCAAAACATTACCTTCCGCATTTTCAATGCGAAGGTAATAAATGAAGAAATTAGCATCCCTACTTGCTTCAACTGTAACCTTCAAAGATAACTGAAATACATTGAAGTTCATTGCCCCCCAAGCAGTACAGTAAAGATGTGTTGAAGTTACATTTTTTAAATTCTCTCCAGTCAATTATTGTCTTTGTCTGAAATATTTGGTTAATATATGAAACTGTTACTTGGCTTTGAAGCTGTTTTATGTCTTTCGTGCATATTCCCAACTTTGTGACTTAAATATCAAAAAGACAAATGTTCATTCTTCAGCCTCACTGAATCAGAAAGACAAATATAACAGAGCTTCCCTTCAGTCTGGCTCCATACACGGATAAGAATAACCCAGAGCAGCTAACAGAACCTCTTCCTTCCCTTCATCGTGTTATCATAAAGGCATATTCTCTCACTGGCACCCAAAGACTCTTATGTTTCTCAGCCCCTGTCTTAACACTCTGCTCTTCACAGGAGAGCCTTGTGAGAGGCAAAATAAATGGCCCCTTCTCTGTCTCTGTCTTTTTGACTCACTGTGGAGCTCCCCATCCTCCTTCTCAGTTGTAAATAATGCTTTTTCATAACGTGCATACTTTAGCTCGACAGCGTGGTGAAAGCATTTAATGGAAATCAAGAGTTGTTTGAAGTTTAGGCTTATTTAAAACTTAAATCCCTTGGCCTTGTACAGCAGCTCCTCCCATTTCCTCATTCTCTTTGATATGCAGGCAGTGTACACAGAGCTGATTGAATTTATATTCGTTTTTTCCACAATCTTTTTTCTTCTTGGGGAGCTAATTTCATCAAATGCAATGGTATTACCTAATTTCTTGTGGTTGATAGGAATCCCTACAATCATATATCCTTGATTTCTTTTGGGCAAAAATTGCTGGATACGAGAGATGAAGAAAAGGTGGCTGATTGACTTGGATATTTGTTTTGCTTTCCGACTGCTGTTTGAAGTGGTATGCGGATGAGCGGGGGATACTTATACTTACCTTGTGAGTCTCTAAAGCTTCCAGTTTCGATTAATTTAGTGTGATATGCTCTTCAAAAACATCACACTCAGTTTTGCATCACCCCCGTCCCCCCTCCCCCCTCCCCACACATAGCTCCTACATGTTGCCAGCAGACTAGTATGGGGTCAGATCAGTCTCAATAATTGCAAATGCACAAAGAGAGATTCACAAATGCGCACAGAACAATTCACAAATATATTCAATTTACAAATGCACACAGAGAGATTAACAAATGCGCAGAGAACAATTCACAAATATATTCAATTTACAAATGCACGCAGAACGATTCACAAATCCATTCCAATGCACACATACATATATTATGATTTATATAAACGTGAAAGTAAAATCACAAATGTATTTATGCATTTATATGTGGATTTGTCTATTTGTTTGTGGATTTATATGTATTTATTTGTGGATGGCACTGTATTTATTTGTGGATCGCTACACACTTGCGCACGGATTTATGAGACTCCCCTGGCTCAATCTATAAATGCATTTTTTTCAACATGGACCTACGTGTAGCCAATCAGAGGTTGCCCCGCCTTAGAGGGGTGGAGCTTATCTCTGTGGCTTGACTGCTGCTAGCTACTCTAGTCACGTTAAAAGCGGCAGTCTTTCATACCGAGTTGGTGAAAGTCACCGAGCTGTGTGAGCCTACGGGTGATGTTATGAACCCAAACACGACGGCGTTAGATGTTCCGACGTGTGTGGGATGTCCTCAACAAGTATAAAGCAGAACCAGTGGTTAATTCTTCTATGGTGGATGGCGGAAAAGTTTACTTTTTCCACAGAGTCAAGGCACAGAGATAAACCCCGCCCCTCTAAGGCGGGATGACATCTGATTGGCTACAGTTTGAGATGTTGAAAAAAACGCATGTACAGATTGAGCCACGCCAGGGGAGTCTCATAAATCCCTCAGTAAGTTTGTAGCGATCCACAAACAAATGCAGTGAGATCCACAAATAAATAAATAAAAGACAAATCCACATTGAAATGCATAAATATATTAAAAAATATATTTAAATATAATATATACATATTTGTGATTTTTCTTTTACATTTAAATAAATCTTAATTTATTTACTTGTGCATTGAAATATATTTGTGAATTGTTCTGTTTTCATTTGTGAATCTTCCTGTTTTCATTTTTGAATCTCTCTGTGTGCATTTGCAATTATTGAGACTGATCTGACCCCACAGACTATAGCGCTCACAAAAAGTCACGGACACACACCGCTCTCCCTCACACACAATGCACACGATGTGCCGACTTAAACCCATAAACAAAATGCCTCGGTGAAGGCTCTGTCAGGCTTGTCAGATCTGACAGCCTGTCTACCATTAGCATAGTTTCGGCTAATAAATCAATTCACCGTTGGCCTTTTGGAGCGCTTGTTGAAGTCGACTCTGGTTTGTTACTGAGTGGAGCAGATTGCAATCGTTGGTTGTTGTGACTTATGAGTCTGCCTGTTTATTTAAATATGGTTAAATAGATACAAACAGTGTACACTGGGAAACAGCACATGGCCTCTTTCTCCCACACACACTCGCACACACTCACTAAGTCATAACTTGCTGTGTTTTTAGCCAAAGGGAAGTCCTTTATCCACATAACCAGATTAAGTCACAGTGAGCTCTGATCAGCTTAATTTGGATTCAGCCTATTTACCCCTCCCTGCTCTTCATGCCGGTCTGTCTGCATGCACACCTGTCATTCTGTCTACATGAATGGGAAGATTTGTGCCCGTTTATGTGCGTAACTTCATTTAAGCATCTCTCTCTTTGATGAGGATTAACAGCAACAAGTTGAACCCCCATTCCCCCAATGCTCAGGGCAGACTGCAGAAGTCTCTTAGTGTCGTTGGATTGTAGACTCTCTATGAAGCCCCAAAGGGACTGACTGATAATAGAAGGGAATATATAAGGGAATGTGGGGAAACTGTCAATTTCCTGAATCTGAAAAGTCAATTTTTATACAAATAAGAAGATTTGATGCAGTTTTCAAGTCAAATCCTCTGACAATTCACACAAACGTGATGTTAGTTGTGTTATATTTTCATACACCAAAAATTAAGTTTACTCAGAAGCATTCTTGTTATGGTCTACTATTTCAATTAAATTCAGTCTGAGTTACAGTGGCTCCATCCAAAGCAGCTTGACTGCCCAATCAGAAAGGCCCCTCCTAGAGCACCTGGTAAAAGCTAAATCTATACTCATACAACATCATACAGCTGAATCCAATTTGAATTTTAACATTACCATACATATATTAGTTTATTTGTCTCAAGTTTGTGTTACTGTTATTTGTAAAGTTGTTTCTTTTCATATAATAAAACCAATCCTAGCACGATTAATAAAGCATTTTGTGTTTTCTTTTACTGATTTTGGTGCAAAGTGTCTCCAACAGATGTCAAAATCATGAGTGGAAGAACAAATATCAGCCGAGTTGTTTTTGTATAACTTTGGGACTAATTATTCAACCAAAGTTTAACAGATTTGATATTGTCTCCTAATCGCGTAACTGAACTAATGATGACATATTTATGAGGTTTACATTTGTATATTTATGTCTACAAAATGTAAAATTGGGAACATATTTAATGGAGTGAGCTCAATGCCCATAAACAAGTCTCCCCGAAGATAAACTAGTCACTTTGAACTCGGTGGATCAGGAATCGGGTGAGCGTGGCCTTTTGGGACATGAAGACACTAAGACCAGTGGCCAGGGCTTAAAGGCCCATTACAGAGCTCAGCCTGAGTTCACAGAACTCAGGTTACAACATGTAACTATCGCTTCTTTAATCTCCAACTCAAAGATGGCCCCCGAGGTTCCTTCATTACCGAAGCCTCGAGAAAGACAGCAAGATGGGGGTAAGGGTGGTGAAAAGGATGGACACAAAATGGGAGGGGAGCAGGATAAGGAGTCGACAGAAAGGAGAATGATTTGAAGGGGCCTGAGGGAAGGAGGGTAAAGATAGTAGGACAGAAAACATATGGATGCTAAGGAAAAAGAAGGGGGATAGAAATAATGAGGGATGGAAGGAAAGTGGGGATAAGCGAGGAATGGAGGAGAAGGAGGGGGTCGCAAAGAGATAGCTGAGTGGAGCTGAGGAGGCACTAGGCCCGAGGGATTGCTGTGCATTTATCCTCCTCTGCAGCAGGCTTCTGAAGCACTACCTCAGGAAAAGACTCTAAAGCAGGGTGGCTGCTGCTCTGTGCTGATCTGTTAATACCTACAGATACATGAGGCTTTGCCATAGTACTCTTGGGGTGGGACAGTGTGTATCAGTTTGTGTGTGTTTTCAGTTCGAGGATCATTTCCTATCTCTGCAGAAGATATCCATTCCCCGCCACTGGCTTCCCCCAACTCACCCAGAGACATGGAGTTACCGGAACGATTAAAAGATTAGATCGAACGATCGTATGGCGGGTGTGTCAGGATTGTCATCGAAAGCTGCTGCGGAGATTTGGTGGGTGGGCTATGACTACCTTGTTTTTTAAGATCCTGTAGAAAAAGACGCTTTCCTCCAGGGAAATGGTGCAAACCTCCCGGAGAGCCACAGTGTGCAGCTACAAGTAGTGGGAGGTGGAGGCGCTGCATGTGTTGCTTCACAGAGGACCATGTCATGTACTCTCTGGGGGGACTTACATGATTAAATCAACCCTAACCCTAACCCTAACCCTATGATGTGAAAGATCAGTTCCTTTGTGTTTGGCCCGACTACTTGATATGCAAGGTTTTTACTGATAATGTGAAATCTTATAGCATCGTCTCATCAATGATACGGCCGAGCTTTTAACATTGTATTCATGAGAAGTCGTGTCAAAATAATCTTTTCTATTCTGAATATATTCAAATGCCTCTTTCGTAAACTGGAGGTCATTGTTTAAAAGATTGTGTAGAATATATTCACAAGCATTTCTTTTTTTCTTCTTCTTGTGGTCAACTTGTTTTCCTCGGCTGCCCCATGTTTGTTTATAACATACACCCTGAGAAAAGATATGTAGAAGACAACTTATTGATCTATAGGTGGAGGAACTAAAGAGGCGTGGCCTATTCCCTCCTAGAGGCGTGAACTCAAAGGATTTAAAGACACAGTGACCCTTTGTTTCAAGTCCTTTCTGGTTTTTAGAATTTATTTGAGGAATGCCTGCCAAATAAACTTCAGAATACTAGGCGGAGACTACTTCTTTTTATAGTAACTTTGTTCAGTTTTTTTTAACAAAGGACAAGTTGTTATTCATAGGATTTAGCAGACAATGATGACATTTTACTGTCGACAATGTTCTGTCACCTGAATATTCTAGTTTTGATTATTCATCTGGGCAAATAATCCGCACCAGATGATAAACAACTCGACAAGCAAGAAAGCTCAGAAACAACCCACCAATATGCTGTTACCGCCTTAATATATATGTGTGTGTTTTGTAATCATATTGTTCTCTTTGTGTTTTCTACAATCTCCGCACACTGTTGCATTGTGGGTATTCACTTTCCATCAGGGGGACACAAAGCCAGTACCCTCAGGGTTGAAGGATCTTACCATTTCCCTCAGTCCTATGTCATCATCACCTTTTTAAAGTGTTGTAACCTTGTCAAACAGCAATGGCAGGGGAAATATGCTTGTGTTTTTTTTAATGTGTCCATTTATACTCAGTTGATTGTCTCAATACAAGTTCAATGTGGTCTGTTGGTGCCCGTATGTGTGAGGACTGTTTTCTATCGACCAGGACCACTTACCTACCTGATCAAAATCACCTCTATTCTCAGATGACATGACTATGGCTATTACAAAGACGTGGTTAACCAGGCGTGTGGTATTGCCTCCAGTCGTCTTTAGTGATGGTGAAAACAGCATTGGTACCGGGTCACTGCTTTGTGGTACATGCAGCAGGTCTCTGCAGCTTGTGTAAGGGTGTATGGTCTTAATGTGACTCAGAGGATCGGTGGTTCGATTCCCCGGCTCCGCTACTCCATGACACTTTACCCCAAAATGCTCCTGTAGCTGAATGTTGTATGAATGTTAGTGATGGGAGTGATGGGCAGGGGGCACCCTGTAAGGTAGCGCCTGGCATCGGGGTGTGAATGATGACAAGAATTTAGCATTTGTTGCCGGGTGATTTTCCGCTGTTATAATGTATCGGCGACCTGTGATTAAAAAGACATTTAAATTGTGTTATGTAGAAAAATGTTAACAAACATTTTGACAAATTTCAGTTGTGGCAGAGATGCCATACAGCTCTCCTAAAATTTTAATGGATCGTGTAATGGCTAGACAAAAAACACTCGGCGAGCACAGACCTCCGCCAAGGCCGTTTTCATAAGTGAGAAATAATGTGTGTACCCAAAAACGTCATTTGCATCTGCTCCAAAATGTAATGGGTTCTTCTTTGGCACGTGCTACATCCTTCCTCCAACTTTCATGAAGTTTGGGCTCGTCGTTTTTTCCAAAATCCTGCCGACAAGCAAACCAAACAACACCAAACTTTGCCTCCATTGGCCGAGGTAATGAATGTATTCATAATATCTGAAAATATCAGCCTTATCATACTTGGTGGCAGGCACAGACATTTTGGGGGGCAGGTGCTCAAACCCCAAAAAAGGGCACCCATCGCCAAGATGATTTATCTATTGATCAACATAACTTCAAGTTAGCAAGTAATTGGTTGCTACGCAACACCTGAAACACATTGTGTCGTAAGAAGACATGAGAGCTAAACAAAATGACATGTTTTCTATGAACAATTACAATTTATTTTCATTTACAAAATGATAGGAGCAAAAAATGCCATATAATAAATGTCCGAGGGGGAGGAGGGAGGAGGAGGAGGGGTGGGGTCTTGTGAGCGCCGGGGAGCATGTCGGGGCGAAATTCTCACAAGAACTCAAATAAATGCCCCGTCAGATATCAAAACACATTTGGTGGGGAATTGATGACAGAGAGAGTAAGTTGTATTCTTCAATACTTATATTTAAAAAAAAATTGGACTCCAGCAGAAGGGGCACTTTTCTCATCCAAGTGCAGGTGCTTGAGGACCACTCGGGGTCTATCTGTGCACGTGCCTGCTTGGTGGCAACATTGACTGCAGCCTGGATGTGCACGCCTTGAGAGAACATGACAGTTTTTCTTGTGCCCACATTTCAGTCCGATCATCCAGTCCAGTTCAAACGACCTCTACTGCAGCCAGTCAGGAGAGCTTGTAAAATAAATGTCCACTGAATTAAGAGGCCTAAATCCTGGAGCTTCATCTTGCCGACAGAGCTCTGGAGCTTGTAATACAGTTACACGGCAACCGGGGTTTCAGGAGGAAGCTGTTTTGTAATCCTATCGTCGGGACAAAGTTGTGTGATTAGACTCAAGTTGGACTTTAATTATCATAGTTAAATAGCTGCACTGCAGTCTCCGTGGACCACTGCATGTTACACGGCGGGTAAGGGAAGCGGAGGGTAGTCGGGGAGGAGGGTGGTTTGGAGATGTAAAGCAGGTAATTAAATGAAGATTGTAGGCTATTGAATGATCTCCAGGGAAAATATAGTGCCTCCTCTCCTCCCTCGCTCTCTAGCCCTGCACCTGAGATGAAGATGACAGTTAATGATGGTGTTTTTTAAAACCACTTTACCTCCTGCCCTATAGCTCACTCTCGCTCTCTCCAGACAGACTGGGGTTTGTTTTTTGTTTTTGTGGCCTCTCCTTTCATCCTTCACTGAGATAGGTCCACAGCATTTTTCTCGATGTTCCATTAGCAAATTGCCTCCCCCTCTCTTTCTCTCCCTCCTTGTTTCCAACTCTCCACCCGCACCCCTAAACCTATCATTAGAAATCTAACTGGGAAATGTGTTCATTTAAAATGGTAAAAACAACGAAGTTCACACCGGGGTCTGTTTTTATTTTCAGAAGTTGGAGCGGAGCCACAGAGCTGCAGAGAGACTAATGTGGGATGGCATAAAGACAACCTGAAGGACCAAAAATCCATTATTCGCACAGAGTGGCAGCAAGGTCATCTGGCTAAAAGATGGTGAGTCTGTTATTTGCATATGCCGTGGGCTGCGGGGTAATAAGGTCTGCTTAGCTTCTCCGCTTTAACCATTTCGTAAAGTGACCAGCAGTTTCTTTAATATGACAAGCTATTATATCTACTTTCATGCACACGCTGGCCGAGATAAAAATAATCCTACCCGACATCCGAATGTGGAAAACAGCCAGACATTTATCCACAACATCTATTGTAGTATTACAAACGGTAATTGGTTAAAAAGGCCACAAAATGACGGAGAAAGTTTGGCCTGATAATGAAAATAAATGTTCCGCGAATCACAGAAGATATACTACATTATTAACTGTAGGCAAGTAGCTGAGTAGCATATAATCACAACAAAATATCCTGCTGAATGAACGCACAAATGTGATCCATTATTATTAATCAATCTACATTTGTATGCCCAACAAAACAGCTGCGTTACATTTGTGGTAATTAACACTTAATTACCATAATAAAATAAGTCAGTTATTTAAAGCTGAGTCGATTAAATAGAGAGCGAGATCGGGAGACGCGCAATGTTTCCAATCCATTTGTGATTCACTCAATATTCTGCCCACATTTGTGTTTCACTACAGTATGTGTTTTCCCAATGCTCTGGATTACCCCATACATCCAAATAACAGCTGAGTCAGTCATTTTTCGAGCCCTCACAGGCCGCTCCTCCTCCTAATATGTGTAGTCCTGTGTCAGGGTTTTGGAAATCCGGGTTAATATCTGACTAAAGGATCCAATCTTCGAGATTATAAGTGTTTGATTTAGTTTAAACCATCTGCCATAAAATGTAATTGAATGTACTGCATGTTATAATCTGATACATCTGCTACTGTGTGTATGTGTGTGTGTGTATGTGTGTGTGTGCAGTGTCCCATAGCCCATAGATGCCCTGCAGGAATCCAAAATAGCCTGGATATGTCCAGCAGGAATTAGTCCTGTGTTCATGGGCAAATCATGCTCTCTAACCTTAACTCATTGTGGTAATATCCTCTGCATTTGATGAAGTAGTTGAAGGTTGGTACGCATCATAATTGAAAGTATGTTTGTATTCATTGATGCGTCTAAAATAGGTGACAACAATGTCACATTTGTTGATCAGATTTTCCCGTAAAAAACACATTTTCAAACAGAGCTCTTCATTATATGTGTACTTTTTATTTTAGTATTGCTCCGTAAGAAATGTCTCTATTTCACTGAAGTATATATTTCTTTATGTTCATGATATGTATATTTTAATGTTGAATTTCAAGCTTGTTAATGCAGCCATAGGTTATCACCGGGAACATTTAACGCCACAGTCCTCATTTGATACTTACACTTGACATACGCATTAACATTTTAGACTGATGCTACCATGGAGAGTGATGAGTGAGCAGGTGCAGTAAGGGTTCAGTGTCAGGCTCAAGGACACATCGACAGGGCACGAGGCTGTCGCTGGGACGCATCGGCACTCGAGGTGAATAAAACGTCCCTATTTCAGCCAGGAGGCGCTGATCTTCTGCTATGGAATGATGAATTAGTATCAACTGTTTTAAGTAACATAATCTAGACTACAACCAACAAATTCTACAATAGGAATAGTTATGTATTTTTCAAATACGTTTATTCGCTTTCTTGTCCATGGATAGTACGATAATTCTACCACTTACACATCTGTTTGTTACTATAAAGCATAGCCGGGGGATAGTTATCTCAACTTATTGTCAGAACTCGAAGCAGAACAAACATATCAAGCCTAGTTTTGTCCAACGGTAAAAATAATCCACCTGACAGCAGAAAGGTTGCTGTACAAAAACAGTATTTTTTGCCAAGTGTATGAATAACAATACAAAGTTGTGATCTGCAGGATGTAACACGATGGACTATTTATTTCCCGTGTGCAGTATCTTCCTAGAGTCTTGTGGACACAGTGAGTTTCCAGCCAACGCGCACAACAGATGAGATACAATGATTTCAAATTCACACATTTGTTGGACAAGGCTCAGAACAGAAAGCATTAAAAACAACAGCTACAGTAGACTTCTAAGCTAGATCACAAGAAACACAAACAGAGGATGTTTCATTTGATTTGCCGACTTTCTTTCCCCCCCCGCAGAGGATGTGTAGTTCAGAAAGGGAGACTCGTGAAATGTATGTCACTGGTACCAAGCCAGGATAAAGTATTACTCGCTTTAAATCCTTCCACACTGATCAAAACCAGACTTACTGGACACACACACACACACACACACACACACACACAGAGGGGTACATTCAACACACACAGAGAAACAAACTAATGCTATGACCTTAACACCACCAACAATGACCTTTATGAACCGGTTCACAGGCTGGATGACAGTCAGCAGTTGATCATACCATGTGGCCGGGGATGTGGTTCTATTGTAGTCTCTCTCATCTTCCGCTATATTTATCCTTTTCCATTTTTAACAACTGCAGTGTAATCAATAATGCATCAACAAACAAGGCCTAAACATTGGTATTGTTTCCCAACCTTTCACATATGGTTGTTATACTGACGTGTGGTCTTTTGTGTACAATTACTATGTTCTTGGACTATTGTTACAGTAAATTATACATTGTTTTACATTCTACTTTTACTGTTGAATACGTACACATTTAGCCCACATGAACAGTTTTTCTTTGGGGTGGAGATGGATGGATAATGCTCTTTAAATTATGTGGCTCCAGCCACAGAGGTTTAACAAGAAAAGATTTGGATTAACTTCTTCAAATGAAAATATGACTGTTAAGTCTACATGTCTGAGTTGGAGGGTTTTTAGAAGCTTTTCCAAATCTCAAATTCTCATAGTTTAGTTCAGTAAAATATTTAATGCGCATGCTTTGCAAAACCTGTATGAATATTTACAGTACTTCTGAACGTGTCCATCCGTATTGGACACATACATGTGTTTACACTGTGTACGTTGTATCTGTTTGACTTCCTGAGTTGATTTGCTCATGCGTGTGTACTCACACGCCTCCATATGTCTCATAATCCAAGAGACTGGCACACATCACAGCGTCGGGAGGCGGTGATTTCAGAGCCGTTCTGCCACATTCATCAGTCAAAAGAAGACAGACAGAGAGAACTTATGTGGCTGTGTTTAGCATTTTACACAAAATAATGAAAGATTCCGACTGTGTGCAGAGAACAGCTGCCGCACTAAATGAGGAATCTGCTGTGGAGAAGATTCAAAGACGCAATTTTACACCAGCTTATGAGCAAGGGAGTGAAAAGAGGGAAGTACACTGCCTAGAGACCGGCAGATGTTACACAAGGGAATCCATCTCCAGCAAGACTGACCAAGGGTGGAATGATTCTAAATTGGGTCTGAAAAAATTGGATCCCCGCATACAAACAGATGAAGGAAATATTTAAGGAACAGAGTGTCTTAAGAAAAAAAACAGTTGCCAGTTTAATTCAGCGTCTTTTTCCCATTACCTCTGCCAAGGAGGTTACGCGACGAGCTCTGTTCGTTAGTTTGTATGAAATCTCAGAAACTACATCGCAGATTTGAATCACATTTGGTGGAATGTCCAGCCAAACTATCATCGACTGAACCAAACTGTCATCGTCAACAGTTCCACACAGCACACAAATGCCATTGCATACAATATGGCGAGAGTATATCTTATTATTTATTTATTTATCTCTCTGAAAGTAGATAACTGGCTTATTCAGCATTGGGGAGTGGTTAAAAATGGATGAAAAGATGCGACTTTTTACAAACATCAAATAAAAAAGACAGAAAATCTAATATGAAGGTCCCATTGGGAAAAACAACAACAACACAGGAAAACGGCATATAAATACTATGTGCCATATGTCCTTTGTGCAGGCTGGCTGATCATTGCCATCGTGAAGTTTAAATTGTACAGAGATAAAGTTACAAAGATATAGCCATGGAGCCGAACTGTAGAAGTAACGTGGTTACTGCAGTATATCAATGTTGAAACTTTTTTTCTGGCTCCAACGGTGCAAAATAACTCGATGAATTTCCACCGTAATTCAAAGATACTGCTTCAGATGGCTAATCCTATAAACACAATAAAAACACAGCGCAGCATGAGGCTGCCGTTTGTTCCAACCCGGTTTCATGGCAGATGGGGGAGCGAGAAGCAACATCATAGTGCACACTTAGCATCACATTGGCCAACATGTGTGTGTGTGTGAGTACGTATGTGTGCGTGTGTGTGTATCGACCAGATTGAAGCTACCGCTGATCTACTCATTCAGTGTGTTAGCCATGGCAGGTGGCTGTCAGTGAGGCATGCTCCATGTTGAATCCAGCTCCCGTTGCATTCATTGATCTTTTATCTTTTAACAAGTAGCAGACAGGGCGTTTGTTTTTGCATCTGTACCCTCGGACGCCAGTTGTCGACCGTAGAGTTGATTGTTACTCACTGAAGGGCTGTGCACGGACGGCGGAGCGATGAAGAAGTTGCCTTTCAACCACATATATTTAATAATTAGGAGAGGTCCTGACTGTCGATCCTTCACTTATTTTTGGCTCGTCTCGTCGTGCACGCCGCTTCCTCTCTCTCACTCCACTGTAATTATGTGCCTCTACAAGATAAATAGCCACACTACTGTGATTCTTACTGGCTAACTAATAAGCTCCCATAAGTCTTTTCTCTCCGTTTGAAAAGGTTTCCTCACATTCTGCAATGCTCCGCTCTTTAACTTCCCTCCTATTTTTTCGCACCAGCTGACATAAAAAGAGGAAGGAAAAAAAGAAAAGAAGAAAAGCCACAGACATGGAACCGGAAAAGGGAAATTCTGCCAGGCTCCGCCACCTCCTCCGATGCAGTACTGAACGATGCGAGGGGATCTTTGAGGAAGCAAAGGGACTTTTAATGAACAGGGCCCTTCATTGATCTGTGGACAAAATAGTCGTTAATTATGTGCGGGTGGGCATTTGATTGAGGGAGTGATGCAAGGTTCCTGCTTGCTAAGCTGATGCATGGTCAAGAACTGGGAGACTTTGATTGAGTCCTTTGCCGTCGAGGTAAAGGATGAGACACGGACGATCACTCAGCCAACGCCTGTGGCCCTTCCTCCCTCTCACGCGTGTGTTTTTTTTTTTAGCCATCCTATCTATCCTATTCTTAAGTGACACTCGCCGTGTTATTCAGCTCACATTGTTTTCCAAATCTGGATGAACTGCGCTCCGTCTCCTTATTGTCCTCAAGATTGGGTGCTCTTTTGTCTTCTCTTCATCCCAGACCGCCCGGGGGCCTATTTTGCTTCTCTGCCTTGTAAATGGCAGCATTGAGGAAGCAATAGAAAATGAGCATATTGACTCAATGTGCTGTAAGTGTGCGTGTTTCTTTATGACAGCAACCGTGTTTCTGTGGTATGTTAGGTTGTAATAGTTTATTTTGATAACATCTGCAGAGGTCTTATGTTTTAAATTAATACATATAGAAAGATATTATAATAGAAAATATTAGGGAGAATATTGATATTGTTATTAATGTATTATGAAGCATAGGGGTAATGTTTACTCTATGCAAATGTAAATGGCAAGAATTAATGTATGTTGCATGAGAGTGACTGTATGTTAGTATTATAGATTGACGAGGCCGGTTGAATTCCGTCAAGTGACTTCCAATAACAAGACTTTTATTGTGAAAGTGACTTTAATGCGGACAATAACAAGACGGGACTCTTATTGTGAAAATACTTGTTTAGCGACTTGACCGGAAGTGACGTTTTGACCGGGGCCAGTGAGATTGAGTATGAAACTCCGTGGATTAGAGAAATCGGGTCTCTTCTACATGTATCCCTGAGGCCGCAAGGCTGAGGGGCGGAGGAGCCGAGGAAGAGCGCCTTGAATGTTTGTTTTACACTTCCTGCCATTAAATGTTGATAACTTAATTCACGCGCGTCCGGAAGCCTGTTTTCCATCATCTGCGAAGTGCCCAGTTTCAGAACTACTTTACAGGTATATGCAAGATTAGTGCAATCTTGTGTAAATCTTTGATTTGTCGTTGTCAGTCATCATCCGTCAGTCTTATGGGTCTGCTCACCAGCGTGGTTACCTGTCTGTTACGTCTTCCGTGTGAACCCTCGGAAACGGATCGGCATTTCATAAGTTCTCAGCATTAGTTTTAATCAATGATTCTAATCCATCACATTTAAATTGGTTAGTATGTCTAGAAATAAAGCGATTTAGAATAAAGATTTTGACTTGAAAGTATGAGATATTTCAAGATGCAAGATAAAGTTATAATAAGGTATCGATTACAATAATGTATGGCCCATTGTTGGAGAAGAAAAACGACACAACAGAGCATAAGAGTGAAATTCAGATATTATTCTATTAGATGAAGACACACACAAACACACACTCTCACACACACACACACACACACACACATCTGAACACACTGAGAGGGTCATGTCAGACAAACAGATCAGGCTTAAGTAATCAATCCCAGTGTGATGTGTCACATAAGCAACAATATAACCTCCGTCAGTCACATCACAGACACATCTGGAGATGAATGACGGTGTTTAACCGAAGAACTACACGAGGTGTAATCCCGACAGGGGATAAGTTGCGTCGCCCGAGCGTGAGTGTATGAGCTCAGCGTGGGTTAGATTCTCATTAAAAGAGGCTTATTTATCTCTTCACCTCCTAAAGAAGTAAGGCTGGCGTCTTCAAGTCTTTGGGCTGCCAGCAATTACCATACCTATCATGTAGCTTCCATGGCGCGCCTTCTGTGCCATAAGAGAGACGCGCCGAGCTGTTACTGAAGCTGTCTGCACTTTTCACGAGGTGTATGTGCTAAATGCACTCTCAAAAACGGATTTATGTATAGGCTTTGTGCGTGCAAAACCCCCCCCAAAAAAAAAAAATATATATATTTAAAAATATATATATATATATAATATATATATATATTTTTTTTAAAGCATCAATTTAAGAAGTAAAAAATATACTGTAGCTTTGCTTGTCTGGAGAAAAGGAAATAGTATATTTTTATAGTTTTAAGCTGCTGAAAGCTCTGCAGCTTTGCTTAAAGTTTAGTCCATTACTAAGCAAGCATTTGCGTTAATAATACTGGCACTTGGGTACATAACACCGATTTGTAGACACATAATTATAAAGGTGTGAGTTGGTTTGAACCTTTAAATAATCATCCCATTTATTTAAGGCAGATGTGAAATATATATATTTTTTCATATTAATTTTCTGATTTATTTGATTATAATAATTCAGGATAGGAATATATAAGCATTTTTTGCTTCTATCTATACTTGTTCAGTATATTATATAGAATAATATTGTATTGTATTGCAATGATTGACTCAATGAAATACACAACAACAACAACAACAACAAAAACAAAAAAAGAAATTCAACAATATGTCGTGATATAAAAAGTATTAGCGTTCTAAATACAAGCATGCTGTGGAGTAACAATACATTAAGATGGCATCATCAATTCGACATCTCCGATTAAATCATATAGAAGTTGCTATATTTGACATTTTCTGACAGGAAAGTGCAGGCCATATTCAAGTTTCAATTATGTCATCCTTCATAATGCGCAGTAGGTGTCTAAAAAGGTGAACCAACATACAGCAGATTATTTGGCTCGCTTCAACTCTTCCACGATGTGTGCAATGCCATGAGTGATTGCAAGCAACAGGAGATCATTTCCTCTTCTTCGACGTGGGATAGGTGTGAAGACAACATCGTGATGATATCATTCGTTCTCAAATGAAAATGTTTACTCCATGCTGAGAGTAATTGTAAGATGTATTATCAATAACTCAAGTCATAATGACTGTACTGTTAGTGCTAGTTTAACTTCCAGTGCTGTTCCTTGGAGACATATGAGCACTGATCACGTATGATGAAATGCAAAGTAACTTCTTGGGTATTCAATGGTAATTTACTATAATGAAAGTATAAGTCCTTTTATTAGCCCAGGTTGAGCGATACCTTTTTAATAATGCAAACACTGCCCCAAATCTTCACCTCGGGCTCTGGTTATAGAAAAATTCCTCTGCCGATAGTTTTGTGTGACTGGCTATAATATCCTACAGCTGCTCAGAGGGCTATAACTGTCATAGTATCCCAACAGGGTGTCATTAAATGGCTAGCAGCTGCAACTATTTGTTTTTTCCTGCGCTAGAAGAACCTCATCGCTGTGTTTGTGTCCGTAAGCACACAGAAGAATGTGTCCATGTGTGTGTGTGCGCGTGTTTTACATGCAACACGTATCCAGTGTGTGCAATCTACAATGTTCTTTTCTCCCGGGGTCTCTGACCCCCCATTGCTGCATGACGAATGTGTGGCGCTGTTGCGCGTGTGCGGCCTCCAAATGAAACAGTGGGCCAGCTGCTGTGTTCAGACACATCATTACCCCTATGGATCTATTGATTGTTGGTTGCTGTTGTTTTCTTTTCTCTCTTTGCGTTGTTCTTTTTTTCTTCTTTTTCTTCTTTTCAATTAGCTGCACTTTCGCACACACATTAAACACGGTTTATTTTGTGTTGCCTATTTACACAAAATACAAATTTGCCTCAAAGGGCTTTACAATCCGTACACATACGACATCCCTGACCTTTGACCTCACATCGGATCTGGAAAAACTCCCAAAAGATAGAAAAAAAACCTGAATGGGGGGCAAAAAAGGGAAGAAACCTCCAGGAGAGGATTCCTCTTCCTGGATGGACAGAAGCAATACATGTCATGTGACCAGAAGGAATCATTACATAGTTACAACACATTCAATGAATATGACAGAGTGTATGAATAGTTGGTGGTACGCATGGACCACGAACCAGACATCCATGATCCATCAGACAGATGGAGGTAGAGAGGAGGAGTGGGCGGAGCATCAGCGGCCATGGCATCAGACCCAGCCAGGTCCAATGGACCCGATGAGACGTGAAATCACAAGGACTCCGGAGAGGAAGCAGAGTTAATAATGTGCAATTAATTCCTCATTAGATGCACACATCTTATTTTAAGTTGGGCTACACACCGTGTATTGTACTTTTAGTTGATAGGCCGACATTATCAAAAGTTGTGCTGTGAAAATAACCAAAATAATGTGACTTTACATTTTTACGCTAATTTGGTTTGAGGGACTTGCTGCTTCAGTAAATAAATTACTTATGAAGGTATATTTCTGGTCTTTTTTTACTCAAACAAGAAAACAGACTTTGAGAGCAAATTTCTCATTTGTAAGTACAAATATTTAAACAGATTAATTTATTGAAACTAGAATTTTTGGCTGCAAATCAAAAATCGTTGCACTCAAAAAATAAACTTTGCTCGCAAAACTATGTTTTTGTTTACGTTATACATACACAAATAGACCTTCATAGTTTTGAGCCAAACATTTTTTTTTTTAAAGCGATGATTTTTGATTTGAAGCCAAACATTCTAGTTTCATAAGCAAAACTAACAAATAAGTTATTCTCAGTTTATACATTGTTACTTACAAACGAGAAATGTGCTCAAACTTTTGGCGGGGGTTTGCGGAATAAAAACACCAATATACCTTCAGAATTACTGAGGTGAGAATTTACAAGCATGAAGTGAGCATGAAGCGAGGACCAGTACTTGTCCCTCTAATGGTGTGTAACGGATTTTATCGGAGGAGTCATCAATTATCCGTATCTTAAAATTAACATGAATTGATCACAGGGATTATGTCGGCTTTACATGATTAGTGTGACACGAGTGTGTGATGTGCTCTGTGGGAGGTCAGCGGCAGCAAGTTACCTTTAGTCTTGTAAAGCAAGGTGAACCCACAAAGCTTCAAGGCCTCACCGCCTCCAACTCAACACTGCAATGATATCATGTTGCCCGTGTCTTTATCAATTATTCAGCAAATCACTCCCCTTATATAAATTCATTGCATGAGTATGAAAGTTTCATTCTAAGTAGTTCATCGAATGTCGCCATACAAGTTGGGGTGAAGGGTATCTGTTGCTCATCTGTAAATAGATAATTCCTCATTTGAATAAGAATACAGGACACATTTCCCTTTGATGCCAGAAAGCAATCAGTCGTCACGCATCAGTGCAGTTAGACCCTCCCTCCCTCTCTCCTTCCCTCCCTCCCTCTCTCCTTCCCAAACAAACTCCTGAATCCTGACAAGAGATTTTCAATTTCCAGCAGCAATCTTTTGCAAACAACCCCAGCCCAGCAGGATCTATAAGGCCATTACCATTCATAGGAACAACAAGAAACAAGGCAGAGCAGAAGTGCCATAAGACTAACAGCAAATGCATGGTATTGTCTCCTCGTGTTAAATCAACATCATGCTCTGTTTAATTATTTCAATTTTCTTCGAGCTTTGCTGCCACTGTTTGTGTCTTTGCTGCCTGTGAAATGTGTCTCCTCTGAAGTGGGATCAGACGAGCCCTAATGCTCTATTTTGGCAATGCGGCACGGCAAACTTGGAGGACACTGATTGCTTGTGTCCTCCACTCTAATGCTCCTGTTAATTCTCCAATGAAGCTGATTGCCACATTCAGATGGAGAGGGAGGTGGGGGGGGGGGGGGTTAGCGAAGGAAGACGGTTAGCGGTGCAGCCGACGAGGTCCTGCCATCAATTCAACCACTGAGTTGTTTCACCCCTCGTCTCTCCCTCCCGGTCCCTTCGCTCTCCTCCTCTCCTCTCCTCCTCGTCTCTCGGTCCCTCGGTCCCTCCAGTGCTTCACAGAGCGCTCGAGGAATTAAATTAGGGCTCGCGAAATCTTCAGACTTGCTTATTACCGGGCTGGCATTGTTGTAATGTGTCTGACCTTGACCTGTTAAGGATTAATCCAAGCAGACAGGGCTGAGAAGGCAGCCCGGCTGATTCCCATTCAGAACACAGACACCCGTTGCGTTTACCAATCTGAGATAGAAGAGGAGAACAAACAGCACGTATACCGGCTCCTCAGCCAGGGAGAGCAGTTGGGACTGGACTCCCTGTGTCTCTTCAGAGAGACTGTGTGTGTGTGTGTGTGGGTGTTAAGCGTGCACCCACCCGTGTTCTCAAGGTTTGTGCGGTTCCCAGATCAGTGTGTATTTCAATATCCAATGTGTTCATTTGCAACGCTTGAAACTGAGAGAACACTTCCCAGTCCATGTCGGACATGTCATGACTAGTCACGGTTGTCGCAGCGAGAGAGGACCCACATGCCGACATTCCTGCAAAAAGCAATCTTTAATCCAACAAACCAGAACGGACGACAAAAACGCGGACCAAACAGTACGAAGCCACACTGGGAATGAGACAAACAGGGTTTAAATACACAGGCAGGCGGAGGTGATTGGACAACGGGGAACGAGACACAGGTGGACACAATGAGGGCGGGACCAGCAATCACACAGAAGGAAACAATCAGGACCAGGGCAGACAATCACAGGGAGACAGACGACACAAGGACTTCAAAACAAGACACAAAACGAGACACAAACTCCAGATCCTAACAGGACACAGTTAGGTGAGGGGCTGGGATCCGGGCTCAGTTTGGACAACTACTGTGTTCCGTGTCTGCCGGTGTGGATCGCTAATGGGGCCAATGTGGGCTTCAATC
Source organism: Pseudoliparis swirei (assembly GCF_029220125.1). Classification (NCBI taxonomy): domain Eukaryota; kingdom Metazoa; phylum Chordata; class Actinopteri; order Perciformes; family Liparidae; genus Pseudoliparis; species Pseudoliparis swirei. The sequence continues at coordinate 8,917,584 of NC_079405.1, read as the reverse complement.
AGGGGCCATGTCAGCAACGACCTTGAAGGCCACGTGTGTGTCAATCAAGATGAATATGTTATTTTTGCATTCTTCTCATTTTCAATTTTCAATTCAATCCTTCGCATTATTATTGTTATTATAATACAGAAAGCAAACATTTACCCAAGGAATTATCATTATACGACAAAAATAAATCCAACAAGCTTATGGATTTACAGAACTGACATGAATGGGTCATATTTGTAACCCCCCCCCAAAAAAATATTTAACATTGCATACAGCCAAACTTCAATTTAAGCAAAAGGCAAGACATGTAAAGGCATATTAAGATGACGCAAAATGAATATTGTTAATTAGAACTACTGATAAAATGTAGATTAGAAAAAAAGGATCAATGCATATTCAAGTCAATGGAAAAGCCCGTCGCAGTCGTACTACCAGACATCAGAGGAATTAGAAGCAGGTACAAATAAGGGAGGGTGACATTGTGCAGCATTCTAAGTCAGGTATACGACCATCATTATGCAAATGTATAAATTAATAGTTCATTTGTACAGTGAGTGCACTCATTTACTCCCCATTATGTTGCATGCCAAAGGAGCATTTCATGAGCTACTTTTAACAAACCACTAATTTAAGGCGGCACACAAGGTTTTCTAGCCAGCGTTGAAACTCAGAGGAAACCACAACGCGGCTTTGGAGACACATATTTGGATCCAAAAAGAAACACTAGTTTCTTTACATGCCGTTGTCACATTGCATGCACTGGATTATATAATATGACGCGAGTGAGGTTTTTGGTGTCTCCGTTTTCAGTTTTCTTGAAGCATGATCCCAAACTAAAACAACATGCACAGTGAATTCTTAACTGGGTAGGTGACACTTTTCCAAAATAGGACAATATGCTCTGCTTCTATGTAGGTCATTAGTTCTCAAAATCCTCCTCGCTCCACGTTGCTAATCGGTTGCCTACATTTAGTAATCCTGTTGGCAGTGAGGGCACAGATTCTCAGTTTGGCTTCTGCAACACGTCTGAGGAGCCTGAAGAAATGGTGTCTCGCCAGTTTGACTAGTTACGACTTCAAATGGAGAAATAGCTCATGGAGTTATACAAATAGTGTTGTTTTGTTGTCCTTGAACCACCAGTCTCTTTTTCAATAATCAATGCATTTGGTGAAGCACAGATTTAAAAGGATGTTTCTTTCTGAAGGTGTACAATATTAATAACTCTATGATGCACAAGCACTGCTGTTGAATTACATTAGTCTCTACCGGTCGATATGCTACAGATGTTTTGTGCGTACCTAGCCTGAAAATATGATATACAGTACTATCCTATGCATTTCTAGCATGCTGATTTGTATCCATCAAAGAAATATGGACAAAAATAGAATGAAGTGAAGTTCTCTCTTTTCAGTTCTTGCCATAGCTGCAAGCTCGTGTCCCTGACCTCTTATGTGGCTTCTGCTTGGCCCTTTAGCCCCTATTAGCCCAATAATAGTATTCCCTTCTTTGTTTCTCTTTCCTTCTCGGTTTTTTCACTTCTTATTCCTGCAACTGCACATACTGATCTTCTCCGCCTCACCATTTTGACGACATCAATGTGTCGCCGTGTCTCTCTCTCTTTCTTTTCCGTGTCTTTGTCTCTATCCCTCTTTTCTCCTTCAGCAATGTTTTGTGATTGGCAGCTGAAGCTTGACTGCGGTAGAATTAATAGAGAATAGAGAGAAATACCGTGAGGATTTACAGCCGAGTGGAGATGCACAAATAAGATAATGACTTGGGAATAACAATTTCGCTGCACCGTTTGGGGAAGGCGCTGGAGAGAGGGAAAGAGACCGATAGAGGAGAGAGAGAGAGAGAGAAGGAGAGAGAAGCGACAGACACAGAACGCCTTAAAGACAGTAGAGAAGAGAGGGAGAAAAAGAGGCAGATATAAGTGAACAGATTCCAAGGGCGGCCCACTTAACACAATTTTTCTAAATTGAAGAAAATAGTCAGAACCCCTGTGAGTTTTCTGAAAAGATAAGCTCTGCATTTATAGACAAGTGACACTGATGAAGGAAAACAGTTATTTCCCCCCCTTTTTTTTATACAAGTACGGTTGATTGCTGACCATATCTTTTGTTTTCCTAATGGGATTCAATAGACATTTTGATTAATAATACTCCCAAGGCAATGCTCATTGTGTGTGTGTGTGTGTGTGTTGTGTTTAGCTTGTTTGCACATTCCTCATCTGAAACAATGGCTTTGTACCAATATAAAATACATTTCTTCCCACAACGAGAGCAGCGCCTGGCGGGGTGAGATAACCCACTCATATTCATAATGCCTGAGCATCCCTTTAACTTGCAAGACAGGAGTGGGTCACCCGTCAAAACCATAATCTATAGTCATTTGCTTGTCAGAGTTGTTGGTTGAGTTATAGAGTGTGGCGGCCTTCTTGAGGGACCTAATCTCAGACCAAAGACAAGGGCTCTCGTGATATCATCCCCCCCCCTCGCTTCACTGCTCCGTCCCTCCATCATCTCTTTGACATCACTCAACGCTCAACAAAGTATCTAATGAAGCAGAAATCGAGAGAATATTAGCCCAGTAATTAAGATAAATGAAAGGAAGTGGAGTTTGAAAGCTGACACGGGTGCACACTATAATTGTCCTCAACTTGACGTGGGAGTGCGGCGTCGGCTATACTTTACACCCTCCTTAGATCATGTCTCATTAGATTCTCACTCTTTGGCGCTCGAAGATGTCCGTCTGTCTCACAAATTCATTTTTTTGTTTTTTTCTCCACGTGTCTGTCTTCACCCCTCCAGTCAAGTTATTACATTATTCAAAGCATTTGCCGACACATTGAGGATTTATGACAAGAGAAAAAAGAATGCAGCTAAACTGTCAACCATTTTTTTACAATGCTTCAGTATTTAAAAGAAATCGTAAAAAAATACTAAATTACAAATAGTGCTCAAAGCTTCGTCTTTAAATCATCTCCTTGAACACGTTCTCGAAAATCCAACTAAATGGCTGAGACGTTGACTTCAGATTATTAGCAATGTGCTTATGAACATATTCAGCACTGAACACAAAGGTGTGTACAGCGTCCGTGTTTTTTAAAATAGTTTCTTTATTAGATTCCGGGAGTCCGACCTTCAGTCAGAAGTTAGCCGTTTCGAACTGGCGTTGATTCTGGCCAGTGTCGCCAGATCTTACACACTGCACCTTTAAGCTGGTAAGGGATTTATTTTGTTCATCAGAAAGAATCATCGTCATAACTAAATGTCAGAACATCATAGATTTGACTATAGCCTCTAATGTTTGTGTTGCTCATACATGGAGTCACCATTTACCCGATTACAGGAATCACATTGGTTTCAGTCTATACATTTTATTCTTGGACTGAGAGGGGTTACTACAGAAAAATAGATACCAATGGTGGTTGGGTAATCAACGCAATTAATAGACAAATAAAATCATAAGCACAATATTATATCCCAAAGGAAATGGCGTCATTTAAAGAGGATGTTTATGGATGACTAATTCATTACCAATTTGATCTTCCATTGATTAACACCATTCTCACTTCCTAATTCAGTTAACTTTAGCTCATTGCAGGATATTATTGAACAAATAACACAAAGGTAGATTGTTTTTATTTGCAAGCACATTATTAATTTAGTCATATAAATGATTAGTAAATGGACCTGCTCTTGTATAGCACATAATACTGTGTAATTTAAAGTGTTCCTCTTCAATTCTCTATTCATAAATCATATTCATCTTTAAAGTAGCTCGTCATGCATCTAATATTTAGATATCTTCATGTTACAACTTTTACTGGAGAACATCTTTATGCCTCGTAGTCCAGCTCTTTTCTGAATGCTGCAGAATAAAAAAGGGTATTTACAAAATAAATAAATATTTTACGGCGACAGGAGCATGAAATAATGAAGACAAACACTATTGCAGTATGCAATATCTGCAATCTATTGAGCAATGTTCGCTTTGCATCATATTGTACACCAGCAAAAAAAAGATATTTTCACTTCATAAAGTCCAACAAGTCACGCTAAGTGATGAATAGAACCCCCCCCCCCCCCTTTCTAACACAGCCAGTGTCCTCATGCCGGTCCACTTGAGGCCACATGCCGGGATTCTGATTGACTTCTGATGGACATTATTATTTTTACGATTGCAATAACAACTTCATCGCGGCCCTAATGATAGTGATCATAATGCTGGGAACTCACTCTCCCAATAGTCGGTTGATAGGCGCGCGGCAACCTCAGCGGGGGGTGATTGAGCGGACTTCAAAGGTGCGATTTACCTCACAGTGGAATGTGTGGCTTTGCAGCACCCGTGGGCGGCTGTCATTTTATTGTTGAACTTCTCCTCTTTGATCCTGTAGTTCAATATTAGTGCTGTTCACTGGCCGGGTACTCACGGACTGAGAGAAAGGCTTTTAAAGGTCTTCAGGGATTTTCTTCTTCTTTTTTTTTATTGTTGTGCGTTGCTCATATCATCCTTTCCATATACAGTGTCTCTATAGATCCATCCATATTGTAATATTACTATTATGCTGATCTTGGTGATACAGCGTAGTGCCAGTTTGGAATAGACAATGAGGAAAGGTTACACAGAGCTCATCTGGACATAAATATTGATCAGTTTGCCAGTAGATGCCATTACTTTGCTAAGCCGCCAATTGAACCATCACCCACTGCCCTTGGAATCCTTCCTGGTCATTTTCATGGAAAAGATTGCCTTTTCTGCACGGAGGAGAAGACGATTAATAGATTGATTAGGCAATATCATAATGGGGATAGGGTAATGAGCCTGTCAGTCATACAGCGGGCACTGTCTGACAGAGAGACTCCGCCCATGCAGCAGAATTACTTTGTTGGTGGATGGGCGGCACACAACAGGTCTAAGGGGGAGGAGTCAAAGAAGATATCTGAAACAGAAACTCGTTGGGTGGAAGAGATACTTACACACTACAGACTGGAAGCCAGATACTGCACTCGAGGGTTATTATTAATTTCACATGTTATTTATTTGTTGATGATGTAGGGGAAAGCCAGTGTGAAAGTAACAAGGTACGAAAGAAACACAGTATAAAAATAAATACATTTTCTCCTCGCACATATGACTCTGATATGCCGAACCTCGTCAGCATGTAACACTTACCAGAACCACGGGAAAACGTGTGGGTACTTTGGCAGTGTTTTACCCGTCAAGTTGTATTGGATCACAGTCAGTCAATTCAAGACGCAAGATATTTATATTGTCATATGCACAGTCAACAGATAGTTACTCCGTACAATGAACATCTTATCTTGCTAGGTCCACCTTTTTTTTGTTTTGAATATATTTTCTTTCAAGATAAAGGGCATGTATGTTTATGTTAACACAATAACAAGGACATTGTGACAAGCATAAATTAACAAAACAATAATGTTATGAACAATTTAGTTGTATGCCCTTGTGTTACTTGCGATATGCAAGTTTTGAGAAGGTTTATTTTCCTAAAAAATCACTAGTTTCATGCTTTGATGTGCAGTTTGGGTTTATAACATTAACATTATATATATATATATAGAGAGAGAGAGATAGAGAGAGGGGCTATATAAAGGTTTATAATGCTCATATAACATATACATATGTACACATATGACATATATATGTATTACGTGCGTTGTAAACTTATATATGTGCATTATAAACCTATATAATCTCTAAATATATGATATTTATACTAATGTTAAAAACCCAAACGGCACATCAAAGCGTGAAGCTGGTGAATTTGAATCCTCCCATAAAAACAAAGGGTTCCAGCTGACAGCAGTGAACAGTTACATCTTTATTTACTGGCAATAAACTGACAAGTAGTACATTCATAATCACTTGATTTGCAAAACATTCCTCTGTCCTTTTATATCTGGGGTAGGAACTAACCCAGAGGATCAAGAGCCACACACATTGATGGCATTTCACATTTCACACACATCTGACTGATATGATTGCCGTTCTCTTTGCCCAGTCATTTCCAGCATGAGCAAGTGCATTATAAACCTATAAGGGAGGAAGCCTTCTTATTGCCATCCCATTTCTTTTTTGCTGCTGGGCAGAAAGAACAAATTTGCTTGTATCCGAAGCTGAGGCCATTTGTTTTATTTGACTTCTCGCCCCATAAACTGTCAACTGTGGTTCTCCTAACCTAGAAGAGGTTGGCTACGGAAAACAAATGGCTACCTTAATGACCCCCTACAACCGAGTTCACTTCTGGGGTGTAAACTATATGTATTTATCCAAGAGCGTTTGCTCTGTTTATCAACTGCTACTGCGATTACCCCTGTGCTCTCCCCCTATATCTTTTCATGGATCTCCTCATTTCCTCAGAGGGCTGTTAGAGACCGCGGAGCAGCTTAAAATATTTATAGGGCTTCGGCAAAGCCATTACGAAATTCAGGACAATTTCTGTGTTTGTCACACACACACCTCTAACACATCCAATGCACTAATACCGGCGTCTATGTGTGTGTGTTTGTGTCCGCGGCTGCTGCAGAGAGACGGAGAAACATTTGTGTTCATGTGTGTGACACGATGAAGAAGTGAATGTTCAGCCAACTATTGATTTTGGAGAAGGCTCTCACCGAGATGATGAGGAGGTCTGTCCTGTGAAGTGCCTATTATGTGAAATCAGTTGCCGTTGCCTGATTCGGCGTGCTCTATATTCATTGCTTCCAGTTCTCTGAAACGGTTTAGGCTGCATCTGCTTAGGATGCAGCCATTGCATTCAAATCCCTTATAGTTCGAGGAGCACACCAGTGCCTACACTGTAAAATGTAATAAGTTAACTTTACTTGAAAAAGGTGAGGAAACCAATTGCCTCAAATTTTCTAAGTAAAGTAGCTCAATAATTTTAAGTTCTTAAAACTAAAAATAAATGAGTTTTGGCAAATGATGTAATTGGAGTAAACATAAGTTCAGTCAACTCATATGTCATTTCAGACAACTTAAAAGATACGAGTGAAGGTAACTTAAAATCTTTAATCATGTAATAAGTTGACTTTACTTGAAAAAGGTGAGGAAACCGATTGCCTCAAAATGTCTAAGTAAAGTAGCTCAATAATTTTAAGTTCTTAAAACTAAAAATAAATGAGTTTCGGCAACTGATGTAATTGGAGTAAACATAAGTTAAGTCAACTCATAATATGTCAGTTCAGACAACTTAAAAGATACGAGTGAAGGTAACTTAAAATCTTTAAGTATGTAATAAGTTGACTTTACTTGAAAAGGTGAGGAAACCGATTGCCTCAACATTTCTAAGTAAAGTAGCTCAATAATTTTAAGTTCTTAAAGCTAAAAGAAACTAAGTTTAGGCAACTCATGTAATTGCAGTAAACATTAGTATAGTTAACTTAACAATTATTAGTTACTAGGTTAACTTAAAAAAGACAACTTAAAAGATCCAAGTTATATTAAGTAAACAGTACTAATAAGAACTAGTTAACTTTACTAGTCAATGAGATCCCATTACTTAGAAATAGTGAGGAAACCGATTGCCTTAAAATGATCAAGTAAGCTGAACTAAAAACTGTAAGTTGTTGAAACAAAAGAAGGAGAACAGTTACAATGGAAGACAACGTTTATTTAGAAGAAAAACACATGTTTTAAAACTCAAACAACGTGCTTAAAACACTGAACATGTTGCCAGATTAGGTTTTGTAACGCAGAAATATGATGAACACAGCGTTTTCGGCATTTGCTAAATTTCACGACAGAAAAACAACAAAAACAGACATTTTCTAGAAAAGAGTTCAATTGGAGATAGAAGGGTGAAGTTCTCGGGCCTGACTGCACATCATGAACACAGTCCCTTATGGCATCAGTAGATTTTTGAGTGATTGTATTTTAGGGTTTTTGGTCCAAGTGAGAAGCACTCTATGAATAAATTCAGAAGGTGTTCCTCACTCGTTGAGGATACTCCAAATTCAGGGGTAAATAAGTCCGAAGAGTAGCCACACGGCACGGGGAAGATTATCACGGTCACCCATCACGACTGTTCCTCCCAAAACGATGGCAGTAGCTGTAGACTCCAGGTTCAGCGAGTGAGGAGGCCACGATGTCTTCAGCACTGTCAGGGTCCCAATGGAGGCGTGGGACACGTCCAGAAGGTCATCAGAGTCCTAATAACAAGAGCAGCATAAAAAACACAATTACATGTCAAATTTCACATTGCATTTCTATGGTAGAACACACAATGGTTACCTGGATTCTGATATTATTAGATAATCAAGTGAAAGATTCTCAGGAGTGAGTGCGATGATTAATTCATTGATCATGTGATTCACTGAATGATTGCAAAAGCTAATAATAAAGAATATGAATTATCATATTTACAAATAGGGATATTTGAATGGAACAACAATAATAGAGCAAATGTAAAAAAACAGAACGTAGAAGGGCCTGAGAACAGGTCGATGCAGTTGCATCACAACAAACCCCGATCAGGACCCTTTGGTGGCATCTGCTGTGTTTCCATAGGGTCAAGTCGAAGCTTCATGCCATCCTAAACTCACACCTTCAATAAAGAAAGACCAACGTTTAATACGTGGGCAACCAACCATATTCGTGGTAAACATCCACATTTCTTTGTCACTGCTGCTTCTGGGAAATGTGCTCCTACCACAGGAGGCTGAACAGGTACCTACCATCTTCAGCCGTCACACCTGCATCATATTGGCTGCTCCTGAACCTCCTGTGGCAGGAGAGCGAGCAAAAGCAACAAAGAAATAGCGATAATGTTACAAGTGAAAACCCATTTTTGGTAACAGGAGATATTAGTAGAACCCCTCTACCATCATGCAGACATGTGAAGGTGTACAGATGCCCATTTAGGTGTGATATGATTTGTAATTTTTTATTTTGAAGGCCTTTGGGTTTTGAATGGGGCGACTAGAGAGCTGCAACTGGACCTGACTGGAAAGACGGGAGATCCCACTAAAAGGGCCCCAATCAGGGATAAGTGAATCAAAAAGTAGAAGCACTGATTGGAAGAGAAGTAGCCAATAACAAAAGATTAACAGGCAGAACACATGAGATAGATTGGGCATCCTGTGGTGTGGAATTAAATAATTTTGACTAAAGTCTACTTACAAATTCTTGAAGAAGTCTGCGTTGTCATCTCCAAGGATGACGGGAGAGCCACGGAGGACTGCTGTTCACCTCCCAGTCACATCTGTACTCTAAAAAAACATTTTAAACAATTCACAAGTGTTAAAGGACAATCATTTGACAGCTCTGCATGCAATGCTGTGACACTACTTTATTAACCACATAAAGAAAAATGACTGCTTGAGAAACTTACCCCAGGTGTGACTTGTTGCAGATATTCAAGTTTCTGTCCGACACTTTCCCCCTCTGGGTTTTGAACTTCTCCAGGAAGCGAGGAGTATATTTGTCGAGATCTTTGAAGAACTCTGATTGCAACTCAGATTTTTGCTTGATAAGCGACAGAACTCAGCCAGAATCTAACGGAAAGAGAAATAAATTAAGATGTAGTCATATTAGACCTACAGTAAACACATTACAACATACTACATCACACTGGGCAGAAAACTAGTGGCTTCTAGATTGAACAGATTTCATCAGCTCCCCTCATCGGCCCTTCATGGTCGTCACAGGAGACACTCTGTGTGAAGACATGGACTCAATCTGGCAACGCTTCCATGTGTTATGCAGTAGTGTGTAGAAGAAAATAAGCAATACTTACAATTCATTGCCAGGTTTCAAAGCCTACAAAAGAAACAACAAAAGCAATTAGTCAAACTGCAAATAACTCCTCGTCAAGATGCATTTTTACGGCTAAAAAGCCATCAGTTTAATGGAAGATTTCACAGACAAATATGATTACAAATGCTTATCCTAGATATAGATAGATAGATAGATTGAAGTCATAAATAGTCTGTAGGGAGGTTGGCAGGGAGCTTAGTTTCAAACTTGCTATTGGTTATAATGGATGTCATTTCCATTAAATATCACAAAATAAGAAATGATGTTCAAGTAAAAAATAAAAAAACGTTGTACCACATTCGCTGTGGCCGAGAAGTTCTCCATCATACGGTTGTGGTTGAATTATTCCTCGTTACTGTAGTGTTATGGAATAATAGGGTTTTGAGCCCGTTGTATCTCCAAGTATCTTTATTAGCTTAACCATACATAACACCGTGACTGATTGGATTCGGGTAACTCCAAGAGCGGACTGACTACTGTACACGCCCCCCCTCTGATCACACATGCCTTCGTATCACTCCGCATGTCTATAAAGTAGTACCATTACATTACAGTTACATTCAACCTGACATTGCATTCACTCTTAACTCAGTGACAGTAGCGTTGTGTGACTCCCGTAGTGCTGCGTTAATGCACACGAGTGAGACAGCCACGATGATGTCCGCCATTAACATTGTGACTCGTTTGTTTTGACGGTCTAGCTAGCTTACATTAAACGCTTCGTAAAGTTAACATTCAACTACGAATATACATATGAACAATATGGCGAAGATACGACGATGTTTACTTCGGACATGAACGGCAAAACGTTATTGAGATGCTGAAACTTACCTGAAAGTAACTCGCACACCTGCACTGCCTTCTCGCTGCCGCCAATCCGTCTCGAGCAAAGAACGTCTTCAGTGGTCGACTGCGCATGCGTATTCGAGCCGAGTGCTGCCGAGTGCGTCCGAGTTTCTTCCGAGTCCGCCTCACTCATTTTTTTAAAGTAAAGCTTACTTGAGATAATAAGTTTAATAACTTTACTCACCAAAAAGTGTTCTTTACTAAGTTTCTTAAAGTAAGGTCAACAAAGTAAGCAGAAATGAGTAAAGCTCACTAATTTTTTTAACTAAACTTTACTATTACATTTTACAGTGTACACATGATCTCCAGGTGCATCCACCTTGATTGTTCCAACGCAAAATTGGATTATTGTTTTGATTTTCTTGGTCGTGAGATTTAAACTCGGAATTGTGTTGCCGCAATGCTAATGCTGAGCAGGTGTCAGCAATTATTATCATATTATCATTATTAACCGCTTTGAATACAAAGGGAAGTTTTTTCGGTCTGAGTATAATCCTGGATATAGGATCCAGGATTTTTAGGCACAGGCTGGTAGTCGATTAAATATCAACATTACAACTGGTGTTGCCTAATGCTGTGTTCACACCAAAAGCGACACGATTTTTTTTGGGCAACGAGATCCCATGCAAAGTCGACGTAAAGACGCGCTGCGTTTGGGGCGACACATTTTCAGTGGCGCGTTTTAGGCGGCACGAGTTGAAATATTTCCACTTTGAGGCGATAACTTCGCAACTCGGGCCAATCAGCTCTTGAGTTGCTCCGCGAGTCATCACTGTCCCGCCGTTGTTGAATCAGAACAAGGAGGACAAACTTATCGTTGCGGTTTGCGGGCACACGGAGCTCTTTACTACCTCTTCTTGCAGAGAATAAAACAGGCACGGGTGATGTTATGTTTGAATATACATGTATGATCAAATGTTATGAACCCAAACACGAGGGCGTTAGATGTTCCGACGTGTGTGGGATGTCCACAACAAGTATAAAGCAGAACTAGTAGTTAGTTCTTCCGTGGTGGATGAAGGAAAGGATTACGGTATTTACGGAGACAAGCCATGGAGATAAGCCCCGCCCCCTCACGGTGAGTCGCAACGGTTTTGGTGTGAACACAGAAAATTGTCGCACGAGTAAACTCAACAAATCGCGTCGTTTTTGGTGTGAACGTAGCATAACGCATTGTAGTGTAATGCATTTTATCGTGATTCTTTTGTAATAACAGTACAGCTACTGGCCGGTTGAAAACATTCTTCCAATGCTTTGCAGTTGATGTGCAACAGTTATATACAAGGAGGAATGGGAGGAATGCCAATACACAACTTCTGTGATTGCTCACAAAGAAACACTCACATTTAAATACTGTCTTACTAAAAATAAACTGAAACAGCGGTCCACAACAGCAAACAAAGCAGTCTGTCGATGCACTGTGGACATGAAAGTGATGGCAAAAGAGCCTCATCTTGTTTCATATTTTGGTGAAAAGGAATCAACCTCTGCCAAGCAGGCGAAAATCAATCGGTAGATGGTAAATGCAGACGTGTGATGGAGGAAATGCTGCTCAATACAGTCTTTCAGAGACATTCTGAGTAAGATACAAACAAGACCGCTTTAGCTTTTAGAAAGTGAATCATGTGAGGAACTGAGCAAAGAAATTGTATTTAATGAATATCCTTTCTCAACTTCCTCAACACTGGCATTTGATGAAAACCCGTAGATGAGGATTCAAACAGCTTGTATCCTGGCTGTTGACATTTGACATGGAGTTTTCTCTAATTTCCGAACAGCTACATAATAATTACTGCAGTTATACAATCTGTCCCCAGGCTTGCAGGCTTGACCTTTTCCCGCCAATAACATGTCTATTTCCCTTAATGTTAAACAATGATGTTGTTTCCTATTGTCTCCTCTGAAAAGGACATTACGGTCATCTTGCATGAACTGCATGACCTGTGAACTTTAGTGTTTTTTTATTTATATATGTAAGGAGGAAGCCGCAACTGCATGGCAACAATAACGTCACCAAAGTTTCCATGGTGTGCATATATTATTTCACTGCTCGATTATCCATCCTCCATCCTTGGCTAGGGTGGTTCTGCAACCAGGATTTGAGAAGAATGGCATTTGGGGAGGCCTTTTCACACAATTTCATAACCACCCACACACACACACACACACAACCATCACAGGGTTGTGGAGGGTGAGAAGAAACACACAGTCAGGTTTGGTCCTTTCTGAGCACAATCTGGCCTAATGGGAATCTTATGGCTGAATGGACCACACCGCACACAGCCAGGATGTATGGCCATCTACTAAAAGCATTCCAGCAGGAAACATGAACGAGACTTTGAGAAAAAAGTAGGGCAATATTGTGGGAGGGGGGAAACCGGAGGACAGAAAGATGGGGGTTTAAAAGAAACATTGTGTTGGGAATAACAACAGTGTTTATTTTTTCTTTAAGAGTTAATGTTCTTAAATGTGTATGCCAATGTATACAATAAATTGTTATTCATTCATTATTTGTATTTTGTAGCTATATATTTCTGCCTTCATGGTTTGAGATAGGCTCTCTTCATATTGGTTCTGTGAGTTATTATTTAGTAAGAGATGAAGAGGAAAGTTAAATAAACATGTAACTGCCTCAGAAGTCTTCTTGCCATGTCTATTCCTCTGAATATATAGAATGAATAAAGATTTGATGTAACATCCTTATAAGCCATGCGGTTGAAGTGTGATTAAAATTTAGACCACACACACACACACACACACACCAGCCTGCACAGGAGGTGGAAAAGGTGAGGGGTAAACAGAAATTATGAAACGGATTAAGAGATTACAGGATTGTTTACATGAATGAAAAAACAGAACATTAATAACATGCAACAAATGTACATTTTGAAAAGACACTTTTATTCATGATTTTGAGATGAGAGCTCTGCTAAATACCCATTTGGCTTTTACTAATATGCTTTCACTTCTGCATGTTCAGTACACAGTGCAAGCAATAAGTGACAGAACATCCATGGCAAGTCATAATAAAGCCTCTTATTTTTTTCTATTATGTGTTCTTCCCAACATAAATTGATGGTTTACATAGCGCCAGTGTGTAAAACATACAGATACGTATATAAGATAACATTATAGTGGCAAAACAATGCAGTGACAAAAGCTGAGCCAATATCGTTAACATACACACACACATATGACCTGTGCTCAGCATCTCAAAGAAATACCTTTCTATTCATACTTGTGTTCTTCTTGCTCTATTCTTCACCGTTGGGAGGAAGCTTAAAGGTACACAAAAATGTAATCTATTCATAAATAAATATACATTTAATCTTTGTTAGTGTCCTTTCCTTAAGGCAATTTTGTTGTTGCTTAATAAAGCACAATTTCCATTTTTTTTCTTAAGGCTATTTTGTTTTTGCTATATAAAACACAATTTCCATCTAGTCAAGAGTTAAAATGAACACGGTAAAATAGATCTAGTCAACAGGTTTTGATCTCTAATTTGCTCTTATAATTTGCTTTCTTGTGTTTAAGCCTTTAAGCTCCATTTAGTCCCCCGGTTGCTCTAGTTATTGCTTGATTCCAGCCAAAACAACACCAGTTCACTGTGGTGTGATAGAGCAAGTATTTGCAATCTGTAGTCGGACCAGCGGGTAGCAGGGTTTGTGTGGAACAAGAGGAAGAGGAAGAGGAAGTAGACAGTTAGCCACTGGATTAGTCTCATCAAACGATGCTCAATTTTAGCATTCTGCTCTCTTTGCCATGGCCCCGGGGACATTTCATCCTCCTAAATGTGTGCGCTGTTCTAGATATTCTCTATATGGAGGTACCTTACAGAGGTTCTTATTTGGTTTTCCAAAGGCCTGCTTCCAAATTCTCGAGTACCTTTTTACCTATACTTCCTCACTTAGCTGTGAAACACTTCTTCAGTTTCCTGTTGTGGCCCTTCAATACACACTGCTTTCTCCAAAAACATTGGCGAACACATCCGTTTCAAGTCTTAAATACGGTGAATCATGATATTGCTTCGACAGGGAATGAAGGATGTCAAATTGGGGAAAAAAAGAGTAAAATTAGATGACACGATGTGCAAAGCTGAATTTGCCCTCTATACCTCCATGTCTATTTTCTATGTTACTATACATAGAACAAATATAGTTTGAAAATATAGAGTCTTTCCAACATTTAGATGCCAGAACAGGATGCACAGGAAACGGTACCCATGGCATTATATATCCATTTAAAGGAAGACGTTGACAGAACTCCATGCCAAGTGATCCTAAGGCTGGTTTGCAACAGCGTAGGATTCTATTGCTCTGAAATGCTCAGTGTAGGAAGTGTATCCTTCTGCTCCAGACTAGTCTCCTGGTCCATGATGAATCAATCCCTCCTTTCGTTGCATGACACTAAACTTGTCGACATTGTAGCATTTCATCCAGCTCGCTTGTTTTTTTCGGCTGGAAAAAGCTCCGACAGGACCCTTTCTGGACCGCCAGAGACCCCTGGTGCCCGAGTACAGTCGGCCCGAAGCTAAGGGCAGAGTCAGAGCGGTGCGTTGACAGACACCGGCGCTCTTCCACCATCCCGAGCCCATGCTCACTGACAGCTGTCAACTACCTTGGCCATCACCTGTCTTTCACGAAGACACACACACCCACTGTACATGGATTCGTGAACACACACAGTGACAGGCGGAACATTTCCTTTGCACACATGCATGCACACAAGCACAAGTGGAAACACACACACACACACACACACAGCCGAGCCTCTGGCTCGGACTCTTAGTGCGGTCTACCCCCCCAGATCCAACTGCCCTTTACTTTTAATTTGTTGCATTCTAATGCTGCCTCTTTTTCTCTTGCTCTCTCTTCTTCACCCCCGTCCCCCCCCCTCTCTCTCAGCCAAATCTGGGAATATAGAGCGCAAGCCACCCGTGAGATGAGCGATTTAGTAATTGTGCAGCCGAGGCATGTGGGGGGGGGGGGGGGGGGGCAGCAGTAGTGGACACTGGCATATATGGGCACACAGGCTAGCCCCATGGAGACAGGCAAGAGAAAGACAGACAGGCAGTGATGGAGAGACGGACAGAAAAACATGTTAATGACAAGGATCTTGAAGACAAAATAATGGACAAAAAGAGGAAGCGAGAGAATGGGCGCAGGCTCATCAGGTATGTGGGTGGAAGTTTTGACTTTTGAGTCGCAGCAGTATTGGCATGCGAGGAACAAGTGAGGGGGATAGGGAGGTGAGGGGGAGGGCAGGGATTTGAAAAAGAAAGGGAGGGACAGGGGTGGAAAAGCAGCAATTAGTGTAATTAGGAGACCAGCTTTAGCAAGGCACTGACAATATGTCAACTCTCATTATAACCTATATGCAAACACAGCAGACTAATGCAAGGCAGCACCCATTCTCTAGACAGATCCCCGTGTCAATGCAGATTTTGTTCTCCCCAGTCACGCTCGGCTGTATATCATTGACTTGCCAATACAACATGGGGTCTTGGATTTAGAATACAGAGTCCGGTTGGGGAGAGAGACAGAACCAAACGATAGGGAAAGAAAAAAAACAAGAATGCTGCCGGAATATGGGATGGCGGCCAGGATCGTTGTTAAACCACAAGGAGACTGATTCATTTAGAAATGTGTTTGATGTCAGTGCAGAGGTGGTTTGAATGGAGGGTTATACGTTGGAATTGATGTTTGGATAATTATAGAGTGAGATCACGATTGTATAGCGTGGGTTCACATATGATTGCACAATACTTTGTGTATTCTTATAGGAACCACTATAACATCACTTTGAAGTTGCTTGCATAACTTTGACATTGCAGATATGTTTATTATTAATGAATGTCTGCCTGTTTAGCAGGATCATCATTTCTGCACATTTATGAGCATTTAACCCATTTACATGAGGCCGTACACTTGTTTTCAATGCAACCCCTGCACACTCCGAAGCAAACCGTTTTTTTGTGTCATTTTTTTTTCTCTCCATTTCGGCAATCTCACAGGAAACAGCCCATTAAAACGTTACCATTGCTAGATACACTACATAAACAGACATGTTTTCTGTCGTGCCATTTTCTTTCCTTCCCCCTCCTCTGTGACATGGCACAGGGCCGCTGAGCAAAGTGACTGTGACAAATTGGGATTGGAAATGACAAAATAGGCTATTTAATAGGCATGGCAGAGGGGATTGGACTCTGGTATCGGGTTCACTCGAATAAGCAGACTGTCTGAACTCCTGGGCCCAGCTTTGATGGCAGCTTTCATCCATCTGATGGGGAGACTCTGGCTATGGAAGATGGAGCCAATGGAGTCTCGCTATTGCTGGTGTGAATGTGTTAAGCTTTTTGTGTGTGTGGGTGCACAAGGATGTTTTTGAGTAAATGCTATATCAGTGCACACATCAATCTGATGCAGAGATATATTGTGGCTGGCTCGGGGGGAGTAAGCGTGGCCATGTGTTAACCTCAGACTGTTATTGTCCAAATATAAACCTTCCCTGCGATAGTAACTACTGCCATTATTTATCACAGTGGCCCTTGAAATGAGACATTTCTTATATTAGAAAGAGATGCAGCAATATTCCCTCATGATAGCAGGCTCAACTGCGTTGCCATATTGTATGTTTGGGTGTGAGTGTATGCATGATAATGTGCAGAAAACCCAAGAGGGGGTTAATGAAAAATCATACAACACTGACCTGAGAACATCTGTTTTAAAGTAATGCAGGAAGCAACTGCAAAAAACATGAAGAAATAAAGGGAGAGATGAAAAAAAACATTTAGGAAAAAAAAAGAGGACAAACAAATAAACCTGCAGAGGGAGCCTCACTGGGGGAACCTGCCGAGACTGTTAAGCATACAACAGGCAGAAAAGTTAATAATAAAGAACAAATAAAAGTGGCAGTCAAGTGCAAAGGATAAATAAGTGAGAAAGACTTTGCGGATGTGCAGAGAGCATAAGGGATGATAGAAAAGGTGTAAGAGCGGGGTGACAGAAAAGACGAGTGAGCGGAAGCCAAAGCAAACGAAACAAAGTGACACATAGAAAGAAGCAAAGGCTGAAAAGCAATAGGTTTTAGAACTTGTTGACAGTGAGTTAGACACAGAGACAGAGACAAAAACAGAGAAGACAAAGAGGTGCATGGAATCTATAATAAGATGGTGAAGGGAGGTGAGAAATGAAGAGTGAAGAAGAGAACGAATGGTGAGATTGGTGATGGAGGGACGGGAAGAGGCTCTGTGCGGTGTATACGCTTGCATACATTGTTAAAATCAAATGTTTATACTTAAGTTTGCATACATTTTCTCTGTATTTGTTTGTCTGGAAAAGTATGTGAATCAGTGAGTCTGCATACATTTACTTTTTTTGCATTATACCAGCCTCCCAGGGAGGAAAGATAACTTTTCAGTCCAACAGGACCAGCAGCAATACACACCAATGTCTGTGAAAACATAACTTATGAATCAAAGCATGGCATGTTCTGCTCATGAGCAGTTTGATTATATGATACATTTCAAATGTCCCTGAAAATGTTGCATGGTTCAAGGCTATAACTCGCAGCTGCACTGCACTCGGACCAGAGCTCAGACCTGTCGCCTCCACTAATGGGAAGAGTTGACTACAGATTTAATGCATTTGTTATTATAGTTACAATTGTGTAAGCAAGTCTGCTTGGCAATGAAACTAGAGTTTCTAGCTTTCCAGCCTAGAGACCTCAAACCACACTATGCCGGCAGTACATTAGCTCTGTGAACAGATGTAGTTTATAGTTTAGAAACATTCACCTTCAAGTCTCACTTGTGTGAAGCTTTCTGAAATCTCATGTCGCGATGCATTTTAGACTCCAGGGTTTTCATTTTTTCTGCAGGTATGAGATAATACAAGAAAGTCTTGGACATTCAAATTTTGACATAATAATGGCAAAAGATGAAATATATAAATATATATGTACCATATGTAGTGGTGATGCATTTCATTTTTTGTGTTGATATTGCACTCTCCGGCTAGTGCCATAAGGGATCTGAGGAGGTGTTGTCAGCTACCTATTTTTGTCATCTTCTTATCTGCGTTTGCAATAACTGTCAGTGCCTTTGAAATAAACCAGTTTGATCTACTTTACACGGAAATCTCTGACAAATGGTCCAAATCGTTGCAGAGACTGATTCATCATTTTCAACCCGAGCTAAACTGGGTTTCCATGAAAAAAAGAAGCAGCTTTGTATTTTTGCCTCAGTAATTCACAGTATTCATATAAGCACTCCACACAGCTCTCTGACGTAGTGGCATCTAATCTGATTGGTCAAGGAAGGCACAATAGAGAGAAGAGCGAGCTAATGGCAGTGCAGAGAGGAAAAGATAACAAGCTTATTGCAGTTTGCAAAAGTAAGAAAACTATTTTTTTGGAGATAAACTCAAATAAACCACTGACCAATCAGCTGGTGTGTCAGCCTAATTATTAACCAATCATTGGTATTGAGCTTCATAAAATATCCAAGAAACAAAAAACAAGGGAAGAAAATTGAAATAGGTAAAAATATATATATATTTTTATGAAACTGTTTATATTTATATACTCAACTGTCCCCTACATCTTATATCACAGGTGTCAAACACAAAGCCTGCAGGCCTAATCCAGCCCACCACGTCATTGTGGCCCGCGACGGCTTGAAAGACATATGATGATCACCTGTTCTTAAAAAATTCTAAGAACATAAATCTTAACCTTCAGGTTAACCAGCCTCCTTGATTGTGTGCTATTAAGGACTGGACAGCAGTACATTGCTTACAACTGAATGCTAACTAGACAAAAGTTCTAGTTATTGCACCTGATTATGCTGACCCTCTGATAAAGCAGAGCAGTGGCCCACTGTCCTCTGCTGTCCACCTAAACTTGCGTAATCTCGGGGTCATTTCTGACAACGCCTTGTTGTTTGACCCCCGTGTTAAGCAGTTGTCTAGATCATGTTTTTTCCACCAAAGAAGCATCAGCAATTTTAGATCTGTTTTATCTACAGCTGAATTAGAGATAATCACACATGCATTTATCTATTCATGTATTGATTACTGTAATGCACGTTTCTCTTCTCTCAGTAAATATGCGATTAACCGGTTGCAGGTAATCCAAAATGCTGCTGCCAGAATACTGACACGGACAAATAGACTCACATCAACCCAATACTCAGGTCTCTTTACTGGTCTCGCTGTAGAGCATAGGATCGAATTTAAAATCCTCACATACAGAACACTGCACAGCGAGACTCCTTCATACTTGGCTGAACTACTTCCCCCATATTCAACAGCCCACAATCTCAGATCCAACCTCCAAAATCTTCTGTCAGTCCCACATACTCGCCTTAAAACTTGTGGTGACCGAGCTCTTGAGGCAGTAGCACCATAGCTGTAGACTGTAAAGTGTCATTTAAACACCACATCAAGACATACCTGTTAACGCTGTCATTTGGTTTATTTCCTTCGCTTTGAAAATGCGGAAGATTATGTTTTGATCGCCATTTATTTATTTATTTGTATGCGTGTTATTCGCATAACAAAAAAAAATTAAACCGAATCGCATGAAATTTGGTGGGATGATTGGTTATTATCCGGGGACCATTTGATTAGATTTTGGGATCGATCGGGTCAAAGGTCAAGGTCATAAAAAGGTCAACATATTCTTGAATCGCATGAAATTTGGTGGGATGATTGGTTATTATCCGGGAACCATTTGATTAGATTTTGGAATCAATCGGGTCAAGGTCAAGGTCATGGATAGGTCAAAATCTTTTTTTACCATAGCACAGTCAATTCCTATCCAATTGGCATGCAACTAATGCCAAAATGTTCATAATTCAATGCCCGATCTTGTGATATGCGAAGGTATGCGCTCTACCGAGTGCCCGTTCTAGTTACATATTGTGGCAGCGGGGTGAGCGTAAGCACAGCTGCAGAGTGGGTGAAGCGGGGGTGTAGCTCAAGTAACGGTGCTGGGATGGCCATGTGGCCTCAGCTGCGCTCAATTTGGGTCTGTTTTCTCTCCTATAAGAGCAGAGCTAGTTGGTGAATGCGGAGAGCGGGGAGCTGACGGACACGCGACAAGCTGGCGATACTCTCTGCGAATAAATAAAAGAATCCATTGAAGTTTACAGAACTGCTGCTGCTCTGAATCGTGCCCTGCCGACACATATTCTATGGCCTGCTTTTTAATCTGTTTTTGTTTATTTCTTTTCTTATGTTTTTTACTGCACCATCTTTTTTTGTGTATTTAATTTGCTCTTTTAACTGTTGAAATGTTTTGGCCCCATGTTATTGTCAATTTGTTTTAATTGACTACTTTAACGCACTTTGTGACCCTTTGTCTGTTATAAGTCAGTGTAATATAAATAAACCTGACTGACTTACTTACTAAAGAGTCCCCTGTTGGATAGAAAGGCAAGTTCACACACACGCAAAGAAACACACACAGTTACATTGCGTAATTGCACACTTGTGGATATGTGTGTGTGTGTGTGTGTGTGTGTGTGTGTGTGTGTGTGTGTCAGAGACAGAGAGGGCTGTCTGCTTGCCATTGACCACATGCCTATCAGTTCACAGTGATCAGTCTTGCCTGGCTGTCATCTGTCCACTGCCAGCTGTCAAAGGGCATGCTCTGGGCATACCCACTGAAGAGACGCTGCTGCCACGCTCTAGCATCAATCCAGCACTCTAATAGGACACATATGGCTGCACAGTGCTTCCCAGTAGCTTTGGATTGGCGAATGAGTAGAGGGGGTAGTGGAAAGAGAGTAAAGAGACAGAGATACAGGCAGAGACCAACATGTCAGCCACATTTTCATCTTCAACAACAGGTTTTGCCAGCCACCGCAAGAAAAGAAATGGCAGTAATTGACGCTAATTTGCCTCTGCTAGTGGATAGTTTTGACTGTAGTGATGGCCAAGTTTGAGTGAAATATGAACACAGATTTTGTTTTCTCAGTCTTCCCCTCTGACTCATTATATTCCCTACATGTAGTGATGAGTGAATGCGTACACACTTAATGAAATTCCCCAAGTGCGGAGGAAAAACAGAAGGAGAAGCAGATCCATTGCTCAGCAAATGTTTCAGTTTGCAATGCAACTTTGAACAACATCATGGTCAACAACATTATGGTCAACAACATCATGGTCAGCGCCCCTGCCGGCAACACTCTTCCCTCCCGTCATCTTCTGCTGCGACACTGGCTTCAACTGCAGATGATGACGACAATATCCGATCAGTGTCTGCTATATCAGTTCACCGTCAACATCTCTCCAACGGGATGTCTGGCCCCCATTGCCACCGAAGAACTCTTTGGATTGCTTGTATTGGTCACTCAGTGTTTTAAACGCCTGGATGAGGAGGAATCACAGCTCAGCCGTCATTCGCCCCTCAGGAGAGCTGAGAGAAGGTGTAACAACACAACTAGTAGAGGGTGTTAGCGGGGTAGCGGACCCACTGCCTCTGTCTGCCTCTACTTCTCGATCCACCTCAGCAGAGGCACCCCGTCATCGCCCTCATCGAGCCAAGATGACCAGGTGAAACTGATCGCAGAGGCACCGCATCAACACAAGGCTGCTGCTTGGAGTGGATCTGGAGCACATAAATGACGATGGAACGGAGCGACTTGGGAGAGCTGTGGATTTGTGGATCTGTTTGCCGACCGACGCAACACCCACTGCCCGCTATGGTTCTCCCTGGCACAGCAGGACGATCCACCCCTAGGGGTGGACACACATGTGCCATGGTCATGAAAGCCGCTTTGCGCCTTTTCCGCTGTTTGGCCTTGTCCTTCTCCTACTGGAGCCCGAAGGATTTGCTGCTTGCACTGACAGCAGCTCAGACAGTGTGTGAACGAGCTGCTCGGTTGGTGCAGTCCGGTAGCTCTCTGCTCCATTGTGACCTTAGCAGGGATACGATCAGACCACGTCTCTCCTGTGTTCCTTAAAAAATAAGGAGTTCTTTCAGATCACGGGTTATACAGCTGGATACATTTTGCCTTCTACCCCATGCAGGGAGGCAAAGTCGCATCGTCTTCGCCCACCTTGTGCGTTGGATTGTTATTTTGAACGCATGGCCAACATAAGACACGTTGACCAGCTGTTCCGGAATCGTGTGGCCGGTAAAGACCTATCCAAGAATTGGCCAGCTGGATGGCTTTGTGAATGCATCTCCCGAGCTCGCAGACAAGTACAAAAAGACCCTTGAATTAAGATCTGCGCACACTCTAAGAGCAGCATGGCATTCTTGGCAGTCTTGTTGGGTGAGTTGAGTATCGAGGACACATGACCGGTTCATATCAGGTGTCGGAGCTCACTGGGATAAAACCGGACATACAGTGGATGGATGTTTACAAGTTTAATCATATGTTATTTAATAATAACTTATTATATATTATGGGGTCAGGTCTGGTCATAAGGTGGATTTAGAGTCCTGTTCGTAGGTTACCTATTTGTGACCTTAAAACGATGAAAAACATTGTATAATGTATTTCATACAAAAAATAATACTCTTTATGTTGAAATGACTATCTGATGTTTTCTGTCAAACTATCTCAGCTTCTACTTAAATTAATGTATTGGCCAGCGTGCTGTGGATCATTAGGTAAAACAATTTTGGTTCATGAACATTTAACGAATGACATTCCCATGAGCCTCATTTGTACTATGCACATTTCAGTGTATCTACTTAACATCCAGTACATGTCCACACTGTAGGACTTATACAAGATTATCTTATCTTATCTCAATGTGTTTGCATGCTGACCTTTCACATTTAGTCCAACGGCATGGCTACTGAATTGGGTAATGTGAAGCAAGCCCTGCATCACATGACTGAACATCACCAATATTACAAGTGCCTAACCCCCTCCCCATAGTTCTTCCATTAACAACGCCAAGTGGACTGAGTGAACAGAGAGGTCTACGCTGTTACATTGCTCTTGAACTGTTTTCTCTGGAGATTGGAAACCCCCAGAGCAGTTGGTTTCCAATACCACGGACATTGCCTTGGCCAAAAGTCTGAGAAGGAATTATTTCCGGAAGCTCCAAGCATGCTACCGGGCAAGAGGAGAGTGAGATTAGAAGTCCTCTCCCAGCCGGGTGAAATACAATAGGTTAAACCACCTGCTGGCCTGAGGAGCTTTGCTCTGACTGGTGTTGCCGTCTTCATTTATTGAGGTTGCGAGGCCAGAAACGTACGAACAGTTATTGTTTCTCCTTTTCAGTCATTCGCCTTTTGTTCTGGAAATTTCAATGAGACCATTAATCGCAACCTCAGCCACACACAGTCTGTCTCTTGTTCTCTCTTTTAATCTTTCACTTATTATTATTTCCTTTTTTCAGTTCTCGTTCATGCTCTTTGAATTTTCCTTTAACCGCTCTCGCTCTGCTTCTCTGCTCGGTCAACTCTGTCTTTCTTTCTAACCTCTATGCATGTTTCACAACCGTGAAGGACCGTATCTGCTCCCTCCTACCACTCTCCAATGTTTGTCTGAAGTATTAGGCAGTTGTTGCCTTATTGGATAGAATTAATTGATTAATACTTGCATCCAATTAGTGCTCCCTCATGCAATTAATCAGCTGGCTGATGTTAGGGCCGCTCCATCAGTCGGACGAAAGGCAGACAGATGCTTTGCGTCTGGTGTGTGATGAACATTGACCTCTCCCTCTCTCTCTCCCTCCCTTCTCTCTGTGTCTCTCTCCCTTTCCTATTTTTCACACACCTGGTTTCCTGTCCTCTTCTCACTGTTCTGCAAACGCTCTCCAGAACATTGTTTAAATTCTTGCTGAACACAATAATTGCTGGTGGAAAACAGTTTCCTTACTAACATATTATGAGTTTTATGAGACACACGAGACAGTTAAGCTGAAAAGTGATAATTGAGCACATCTTTTCGATATGTAATGTATATCAAGTCCATCACATTCTGTGCTATCAATGCTATATCCATGCTGTTATAAAGAATGACAACAATTTATACATTTTCTTTTCTGTTTTACAGGTGTATCCTGCTCTTTCCTTTTAAACACTGATGGAGTTGTCATGATGATCATAGAGATACCGTTGGACCTTTGAAGAATGAACTTTCCACACCACTGGATTGTGCTGGAAGGAAAAGCAATCGAAGGTCAAAAGAAATCATCAAAAGTAAAATTAGTTGGCCTTTTCTCAGTCCAAGGATTCTTCTTCAGGGGATACGATTATTCATGACTTTTAAAGGATATGGACTTTAGAAGAGTTTTCATCGCAGAAGTTCAATATAGTGGTTTTTACATAGCTTAGTGACAAACAACCTGAAACAAACACTCACCATTAGAAGAGACAAGGCTAAAAGTGAAATCCGATGCACTGAAGAAGTAAAAACAATTCAAGAATGGATGGACACCATTATTATTCAGGGGCGTTTTCCTTACTCCAGTTGTATCACTGTTTCCCATTAGTTTCCCTTCTGATCAGGGAGACAATCTAATACAATCTGTTAATTGCGTTGCCTTCAGCTTGAAAGGCATTATCCAAAGTAAGTTTGTTTCAGTACTTTAGGTCATAATTAGAATAAGAGCCATGAAAGTTGCAGATACTTGAAAGAATCCAAATGACTGGTATTGCTACAGTACAAACAGGCCCACTGCAAGGAATCCAATATGCTCCATAACGTGTCCGGTATTTAGCAGATAATCTCAGATTTGTTTGTGATCTCATGGATTAACTTTTAAATTATTTCACAAAGGCCTTTTTTATTTGGTATAGAACTACAACCGGAAAAAAAACTCTTCCTCTCCACATTTTTATATTACATGTAGACCCAAACTGAATTGATTTTTTTCCTTTTCTATTTTATTTTTCATCAAAATGGCTCTTTCGTGGACATCAGGGGCTTGGACACTGGCAGCATTGGGTTTTCTTAGCTGCTGTAGTTTGGGCTGGTGTGATGCTTCAAGGACTAGTGGTTTGACCTCAGGAGGAAGTAAACAGGACCAAGGACCCTCATCATTGGAACGAGTGAAGAGAGGATGGGTGTGGAACCAGTTTTTTGTTGTTGAGGAGTACACGGGGACAGAGCCGCTCTACGTAGGAAAGGTAAGGACATTTCTTTTTCTATTGTAAATATCATAATAAGAACTTTGTCTGTATTCCCTGAAGGGACTGAAATGAAGGGAATTATTTTGATATGTTGTCAAGTTCTAGTAAAATGAAAGCAAAGGTCTGTATGCTCCTGTCATCCAAGTGATTTTCGTATTAGCAAGAGCATTGCCCACTCACATCAGCTCCACACAGCAGTTTGTTTTCTAATCGGCAGAATTAAAGTTCAGAGGTTTCTATATTCACTGTCTCCTAAGTGTACTGCATCTCCTAAAGTGATTCAACAAGTTGCACTGAGTAAGACACATTTAATATTGTATTTAAATGACACTACTGTGCTGTATTAAAACAAATAAAGATTATCTTGATGTATGTAATTACATTTTTCTCCAAATACATAGGGGGCAGCATTGCACCTCTACTACTAGGTCCATACAATCTAACTGTGCACGAAATAGTTAGAAATGCCATCCAGAAAGAAAACATAAAACCCAACTAAACTGCTTGAACTCTGCGAACAAAAAATAAATAAATTGCAATCACTCTACGGTCTAGGTAACATTAACTTTTGATAGTTTTTCCATGGGTTTGGATCTGGGGTAGCAAAGACGAGGGGACAACTCATGTTTTTGTTTTGTTTCCTGCTGGGGTTCTACTTTGCTCAGAAGGGAGTGTGCAGAGGCTCCAGGGGATAAATTTCAGTTAGCGGCTACGGTACGGCAGCAACAGAAAGGTTGCTGATTCAAGGCCCAATCCTGGGGGTTTCTCTCGCTGAACAGCGAACGGTTTCATCCAGCATTTGTAACAAAAGCTACTAAAAATAAGGCGCCGTAGTTCATAAATATTCCACAAACATATTGTGTATGTTATCCCAGTGATCATGAACAAGGAAGTATTGAGAAGGTGGTTGGGTCCAACAAATACCGATCTTTCTGCCAGTAGATCGTGGTTTGTTCCCCTAGATCGCGGTTTGTTCCCCTTTTCAGAAGTCAACAATGTGTTATGTGTATATGTGCTATATGTGTAACTAGTAAAATTGACACATTTGCATGATACATGATATCATACTAACCATTGAATGAGGATACTTTTCACATATACAACCATCATTGTTTTTAGTTAGACTAAATTCCATTAATCTAACCCAGAACACAAATGAATCATGATCGCAATATCATTTTGATGTGGAAAGAATACATTGCACATTAATTGTGTTAACTTTGACACGTCTAATTGTTTAGATTCCCCAACAGTGACCACAAACAGTGCTCAGTGCCTTTGCGTTGTGTAGATGCAGTTAAAAATTGGCCCAGATTGTTGCCAAATTTGCACAGGCCGCATGACCTCCTAATCAGTATAAACTAGGGCTGTCAGCGTTAACGCGTTAATCTATGCCATTAATTTGGCCGCGATTAACACAGTAAAATATTTTAACGCAATTAACGCAACTTTGTTTACTTCCGGTGTGTGTTGAAGTTTTTGCACTCCTCTGAGTGTCAAACCGCGGCAGTCCGCCTCCTTCCTCCCGTCTGCTCCTCGATATTCACAGAGAAGCAGAGGGCGACGTGTCGGTGACGTGGGGCGGAAGGTGCAGGTAAAATTCATTAATCGCGATTAATGAATTTCAAAATGTGCGATTAATTAGTAAATTTTTTTTAATCGATTGACAGCCCTAGTATAAACATGTTTTAAGCTTAATCACTGCACCCACCTAATCAGTAAAGGCTCATCTGGAACCATTGGATTACTGCACTACTACTAAAAAAACAACACATTGGCCATGGGTTTAAGAATAGGAAGAGATAAAGATCAAGTCCCAGTGGTTTTCTGCAAAACGCCTCTGGAAGGAGCTCTATCCCCGGGAAGCTGTATCGATATTTACCACCGCAAAGAATCTAAAGCTCCAAACACATCTGTGTCTCCAATGATATCGCCCAATATTTTTCTTCAACTATACTGTCATTGCTTTCGAAAAACATATTTTTCTCTGGCAAGCCCTGGCATGTCACATCTGTAAACACATGCAATTGAGGAGAAGCAGACACTTTTTAAAAGAGTGTCTACCTTCTGCTGTCACTGGCGTAGCTCCCGTGTAACGTAGGCGTCGCTGTAGTTTTGAGCTTTGTTTCACTCCCACGTTCTTTGTTCTCACTGCTATCTACCAATAGGAACCTCATTGTTCTCTGATCCACGCTGCTTTGTTGTGCTGTAGAATCTCTGAAGGCTGAGAAAGTCCATTTGGCTTCTTCTAATACAAACTGAGTACTTCCTACTGAGGCTTCGTGTGAAAAGCTTTCCACTGGATGCCCAGACACAAACTGAACACTAAAGCATATACTCCATATACATTCTGACATCCTTTGGTGTTCGCTTAAAATAGTACTTGATGACAAACTGATGTAAAGAAGAGGCAAAAACACTACAACTATTTGTGTGAAGGTATAATATGGTGAGGTCTAACAGACCAGAAAATGGAGTCACTCTCCCTCTGTGTTTGTTGACATAGCCGGTTTGGCCGGACATGCTTTTAGTGCATGTTTGTGCATGTTAACATGCTCCAATGGGTAGCTTGTGGCCTCTGCTCTCCATATGACGGTTGATGTCGTCCTGATCGGCAGCGTCATGGCAGAAGCGTAGCATCCCCCCTCTTGTTCCCCATCAGTCACTGTTCACTCTTAGCTGTGTCAGCACTGTAGTTTCCACCGTTAGCCGTTGCCAGGCAATCAAAATGCTCCCAATCTCAAATTGTCCACCTTCTTTTATTACATGTGAAGATCTCTAGCTGAGACTGAATCATAAGTGCTAATCATACACATCAATTCGCACATTTACCTTTCCTGCCATTCCACCAGAGGAACAAGGAGCTTGATCTAGTTCCCTTTCCCTAGGTATAGGATCACAAAGAGTCTCCATTTGAGAAGGATTTACTTTCTGATCGTTCAGGAACCATCAGGGCAGATTATGCAGTTCACTGGTCAAACACGACTTCCAGTGTACAACTTAATTCACATAGCAACAGGAGGGTGAACAAGGCCAACAAATGATTAATTGCTTTTTGTTTCAATGCGGTTGCCTACTAAAGCATTAATAACGGGCTGTAAATGCTCAACATGCACATCATAGGCAGGTGTTGAACTTGAGCTTTGTTTTTTCAAACGGGTATGGGAGTCATTTTTCCAATCTTCACAAAAAAGACTCTTATTACTTTGTTTAGTCCCTGGTGTTCCTTTGTTCCTGGACCTATTTGGTCAAACAGCGTCTTTCCTCAGGGACTACCGCCTCAACGGTGCCCTTCTCTTTAACAATGAGGACAATGTGTTGACACCAGAAAAGTGATTAATGAATGGTATTATTTGAATGTGAATGTAGAGCGTGAGCACGGGTAACATCAAATAGTTTCTCTCTCATCTCAGTGCCATTTGTGAATTTGGGTATATTCTGCCCCCTTTTTTTCACTCTTCTTGTTCCAATCCCATTCATCAGCTGTTTCTCAAATGAACTTCATTGAGTTGATGAGAGTGGACAGTGTGTACGATCCGATTGCCTTACATAGGACGTGATTTGGAAAGACGGCATATTAATGCAGACAGCATGAGTCTCAGCGATGAGTCACACACATCAATCATGTGATTCCCTTGTTTCTAATTATTTAGACATGGCAATTGACCAGCTAATATTACATCTGCATATATTGATCTCTCTATTCCTACAAATGAATGAAGATATTCTCCGCATAAGGGTCGGGTGTTACAGAATAATTATCCTTTTTTCATTATTTCTCTGTGCATTCCTGACCAACAGCAAGTCCAGCAGATCAGAGAGATGGACAGATGGTAATTGAGTGGTACGTGTGGAAAGGAACGAAGGGAGAAGGAAGGTTGCAAATGGAAGCTGAGAAAGAAGATGCTTCATACACTGACGTGTGGTTCATTAAAGGACAGGGCGCTAGGGAAGGCCGTGAACTGATATAAAAGGGCTGAGGGGAGCTAGAGGGAGAGAAACAGCAGGAGGTGAAGAGAGATGATTTTATTAATGAAATTATCTGAAGTTATTGATCTTTATGTGGCTAGTGCTAGTCATATTAATGGTTTGTGTGGATGTCTGTGTGTAACTCTCTCACACACTGATGGACTCTTTTTAAATGTGTTGGAACCAACACTTTAATATAAGCAGTAGAGGATTAAAGCCAAGCAGTGTGCCGCTGCACTGGATAATTACAACAAGCTTCTTTTTTTTCATATAACTTCCCCCCAACTCAGCAAACTTGCCAAGCTCGCTCTCGCTCACACTTTGGCTGCCACCACTCTGCTAATGAAATCAGATGTACCAATAAAATGGTCACTCACACAGCGTTAAACTGGCAGCTTTGGGCAGTGCGTTTAGATGATAAATACTTGCAGACTGACATGATACAACTATATTTTGGAGTGAAGGAAGGGATGAAGGAAACTTACAGGAAGTGTACTTTTGTAGGAAGCAGAGTTGCTGTTGATCCCAGATACGGGTTTGTGTGTGTGTGAGAGTGAGAGAGAGAGAGTTGGAATTTCTCTGCAGTATATGCATATACCTTAAGTATAGTTCAAGGGTTCTGTGTACAGTTTCAAAGTTTCTTTTGAATCCACCCACCTCTCATTCCGTCTCAGCATGAATTATAAATAGATTGTGTTTCTCCATGTCTAAGGTGCTTCTTTGACCCTTCTTTGAAACTCAGCATTCAACTTGAAACCAAATTATACAGAAGCACTCATATTTTGTGTGCCTTTGGTTCAATGCAGTTTTTAATCCTAATCCTTGAAATAGGCCGTTGTATGTTTCACTGTTTTGTTTCCTGAACAACATCAGCAGGTTGTCGGAGAAAATAAGTAACATAGAGTAAGTGAAATAGAAGAAAGTTGTTGGAATCTTTCATTTATTTCATATTTCTCTGATCCAATAAATCACTTCCTATGTGATACCCGAGTAGTCTTGGTTAATTTTGTACTCATTGTGTTGAGGATGGATGAGAGAGAAACGTGTTTGGCCATGGACACAATCAATCAGACAACAGAACAATGCACATAGTATGCCTGTTGAAGCAATTCTTCCTGGCGTAATGATCCAAACTATAATTAGTTATATCTAGGTCCAAACATCGCAAGGCTGTCATCAAAGAGAAACAAACCAGCTTAAGATTGGAGTTTTAAGGAGACACATTTCCCATTTTGGAAGATGAAAAAGCCTTTTGTTTACTCTGCTTTGTCATCCTAAATAATGTTATGATAATGTGTTGTGTCTCTTTTATTCCCCCTGTGTCTGTTTCCATTCTTTATCTTCTGTCTAAGCCTCTGCAGGTCGGCCTCCTATCCCCATCTCATCCCTGCATCATTGCACCCTCATTTTAATTCCTCTTCCCCCTCTGACTTTCTTCTTTTTTTTCTTCTTCTTCTTCACTATGCTACCGTTTACCCTTGTCTCTTGCTCTGTCTCCCGTGGTCTGTGCCCTTGCTTCTCCCATAGCTGTCTCCAGCTAGGTTGTCTCTGATACAGTCACCTTGTTAACACTTTGAAGCTGTTAAGATCAGAGAGCTTGACAAGCTGCAGTGAAAGTGCCAGGCCTGCTCCTGATTACACAGACTTACATATAAGACAGCCAATTTGCTCCCGCTTTGAAACCCTCAATAAGTGAAGCCCACGTTCTGATAGCTCCACTGGAAATGTGAAATTGGGCTTCATAGATGTCCCGCCGTTTTATTCTATTATTTTCATGTGGTTCTGTGATTGTACAGTACATTTACTTGTGTTAAGAAACCCATGAATGTGTTTAAATTCATAAGGTTGTCAACAGAACAGGTGCTTCTCGCAGGTCCTGGAGATGTTTTTAGATTCTAAAAATGAATATCTTGCTAATACCAAATCACCACTCTGGCATACATTTACTCTAAATCAAAAAGAGATGACTACCAAATATGAGGGAGATTTTTTGACACTGCATGTGAGTCACAGGTCAGCTTCTTTCAGTAGGACAGCCTACAGCGACAGCCAGACACTTTGTTATGACCCAATGGTGAACCTGACGGGGCATCAGCAGCCTCACTTGCCCCTGAGCCAGCCCACACTCCCCTCCACTCTAAACCTAATGCAGTCCTAACTCCAGAACTGGAACATAACATATGATCCGGTTACAAATGCACATTTTTAGTCAGCAATCAAATCTACAACATGTTACTACAATATGAATTGGCCGTGTGTATGTTATAGGCCACTCTAATCATTCTTTCCATTAAGGTAATGATGTAATCTTTGAAATCAATAAATCTGCGTTCTTGTTTCTCCAATTATCAAAGAAACATCCAATTAGTATTTTAGTATACACATTGTGGTATTAGTAGTGCATGTACATTATCTTGTAAACATCAAGAAAAACTTTAAAATATATATATACTGTATATATATATATAATTTTTTTTGAAGTTTTTTAATATATATATATTTAGTATTTGGTGTTCTTGTTTAACCGGGGATGTTCGATTGTCACAGGATCAAATGAGAATAATTCCCTTCCTATTGTTGATGAACACTAGCATTCATCATCACTTTCACCTCATGCAGTTTCTGTGACTCATCTCTTGCTCTTCATCCCCTCCCTTACAATTCTTGCCTCACAGTTTGAGGTTAGCATAATGACACATGACGTGAGCAGACCCAGAACACTCTTCTTAATGTCACACTTACATTTTTTCAAGCACGCGCGAGGAGAAGGAATGGTTTGACCGTTCCATACAGGGTCAGATCAGTCTCAATAATTGCAAATGCACACACAGAGAGACAAATACATTCCAATGCACACGTGAATAAATTACGATTCATATAAATGTACAAGAAAAATAACATATATTCATGATTTTCTATGTGGATTTGTCTATTTAGGTGTGGATCGCTACACACAGATATACGGATTTTTGAGACTCCTTCCGTAACTGTTTAAAAAAAAACATGTAATAAGTGCTTGTTGATACGAGTCAATTTACCATTACCATTTAAGTAACTATATAAAATACAGATTCTTAATGTTTTTTTAAATATTTGTAAAATTATTTGTGCATTTGCCTTTCAATGTGATTATAGTAGGTCCTCAGACATGTAGAGGTAAAAAAAATTAAAACAAATAAAATCCAGTGGCAACCCATTTTCGCTGTTGGCTATAGAAAGTCTTCAAACTGCAAACTCTCACTATCCTGCAGCGTGAGCCACCTTTCTGCTGCCCATCCCGTGGTCATTGTGTCAAAAACTCACATCTGAATTAGTTGTGTCTGAACTGCGTGTTTGTCATTAAAGTTCGAATTCATGTTGAGTATCAATTTAATATTTATGAGGTGGCAAGTGTTTGTTTATAGTGTTTACACCCTTTTCTCTAATACTACTGACATGTTCAACACAAATACACATCAAGCCCAAGCACCTCCCTTGGTAAAGAAATACTTTATATGACTGTATTTATATAATTATTATATTTAAGAAGGGGAAATGCACATTATTTTA
Source organism: Pseudoliparis swirei (assembly GCF_029220125.1). Lineage (NCBI taxonomy): Eukaryota > Metazoa > Chordata > Actinopteri > Perciformes > Liparidae > Pseudoliparis > Pseudoliparis swirei. Next base: position 8,884,344 of record NC_079405.1, on the reverse strand, counting down.
ATGGACAATGCACATTATTTAACATGAACACTTCGTCACATGCAGACACATGAGCACAAGAAGAAGCACAGTTAAACAATGACATCACCACTGCTCCAGATACACATTAGGTGACACAGCTGCAACACCTAGAACACAAAGAGTCCAGATAAATGCAAATGTTTGCCCAATGGAGCAATAATGATTCTTGCAGCAGTCGTCCACTTCTCATGTGAATTGGTTTTAGGATAGATTTTCACTCCTGGTTATGTTTTGCTAACAGAGTGACGTCCTGGCTCTGACCTTTAGTTTGCTTAGAACAACTTAGCAAAGCGTAATGTGTGTGTGTGTGTGTGTGTGTTTTTCAAGCTGCCAACTTGAATCACTCCAGTGAGGATAGACTGACAGACGGATGAGTATATCCAGCCTGAGGGGGGCGGGGGAGAAATAGCATCTTCCCAGCAGAATGATGAACCCACTATATATGTGTACGTGCTCGTGTCTTTGTCCATATGTGTGCAAGCACACACACAGTAGTTAGGTATGGGTGTATTGCCGGGTAAACACACGTACACTAGGTAGGAGCCGCATTTTTGGTGCGGAATTTGTGGAATTGAATTTGCCGATAATGACAATATTTCACACACATTCTTGTCTGCAGAATGTCATTTAGAAATACAGAGTGGGTAAGGGAAGCATAACTAGTAGCGCATAACTATGGAAACTTTTATTTGATAACTCTCAGAGTTTGGACCAATGAAACTTATTTTATTATAACTGCAATATTGATACCACCGAAGTATCCGGCAGTATATTTCCTCTGACTGTTCAAGCATTTGTCTTCAGGATGATTCAGAATGGTGAGGAAAGGCACAAACAGATAGATAAAAAGGGAGGGGAAAATGGATGAGGGAAGCAATATCAAGGCACGGGCTTGCATTATTCTGTGGTTTTACGACAAATACTTAATGAAACCCCGCAAGGGTGATAGAAGCCTGTATTTAATTAAGCCTTTATAAAATATTAACCAGGGAGGCCAGGGCAGATCCCCCTCTCCTGGTCTTCTCAGTAAATTGAACCACCGTTACACTGCATAGACAGCACTGAATTATAATTTTAGATAGAAGGTGAGAGAGAGAGAGATAGGGGGGGGGGGGGGTAGGGGGGAAGAGGGTCTAGTTGCTCACTAAAGAGCCAAAGGGGAGGTTGAGATGGGGGACCAATGCTGCTCCGATTGCTGCCTCTGGAATGTCTTCTAATCACATTAGGGGGGAACTATAGCTCTGATTTATAAGGGCTCTTTTAAGTTCACTTTTCAGCCCTGGCACCTCCATGTCTCTACCTTTAACAATCTTTGAAATGACTTTGATCTCCTAATTTGGGCGTCACATCCTGTGAAGGGCACTGTGTGCAGGAAAGATGTAAATCATCACTAGAACTGTGGTGTCTTTTTTTTTCACAACAGCGATGATGGCTGCTCTGTAGGGAGCAATGAGAAGGCCTTTAGCTGCAATTGCCATTGGGAATAAGATACGGGGACGGTCAAAAGGAATGTGCATTCTTTTGGTCACGGTGGATGGCCAAATGTATTTTTCTGACAACGATCAATCACGCAAACTATTAGTATTCAAAGCGGTTGGAACTAAATTGTAAAATTCCATTTAAAATGTGTGAGGTTGTCATCTCAATAAAAAGATCCACGGTCTAGTTTTTCTGAACGTTCAAACCAAATCTTACAGTTATATCAGCAGATGGTACAAACTCAGGTGTCATCGCGTGTACTAGCAGAAGATCTTGTCCCGATCGCTTTCTGGCCGTCGACTGGCTCCTGGTCGATGACTTTGACCCGTTCCCACTCGATGCTTGACCAGTGTTGTGTGGAATTCACAGTTATCTGGTGTTATCTGCTGCAAAAGTTAATAAAATGCAGATTGTATGTTTGGAAAATGTCTTGGTGAGTACGTCTTAGCCATCAAACATACTGCAATTTAATAGTTCTTGAATTTAATCTAAATAAATGATGGAAGCTACCAGGGCATTCCGGTCTGCTGCATTATAGTAGTCATCAACTATTCCCAAAAAGTAGTCATGTAACGGGAGATACTGCGGGAGATAAATTGTCATATAATTTATTCCGCCCCAGCGGGGAATTTGTTTGTAGCAGCAGCAAGCAAACTTACAGAGTAAACATATAAATATAAAGTATAAAAAAGATCTCGATGAATGTTGTTAAAAAACACATTATCCGTGACTTATGCATTGCCTCTGCTTTATTACCGCACCATGCTAAAACCACAGATTAATTAGTCCACAGTCTTATACAAACATACTTTTGACATTTATCTTGTCTCAATTTCCAGATCCATACAGACTCTGACGAAGGAGAGGGGAACATCAAGTACACTATCTCTGGAGAAGGGGCGGGCTCTATCTTCATCATCGATGAGGGAACAGGAGACATCCATGCCACGGAGAGACTGGACCGAGAAGAGAAGGCTTTTTACACACTTAGGGCCCGGGCCCGGGACCAGCTTTCCAATGACCCTCTGGAACCAGAGTCTGAGTTTGTCATCAAGGTCCAGGACATCAACGACAGTGAGCCCAAATTCTTGGAGGGTCCCTACATCGGCAGTGTGGCAGAGCTGTCCCCCATAGGTAAGGCAAGAAACATGGCAGCCAGACAGGCCATCTCGTTAGCAGCTTCAAGCTTGGATCTCAGAATGGCCCAAAGGAGCACATGCTGTATGGAAGTACCAGTTTTACAGCTATTTTCATGATGCATAAGTAGGACCTGTAACATAATGCTTTGTCCATCTCGGGGGAAGCTAGAAAATGCCAAGAAAAGCAATATGATAACAATCTCCCCCACTGTCGGGATGGGGAAAAGAGCAGATGGGAGATGTTACCAGAGATGAAAATAAATTTGGAGTCAGTGAATCCATTGTGGATACGAAGGAAGTAGAATGGTGTCAAGGACATTTGAGGAGGATACCCACATGTGCTGTGTCAGAGCTGTGCCCCGTAGGTAGGAATATTATGGGAGAATGACGGAGACCGAACAGGGCTATAAAGAAAAGGGGAGGCGAATTGCATTACTCCCAGATGAGCTTTGTGACTGTGTTCTCTGACACGCTGTTATGGGGTAAACCATGATGGGTGGAGTACGGGGGAAAGAGGAGCGGTGCTCCAGAGGAGTATATAATGGCAAAAGTGCATCATATTTTCATAAAGACTTCTAACATTGAAACCGCGACGCTTTTAATCTTGACAAAACGTGTTGTTGTTGTGAGCTACAGTATTAGCGGCAAACCGCTGCTTCAGGTTCTCAGGGAAATGGAAAAGACAGGTGAACGAGGGTGTCAGGGGATTCATTAGCATGATATTAATGTCACGGGCCCCGCCGATGTTTAATAAACAAAATTCAGTTTGGGTGCCAAGTGATATCACAATACCCCGTGAGCTCAGAATGTTGTGTGTGATACCGATTGTTGTATCTGTATGTGTGTGTGTGTGTGTGTGTGTGTGTTATCATGCATAGGCAGTAGATGTGGGGGTGCGTCTTGGGTGAGTGACTCCAGGAATGGTGCAGAATGGAACGGCTCTTCCCCGTTCAAGCCTGATTGGAATTAATTCCTGCTTCCTCAGCATGATCCGAACCATGGGCATTTCTGCCTACAGTGCTCTCTAAAACTGAATAGTGTGTGTGTGTGTGTGTGTGTGTGTGTGTGTGTGTGTGTGCCTGTGTGTGTGGGTGTGTGTGGCAGAGGCAGAGAGAGAGAGGGAGTGAAAGAAATAGCAATTGAAGGTTACCACAAAATAGGAGAGTGATGAATAGAACAGAAATAATCCAGAGATTTAGAAGAAGGGAAATGCAATAGCCTGGGAAGCGAGAGAGCTATTATCTCGTCACGAAGGAGATACACGGAGTCACAGAGATATACCTCTTAGTTATTGTTAGTTAATGTAATCTTAATGATCGCGACCCTTCCACTTTGGCTGCTCCCCCTTGCTCGACCCTGTTGCAGTAAATGAGTGTGCAGTTCATGTTTTAAACATCGTTGTGGAGCGCCGGCCTTAATGAGGTAACAGCTACTGCTTAGCCAACCATTCTGCTGCCCTGTCCCTGTTTCAGTTTGTCGCGCTGTTCCACTGTCCAACGTCAGCTGGGGCCAGCAGTATTTTTTTTGTCATTTCCGTGATAAGGTCACAAGTACAATGACCATAACTGAAGGGATTTAAAAGAACATTTAGGTGCCGGACAGACCACCCTGACACACATCCCTCAACGGCTCCGAGGCTTTTGCTGCACAATGTCCTGCTACCTCCTTCCGTGTTTGAAGTATAGCTCAAGTAGCTGGAAAATGTAATCACTTTAATGTGAAGACTATTTCAATACTTTTCTTTTTGTCAATAAATTCGAAAACCAACAAGACCTTTTCTTCCTAACAAGTTTTGCCTTCGAAACCCAGGCCTGAGTTCAGCCCGAGCTCGATGTATTCCTCTTTTCCGTAGATGTCTGTTGATGTTCCCAAACTCATACATCAGTGAGCCATGCCGTAACCCTGGGTGATTATGATGGGAATGGCGGGCGCTGCAGTTTATTTTTCGGTCAATTCCACATACGCTGTCCCGCTGCTGAAAAATGACCCTCAGCACCAAATGTGTATTAATCCCCAGCTAAAAATAAATCCCAGCAAATGAACTGTTATAATAGTTGGAGTAGAAATTTCTAAAAACTTTAGTGCCCGGCTGTCTTACTTACTTTACCTACTTATAAGGCTTACTTAGCCTTTTCTAAAACTAGAATTGTGTAACCTATTTTGAATTTACATCATTTCAAATGGAATTCGGGCTGAGTGCTGTATACAGAAGGCGAGTCAGAATTACTTGAGAGACAGACACATGTATTGCTGGTTTTAGTCTGAAACTTTTTTTTGAGAAAAGTCCTTTGCGCAATCTCAACGACATCTACAATTCTTTTTAATTTCTTCCCATATGTAGACAGCTCTTTTATTTCTTCTTTTTTATTGTATCTCACCACACACGGATGCCGTCATCTTTAATAGTGTATGGACTTGATTTTCTTTACTTTTACTCTGTGAATGCACAATATACTCAACCCCTGGTTAGCATCAGTTGTTTTCATGTCATTTTGACACAGCTCCTGTGAACTGACACAGGGTTGTTTTTGATGCCGTATTGAAAGAACGTTACAAGCGTCAGCCGCACCAGCGTTATGCTCACTCTGCTGTTTTCAGCAAAACAGAAAACTGCTTTTGAAAAACATGAGGCAATAATAGTAAGAATGTAATAAGTAGTCAGCTCTCTGAAGCATATTCATTGTTAGTTATATCTCCTGTCATGTCCCCCAGTACCGGTCTCTGTCATAGCCATCCCGCCTCAACCCCTCCCTCTTTCTGCAAAGGCTTCCTGTCTGACTGTCTGGTCTGTCTGCCTGCCTGTCTGCCTGTCTGGTCTGTCTGTCTTTCTGCCTGTCTCTCTGTCTGTCTGTCTGTCTGTCTGCCTGTCTCTTTGTCTGATCTGTCTGTCTAGCCATCTGTCTGTCTGTCTGCCTGTCTCTTTGTCTGATCTGTCTGTCTAGCCGTCTGCCTGCCTGTCTGTCTGTCTAGCCGTCTGCGTGCTTGCTCAGCATTTGCTACAACAAATAATACTTTCTCCGTTGGTTTTCACGGGTTGGTTAACTCTGAGAAGGAGGAGAGAGGGCGAATAACACACAAGCAGCAAAGATGATGAAATGTGAGGGCCTGAGCTCTGTGTTGTCCTCTGGAAAATGTGAAGCTAATGAAATTGCAGTCCTAAATCAAATGTGTAGTGCATGGCTGAATGAATGTTGCTTTAAGAACCGTGCACGTCTTTATGTTGTGAAAGAAGAGGGAACATGGAAGGTGTCACTGCAGAACGCTCGTCGTGTCCTCTGACTCATGATGATAACGACTGTGAAGTATTTATTTAATACAATTTATTGGTAGAGGACATCCTGGAGTTAACACAACTAAAAAGGAACTGACTAGAAGATGAAGATTAGGGATTACCCATATTAATTTACAGCCCAAATTAATATTTATTCTCTTTCTTTATTAATACAAATTCAAAATATGTGATATTTAGTTTAGTTGGTGCAAGCTGAGATAACAGAGTGGCAAAAGAGGTAATTTGCTTCTCTGAAAAATGACATTTTGCTATAATGACCACCAATTGCAGAGTGTATTTTTTAATAGTGTTGCTGAGAGAATAAAAACACATGAATGACACGATGAAAACACGAGTTAACCAAGATTGGTTCAATTTATTTATTAATTTAAGTTTGTTTTACTGACATAGTGGTGCATTGGAGCAATTCATCCTCAAAGCTTCACCTTTCTCCGTTTACTGGGGTGCATGTTTGGTTTCTTCATCGGTCATCCTCCTCTACACTTTATTCTCTGCATTCTAGGAACATTTTCTTTATATATGGAAAGGATAATTCAGGCACGTTGTGGTGACACAAATATAACAAGATAATATATGTACACTCCTGCAGATAATTACTTTCTTATTTCTCACATGTCAACTCATATGTAGGCATGATTTACTCTTCCCTCCTCTCTTGTGTCTTCTATGTGGTGCAGTCGTCGCCTCTTTAAATGTGCATTTAACACCTGTTCAATTTAATGATATATTACTTATTATTTTATTATTTATAGAATCCTAGAAGTAGAAAGCTCATATGAGGTTCTGCAAGATTTAATGTTGGATATTTTCTGCACATTGAAAACATACCCCACACATGTATGTTCTCTGCGATGCCCAATATGAACATTTTTAGAAACAATTGTAATCTTAGGAGAATAATGTGGCACTTTAAATGAGAATAAAGTTAAAATCAAAACATATTCCTAAACTGTTAAAAAATTAATTAAGGACTCTGATCTGGCTTAAAGCACAGAGAATACGGCCGGACTGTATGCTACTGACACTCGTGGTCAGCTGTGGAGCGAACCACTGCTGATGGAATTATTATAATAGCTAAAAAGAATGGAACAACAGTAGCACATTTCTACACGCCTCTCAACAAGCAATTTGTGTACTCCAAAGAAAATGCAAAAGTGATGCTTAAATATTGGTGAGGAAAATTATGTCCTCCCAAAATCTTGTTAGGGACATGACCTTACTTTTTATATACAAACCTACACCTTGTCCCTTTGGTATGGCTGCGTACCCTCAACGATTTACCTCAAAACTTGGTTAGCTGCAATGTTAAAGTTGTCGCCTATGCTTGCACTAAATCTATGTAAGTGTGAATCATATATACAGAAGGAAAACAGTTGTAGCCCATATGATATAGGAATAATGCAGTTTGTATTACCTTCTATCTGTTTTAATATTTTACTTAGTGTTTTTAAGATTTAAGCTAAGGTCGGGAGCATTTCCATTGCCTCTAAATGGCTCTCAACATGGTGACGGTTAACCTGCTCACAGCTAACCGCGCTATCAGCGCTAACTGCAATGCAGCAACAGTGCTGACAGAACTAACAGTGTTTACCTGACGGGGAACCGGAGGGTGGGTTCTACACTTTGCGTGACCAAGCTGTGGGTCAGGATACAATAGTCAGTTGTAAGTGCTCCACCAGCGCAGTGCAGAGCAGCAACACGAGCTAACCAGTGCACTGAAAGCATGTGCGGCTAGCTCGCCGATGTCAACAAAGCAAGGAGAAGCTCCGATAACAATACACACAGAGGGAGAAATTCATTCTTTTTCTCAGATAGGAATTACTCCGCTATATCTTCACATAAATATAGTCTGCCTCTATATTAATGGTCATAATGTCAAATACAGCTCCTTTAAAAGGAAATTAAGAAATTAAAAACTGCATTATAGGTCTATTTGATTAATGGACGTTCACTTACAAACTAACAGGTCATCCTTCTCTTTATGGCTCACCATCTATTGTATATTTTATAAATACAAGTGGACCCAGCATTATGTAAATCACCTGCGATTTGAAAAGCTAATGTCGCCTCATGTCCATTTGCGAGGTAATCTGAGATTTCCAGGTCTGTTCATTTCAAACACTCCTTCCATTAGAAAGACCTCAAATGCATATGCGGCAAGAACTGTGAATGGAGTTAGATTCATTGAACACCTTTCTAGTCTTTTGACAACTCTTTGTTCAAATTAACACACACACATTCATACGCTGATGGCTGAGGCCACAGACCCATCAGGATCCAATCTAAATGTTCATTCACGCACACGCACCGACATGAGAAACATGAGAAACCATAGCAACAGGAATGTGTTCAAAGCCTCCATTTACAATGTATTGTTATTTATTTATTTTTATTTTTCTGCGCCCTGCACATTTCCACGTCTGCGACCTAACAGTTGTGTGATTGAGTTCTGCTAACAATTGAAACCAGGATTTCTTTTAGATGGAGCCAGACGGGCCCACAGCTGTGAGAGCCATGCCTTTACTCAATCAAGAGTTACAAAAGTTACAAAAAATGTTGGTTGTACATGCTTCGCTCCCCAAGAGCTGTTCCTATTGGGTGAAGGGTGAAGCTGATGTAAGACCCAGTGTGACACCAAGTTTTCCACAAGCAGACAACACAAACCAAATCAAGTGTTTCCACACTGTAGATCAGGGGTGCTCACACTTTTTCAACCCGCGAGCTACTTATAAAATGACCAAGTCAAAATTATCTACCTACGGGTACAAGTGATTTTTTTTTTTGCTCCGTCCTGATGTGCTCACTCTGCGGCGCGCGAGCCGAGAAGTGTTAACGCGACACGTAGAGACAGAAATGACATGCTGTTGTGTAGATACGATCAACAACAGACGGCTGTTTAGTTTAATAAAAGAACAAAGACGTGCTATAGAGAAAATTACAGGGGGGCGGGCCAATTTTTTTAATGCGATCTACCAATACTGCGCCGCGATCGACTGGCAGGTCGCCGCGATCGAGTGGCAGGTCGCGATCGACGTATTGAGCACCCCTGCTGTAGATGCTATGCATGAGGCGCGTGAGGGAGGCACGGACTGTTCTACAGTTAACGCCATGTCGGCCCTGTATGGAACACAAAGTTGACGCTCTCTTCACACAGCACCGCTGTGGCAGAAGATTTGTGACTGTCATCCTTTCCGGGGAGAACCATGGATGAGGATAATAAGGCACTTGTGAAGTCCTGGGGACGCCCTGAGGAGGCTTTACTCTCGCTGCACTGTAGGCGTGTGTGATGGCGCCGCACACCTAGTGGGATAAATGCTGTTTTGAAAGGCCACGCCTTGTGAGTGCTCTCCGTCAGGAACAAACGGCGGCTGCATCCTCTTCATGTCAAACGTGCGTACGACGTACTGAGACAAAGTGTGAACTGGGTAAAGTCAGTGAGACATTTATTCTACCTCATTCTGATGAGCCGGAGGGAAAAATCTTCTGAGAGAAATGCTTCTTAATGGAAAAGAGTCTTGCAAGAATTTGCACTTTCGTCATCTGTAAAAGAAAGGCACGACGGCGAGACCGAGGGCACACATGGGTCACTCACTCTCCTCCTGGCCGAGGTCAGGGCTCGGAGGAGCGCCGTCTTGAGAGAAGGTATCTTGAGAGAAATTTGCCCTTTTGACTCAAAAGAATGCAGCAACAGGTATCTACTGTGGCGCTATAGAGTGTGTGCCACATTCCCACCCCACAGAGACGGACGATGGACGCATCCATGTGACATCAGTCTCCCTCGAGGGCATCCCTGAGTAGTATACCAGATCTCCCTGCAGTGAGAGAGGGAAGATCAGCATTCATAAGATTATAAAACCCAGACAAGGAATACCTCTGAGGTTCTAGAGTTGCCAGGCCTGAGGATCTGCTGTATCCAATTGCAAGTTTCAAGATATATAATTCCAAATGTCCATCAGATTTGACATTATTCTACCTGCATCCATAGTGTGGCGGGACCTCCAATGTGGGTTACAGCCTGCGGCTGAAAGTCCACGTGGCTTATCATTTATTCGTGACATTTTTATCATGGTAACCATGGTATAAGTGAGAGAAACCCCTATAAAGGTGTTCATAATCAGGAATGAATCAATTCCTGATAAAGGACACCTCGTCGGGCGTGATATAGATCATTAGTTTCTGAAGTCTTTTCATCTATATGAGGTTGCAAAGGATCCACTGCAGAGGGTTTTTGAGAGGTTTTGGAGAAAGACCAATATGTATTCGGCATGATGACTTATTTAACTTTGAGGGCTAGTTGGTGTGGATAACTTTTACATGTGTCATTTCCCACAGAAAGACATAGAAAAGGGAATGAACATAGATTTCTGTTTTCAGCCAAGGTGAAGCCACATTTCACTTGTTGTCATAGGCAAATTAATGTGAGCAATTGGGAATTAATATGGTTGTTTTAGTTATGTTGGCTTGTTCTTCATGCCTTCTAGATACTGGTTTTGTTGAATATACGGAAGAAGGACCTTTTAAAATCAGTACTTATTTTAGTATAAGGTACTTAATTTTATTTTACTGTAATAACAAATGGAACATTTTATTTTATTTATATCTATTTTTCATATGTGTCACTGTAGAATCAAACATAAATGGGAAACTATTTATTTCCTATTATTTGCTGAACAGATGTGATCACAAGAGTATCGGCTGTGGATTTACCTTTTTAAATAAACAACAGCTTTTCCATGGTGCTGATATCTTAATACCAGGTAACTTACTTACGATGACATTTTGGGCAACTATTTATGTTTTGGAAAGCATCATTAATATTTCAATCGAATGCGTCTCTTTTCCCTTTGGTTTTTCCCAGCCATGCTAAGTGTTTAAATATGAATGTAGCTTTGAGCTACTCCTGAAAAGTTAAACAAAAAAACCGAGACTAAAGTTTAAACTTGTACAACGCCTGACAAGACTACATAGGTATAGTTTGGCATATTGTAAAGTTAAACATAGGAGTGATTGAGTTTTTGACACAATTTCCGGGACACACATTTTGCACAGACATTATTGGCACCGACTCAGTCGCACTCCAACCTAATGCTTATGCTCCACACGCCCGGCTAATATTGAAGTTATAAAGACAGGCCCTTTCCAATTTTAAATCAGGATTACACTGTGTTACAACATGCATACTGAGACATCCGTCACTTTTTTTTCGGTCCTTGTGTGAGCTGACTGACAAAGCGGCGCAGTCGGTCGGCTTCAAAAGCATTTAGCCACTGAGGCAGACATCCGGTCCTTCAACACAAAGGTCGGGTGACAGCGAGGGACTCTGGTGGAAATGTGGCGAGGAGGGGCAGCTCTTGATGCTGGAATCACAACAGGGTGAACCGGTTCCATTAGAGAGGACCTGAGGACCTTTGAGTGGCAGAGATGTGGCACGACATGACATCTGCTCCGTAGCCTCTAACCTCAGGTAACGCTGACTGACACGTCACAGTGTCCCAACAACAACTGGCAGGCAGATAGCAGTCTGATAACAGACATGAAGCTGACTATCTTAAGTTATTATCTACTAATGATGCCAGTCCAATTACCAAACGCAAACCTCAAAGAACAAGGTTCAAAGTAGCACAATATTAGCCTTGGACTGGCATTTATCTTGTATATAAAATCAGGTAGGAGAAACTGCTCAGGCCATTTTCCGACAGGGATATGTTTGATGAAAATGTCCTGTATTTTAATCTTTTTTAAAAAGCTCTCTTGCATTCCTTGATACCTCGAGACCATTTAGCCACTGAGTTAGACTTAATTAATATTAACATTAATTAAATGTAACTATGTTGTCGCAGTTTGTCTTTCGACCAAATTTTTTATTTAAATGGAAACAATGAGCATTTTAAGAACCAAGCTCACCTTTTTGAGGATAACATGACTATGCACTGTTCCTAAATATGGAAAAGCCACGTGCTTAATTTTTTAAATATCTGAAACGAGTTACGGAGATCGACAAAACTGAGAGCCAACCGAGCAGCACACGAGAAGCCTTGCGGAATGTATGATTCTATTGTCTAAATAAAGGTCAATGCCCCATCTATCACTGCGGAAAAGTCTACAAAATACACAAAAAAACCTGCATTTTAAAAGGACCTTTGTGGTGACTGACACAGAGAATAGCACAGAATAAAGCTGTAGGAGAAGAAAGCTGTGTCAATAATGGTTTGAAAAATAAAATATATATTTTCCAAAGTGTTTTTGGCAAGTGACCTGTACACATGCAACAAAAAGCATCAAGCATTCAGTTTGGGGTACTTTTTGGAAAAAGATAACGCATGCCTTATTTCCTTTGTTTAATCGTTCTTGTTTGGACCTTTATCTCTCGCTCTCTGTTCTTCTATCTCTCTCTCTCTCTCTCTTGCTCTAGCCCTCAGCATAGTCACCATGAGAGATAATTAATATAGATAATATTTAATATTTTTATATTTAATTTTATTTTACACTGCAGTCATTAGTATTGTATTGTGTATGCATATATGTTGTATATATATACATATATATTTTATTTTGTATTTTATATTTTACTTTGTATACTTTGCACAGTCATTGTATTATATTTGTTTGTGTGTGTGTATATATATACATATATGTTTCATTTTATATACATACATATACTTCATTTTGTATTTTATATTTTACTTGTATACATCTATATCTTTCATCCCTGTTTTTTATATTTTATATTTTATTCTCGTGTGTTTAGTTTATTGGTGCTGCTACTGTGACGACAAATTTCCCCTTGGGGATTAATAAAGTATATATCTATCTATCTATCTATAAACCCCTCACTCCTTTTCTACGTAATGTGAGAACTCCACAAGGGGATTCAAGTAATAATCACCCTCCCCGTTGCTGCGGTCCAGAGAGGTTTCCCAGGAGGCTGCACATGACAGCAGTCGCCATGAGGACAGCCGAGGCCCGTCACGCTAACGGAAGATGAGACATTTAGAGCAGCAGCATCACAGGAGAGAGCAATGCGACGAGGCAGGAGCAATTTACGATCAATATCCTCTGCCAACCTGCTTTATGTAGATGACCAGTAGCATCCAACATTATGTGCGTAACCACAATGCTCGACATAATTGATTTGGACTGATGTGTGTGTGTATGTGGCAGATGGAGGGGTGGAGAGTGAGAGAGAGAGAGAGAGTGAAAGTGTGCGGTGACATGGAAGATGTATGAGACAACGGCAACAAGTGAAATTGATTAATGTTTTCATTATTGTGGAGAGGCGATCGAGCAGAGGATCATCGTCTTTATTGTGCGTTGTTTATTTTGCTATAAACGGTGTGATACCTGGCGTGCAGAGAAAAGGGTGTCGAAGGGTTTCCTCACAGGAGAGGTTCTGTTCCTCAATGTTTACTCTTCCAGAATATCTTTGTTCATTGTTTGTCTGGAGACAAATCCTTTAAACTAATAAGATATTCCAAAAAATTATCTAATTTTTTAAGAGATTTTTAAAAGATTAGATTTTTAATCTATCAGAATAGAGGAAAAATATTCCCAAATCCTTGTCGAGGTCAGGAAGAGGATCAAGGTATGCAGGGCATTGGATTTTATGACACGGCAGATCTTTGTCCCCTTTCTACTTCATCCTCTCTCCCCCGTCCTTTTCTCTCCCTCGTTCTCCCCCCACCTCTCTCTCTCTCTCTCTCTTGAGGCATTTATGTGGACGAGAGAGGAATGAATCACAGTGGAAGTAGTGAAGAAATAACTTTTCATGTGAAAACACCTCAGCTTTTATGGCTTTACTAAATGATCCATAATGCGGGCGGGGAGCACTCAGTCCTGCAGATTAAGGCGGGTCGTAGCGGAAAAGAGGCTCAGCGCTGCAGCCGTTAGACCCCTTCACTGACGCTCGCACCAGTACGGCTCCAAGCGGAGAAAGGCACAAATCTCTTTTATGAGGCTGCCTCTTAAATAGCTGTCAGTCTAGTGTCTCACACGTGGCACACTCCTCCAGCTCCTCTCACAGTAATTGAACCATCTCTCCCAGAGTGCTGGAATGGTGTGGGAAGCCATTCAGACAGCCTGTGTTGATACCATTAAACCACTTGTGCATAAATCTTAATACGTAGCTATCACCCACCATCCAAGGAACCCTCCACGCCCAGAAAAGCTACCCTACTCCTTACTCCTTTTAACTAAGGATGGTTCCATTTGCATCTGAATGTTATTTACATAATCCTTCGAGAGAAACTCGATATATATATAATATAAGTTGCCACTCAGACTCTATGTTATTATTTTGTAATGACGGCTTCTGTCGTGTTTCTCCCACCATGATGACATTACGGCATTGTCCGAAGTACTGTGTGTTCCAGTAAGAAACAGACTAGTCTATAGACAGATTCACAGACAGGACTAACGTCTAAGCTGCAAACATACACTACCGTTCAAAAGTTTGGGGTCATCCAGACAATTTTGTGTCTTCCATGAAAACTCACTTTTATTTATCAAATGAATTGAAAATTAAATAGAAAATATAGTCAAGACATTGACAAGGTTAGAAATAATGATTAATATTTGAAGTATTAATTTTGTTCTTCAAACTTCAAGCTCAAAGGAAGGCCAGTTGTATAGCTTATATCACCAGCATAACTGTTTTCAGCTGTGCTAACATAATTGCACAAGGGTTTTCTAATCAGATATTAGTCTTCTAAGGCGATTAGCAAACACAATGTACCATTAGAACACTGGAGTGATAGTTGATGGAAATGGGCCTCTATACACCTATGGAGATATTTCATTAGAAACCAGACGTTTCCACCGAGAAGAGTCATTTACCACATTAACAATGTATAGTGTGTATTTTTGATTAATGTTATCTTTATTGAAAAAACAGTGCTTTTCTTTAAAAAATAAAGACATTTCTAAGTGACCCCAAACTTTTGAACAGTAGTGTATGTTGTACTTATTTCCTTTGTTGTTAAACTCACATAAGTAGTAGAAAGTGGTGGAAATAAACTGATGGTATTCAACCAAAATTATGTCTGAAGCATTTAAATGAGTAACGCAGCCATATCCTCCTTAAAGCTGCACGGCCACGATAAAACTGGCAAAGCCCTGTTCCCATGGATGCTTTGGTAAATGCTATGCGAAACATAAGTAATTAAATTCGCTGTCATATCATATAATTATTAAACTGAAAATCACTTGTGTTACATTTGAAAAGAAAGTAGCACATGAAAACTAGCATGTTGCTGACGTCTCTATTTAAACATTATTTTGCTGGTGTAACTATCTGCAGGCTCTGAATGCATGAGTGAGTGAGTTGAATAAATATTACACATTGTCACAAATGTTGCATATGTAAAAAGTTTTGCGTAACAAACATCAAGTTGAAAAGTATTGTATCCCAGGCCTTCTGACTTCTGGTTGACCGCTCACATTTTGACCTCAACTGACCTCACCAGGTCAGCCAACAATAATGTACTAACACACACACCTTGCAACACCATTTTAGCAAGAATACTGTCAACCATTGATTGCAAAAAGTAAAATAAATTTAAATAAAAAATAACAGCAACAACATAAGGTAGAATTGACTGCGTCATTCCATTTCATCATCGGTGTTCTTGCATGTTGAGACAAAGAACGTTTTATTGTGTAAGCAAACCAAAATGACTCATCCAAAACAAATGTGCCCATCAGGGGGAATAAGAAACAAACCTGTATATTTTGGTAATTAAAATTATTATTGCTATGGTGCGTGCTGTCTCATCTGAGAGCAATTGTTAATTTAAGTTTTAGCAAGAGAGACAAAAACAACTCTTGAGCTAATGAATATCTGGATCTTCTCTCCATTAGACATACTTCTCCTATTCCAATATGCATTACATTTGAATCTGAGAAAGTCAATATTATTTATTGAATTCCCACAACTCCATCAACAGTAGAATCTGCTTAAGTGAGATTCCAACCACGCCAACAGATACTGTAAGTAATGACTTCTCCCACTAAAAACACCGATGCAGGCCAAAGCTGTAATAAGAACCCAAGTGCCAAACTCCCTGGTTCACTTCTCTTTTTAATATAAACACAATAAAGAAGCATTTGCATTTATATGGTTCATCCAAGTCATCCGGCGTTGCTGCAAGCCAGTTCCCAGAAACAGCTGAGCATCAAACTGATTGTTACCTGGGGAAAATTAAGATAAGGGAGAAATACCGTGGACGAAAATGACTCCGTTGGACCCACAGCGGTAGGGCCAACCAAGAAAGCAGAATTAGCTCTCCCCCGCCTGCTGCCAGTAATGAAAATACCGATGCAGTCGTGTTTTCAATATGATAAGGACAATATCTCTCTCATAACCAACTGGGATGCGGCATATCTTGATCTTCTGAGGATAAGCGTGGGGTGCA
Source organism: Pseudoliparis swirei (assembly GCF_029220125.1). Classification (NCBI taxonomy): domain Eukaryota; kingdom Metazoa; phylum Chordata; class Actinopteri; order Perciformes; family Liparidae; genus Pseudoliparis; species Pseudoliparis swirei. The sequence goes on along the minus strand of NC_079405.1, from coordinate 8,868,004 downwards.
GGGTGGTTTGCTTGGATGGAATAATGCCTATATGTGTATTCTCAGAACATGAATTAAAGACTCATTCCATCGTAGTTAATATGCAGTACTGTGAATCCACTTGGAGCAGCAATATATCAGGATACGAGGCGGTTGGCAGTGCCAGAATTCACGATTCTTTGGAATTGCAAATGCCGGAGGAACGCTGATCCGTGCACCCCTCCATCCTTTTTCTGTGTGTCCTCTTTTATCCCAATTCGCACCAATTGTTTCGGAGGATAATTAACCTTTCAGATAATCTGTCACATTTCCATGTAGATCAGAATAGCTGCAAAATTGAAGACCCTCATTAGTTCCAACTTTCATCATCCACCAGGTAGAATGCCGCATCGTATTCTGTTCATATGCTGTTTGCTACAGAGGGAACAAAAGAGTTCTATAGGTGACGACGGCAGCATAGTGATCGGAGCTGTCGTATTTAATAGCCAGCTGACTTTAATGATAATCCACTGGTCTCCTCTTCCCTCTTTGACCCTTACGAGCTCCATCACATGACAGGAAACAAACAGCGCTCTGACACTTCCCGCTAATTAGCACCATTAGCACACGGCCATTATGTGGCCGGACAGTAGCATGACAGGGCTCTGAGGAAGGCTACGGTGGTGACCTTTGGTGGACAACACCAGCTGTCAGTAATTACCCGTAGCATTGGCCAGAAGCTCGGAGACAAAGACCGGCTTCTTGTCCTTGAGGATATGGCGCCCAGTAAAGTCTCCTTTTTTATTTGATTTTTTTTTCCTGAGAGTGACATTATTTATAGAAAGGAAGATATAAAAATAGCTCACTCGCTAAAAGCCAAGTATAAAGTTGTTTCTTAACTTAAGTTTTTAAGACTTTAGGCTGAGCATGAGCTGAAATGAGTAAATGGAGTGATGTGCCAGCCTCTTCGCTGCCATAGGCTTGTCTTTGCATACCGTTGACAAATATACCACACTGGAAATAATTACTTGCTACACACATTCTAATTTTAAGGCTTTATCTGTAAATTACTATATTCTCTGCCGAAGCGCGGTAATCACGAGAAATTGTTTGTTGTAGATTTCCCGAGCGTCGAACAGTCTCTGGGGATAAATGTTGACTTTATTACTCCATGTTTCTCTGAGCGCAACTTTCATTCCAAAGAGAAGCAAAAAATATAACTCTGAGCATCGGTCTCGTGAAAAGCTAATTTAAAACATCAAACAATTTTTTGGAAATTCTAGATAAAATAGCTACTTGGTGCAGTGCTATTCAAAATGCATTAACCCGCCTCTCCTAAGTATAATCACAGAGTACGCATCCACACACAGACAGGTGTGGGCACACATTCATACGTTCATCCCTGTTACTTTATATGAGTCCCCCATATCTCTGTGCGGCATTCCCGAGCTCACAACCTTACCTGTAACCATCACGTCTGCGGGCCGAACCGCGACCCTCAAGCATCTCTTAACCTTGGCCTAAACCAACAATGTGTTGCCCTCACGCCGCTGTACAGGCACTACTATACAAATCACCTCACTCTCAATGTCTTCAACTCATATCAATCCTTGGAAAGCACAAGTCACACACACGCATACACACATGCATGAATATAGAGTAACACAAAAAACTCAAAACAGCCCTTTACAGATACAGTGTACAATTCCAGCATTTGTCTAAAGTTCCCCCAGGGAAATCTCGGCTCATAAGCTTTTATTTCTAAATTCTTTTGACACAACTTTGTCTCTTTTCAACAGGAACATCGGTGATGAAGGTTATCGCATCAGATGCTGACGACCCTGCGTACGGCAGCAGTGCCAGAGTGGTGTACAGCGTACTGGATGGAGAAAAGATTTTCACTGTTGACAGACACACAGGTAAGAATGATAACAGCAACACACTCAGCCCTGCCTGCTTCTCTTTTTTTTAAACATTAATTCATTTTAAGCTCGGAGACCACAATTCCCAGATCGATCAAAATGTGTGGCTAATACCATACAATTAATTAAGCAAAAAATAAGCATCTGATAAAGTTTCAGCCAATAACTACTGGCTCCTTTTAGCAACCAGTCCAAATACCATATGGCAAAAATTACTTGGCTCCACATAGTGTGTAGTGCAAACATGGCACATTTCACCTGGGCAGACCCAATGCACTAGATGTTAAGCTCAGTAAAGCCTTAAAGTTGTTGTTTTCGCCCACTAGTGCTGAGCATGTACGACTAGTCCATGCGTCTGGGTTATATTTCCACCACATCCAGATGTTACCCTCTGAAGAATCTCCCCCAACTATTTTAAGGGGAAATTGCATATTTCCTTTTGTGTTGATCGGAGTGTCCTTTGAATCCCCCCCCCCCCCCCCACCCACACACACATACACGGGAACAGAACTACCATTTTAATGATAAATTTGTTTGGTCTCGACCACTTTGATTTGGCCAGCCTGTGTCCGTGGATGATAAATGGCTCTGCCTCAGTGGGGACTGGACGGTTTATCCCAGCGTCTGTCTCAGGACCCCTATTCGACCCACCCCCGTTCCCCGTATTGTAGGGAGTCGCTGTGGACTAATAGGTGCGAGTCAAAAAGGTCAAAAGAAGAAGAGACAACAGCTCTGAAATCTGCCTCATTAATATCACTCTCTCGCCCCTTGACAACAGACTGCGCAGCAAGTCACAACGTTTTGTTATGTCATTTGGGCCAAGCTGAAATTGTCTGTCGGTGTTTGAGTGTGTGTGAGTTTACAAAAGCTGAACGACACACTGTTCATGACGACATCTCATTGTGATGTAGAAAACTACACAATAATTATAATTTTGAAAAGTAGTACCGACTAAAAAAGACATTTGCATATACTCCTACTTTGCTGTTCAACGGCTGATTCTGAATATTATTTTATTGGTGTTATAATTCAAAGTAGACAGAAAAAACAACAACAACAACAACAACACAGCTGCAGCCGTTATCTGGGAATACAGCATATTGCAATTTGTATTGTAGCCAGGACCCACATGGCAGGGGTCGATAGTTTAGTAGATACACAGTAGAATTTGATGTTTTTTGCCTCACGAAATAAGAACAGAAATGCAATTGATATCAGTAAAAGAAATATTAGAACATCATCCTTTATTTAATGTTAATGCATGCAGTATCATACTGAGCCTGCTCTATTTCACAGCTGGTGTCCGCGGCCCTATTACTCTGTTACATTGGTTAATGTTAAGGCTCCGTGATATGCATTGGAATGTGAATCGCATAGACTCCTTCCATGCAGCCCATGTAGACCCGTCTGCGTATCGTCTCTGTGCTGTAGACTAGCTGTGGATTGGGGCTATACTGGTGACAACCCTAATTTAGATGCATCCCCTCTGGCCTTTGGTGGATGAAAGAGGAGCATGTCATCTGTCTCCTTCCAGAGCTGCATGTGCTGTATTTTGGCTACTCATGGCTTTGGGCTAAATGTGAATCAGTGAGTTGTGTACCCAACACAATGCAAACCTTTGGGAGTGAGACAGCACACCAAGCCCAGGAAATGCACCAATAGATTCTGATGTGGAAAATCCCTAGGGGTAAAGTGGAATTATATTACGACTGCACAGTAAACCAGCCAGCTACTGATGCTGCTGCTGCTGGGCCAACAAGGAGAATGTCTCATTTAGACCAAGAAGGACTATAGATGTTATAGTTTATACGAGACACATATACAGAATATTAGATAGACCACAGAAGTGGCCGTTTGACAAACCAAATATAGTTTTTTATGGAAACTTCAGGAGGCAAATGTCATATTTTGTCATCCTGACAACAACAAGACATTGTGGTCCAGAGTCACATATGACATTTTAGAAACCCATAGGCTCAGTCTGGCCCCAATAAGACAAGGTCCAATGTCTCAGTGCTTCAAGTGAAGACAGTGTATCTGGATAACTGGTATCTGGATCAAGACTATTCCGTACCTAGTCATTGCTAGGGTTGGGACCGGTTTTTGGAACCAGGCCCAGCCTGACCGCACATCAGCGGCCAGGCTGGGCGCAATGGGGAGACCGGTCCTCTGAAAACGTGGAGACCGATGATGACAAGAGCAGCCTTAACTCAGATTAGTACAGTAACGTTGATTGCAAGTCTTGCATTCATAAAAGTAGGCCAACAAAGAATAAATTAGCCATTATGAACATGTTTAAGCTACGATCGTAACAGTCTGATATCCGTTTTTTGTCAGTGCGGTCATGAGAACGTCTGATACAGGTAATATGGCCGAAGAGGTTTTTAATGTCGTCATTGTCAATCGTCGTTTTGTGCTCTCTCTTTTTAAGTATAGGGTCCGGCACCAGTATCGTTTTAACAGTATCGGTTTAGCACCGGTATCGGAAAAAACCCCAAACGATACCCATCCCTAGTCATTGCCTACAATCCGATGAGTAACTTGAGATGCGAGAATAGAGCTGGAGTTGAGAAATGACCTCTACAACCGGATTAAGTCACAAGTAGCCCGTTTAATAAAAGCTGCAGCCTCCGCTGCTGCCGCCCCCCCCCCCCCCCCCCAAACACACACACACACATACAGACTGTTGACCCGCCGGCAACCAAAGCCCTCTCAAGCAACAGTACTCGGAGTACGACAACTATTTTCATCTCACCACTAACTCTGCTAAAATGCAACAACTGGTGCACTCTGGAGTGAACCTTGCCATTGCTTGTAGTTCTCCCTCTCTTCCTCTGTGTGCATTCTAACTCGCTCACGATATTCTATCACTTTCTCCTCGCTTGCTCTTTGGCTATACACTTCTTAAGTTTTAGTGCAGTCTTACCAACCTTGGATGACTTTTGATGCTATTCAGTGTGGCTGAGGCATTCCTTCATTCCAGCCCTAGATATGATTCATTGTAATACTGCTGAGCCATAAAGTGGTGTACGAGCAGAGGTGCAAATATGACACAATCTCTTCAATCCACCCACCCGAGGAAGTGAAGTGGAATGTGCTGCACATTGTCTGTCTCTGTCTCCGTAATACAGTGCTTTGCAGAAGTTGATATCCAAATTGCAAGCGGAAATATAGTTGGTTGCAATGACCGTGTTTACATGCATTCGAATAACTGGCTTAGTCGGACTGAAATCGAATTATCCGTTTCATGTAAACACCTTTGTTCGACTATGTGCGGTCCGACTACGATCCGATTAACAGCCCTGGATAACTCGATCCGATCCGGTTGATAATTCGACTATCGCGGCATGTAACGGTGAATTGGATTAGGAACTGGACTTTGCGTCTTTGCGCATGCTTGAGATCCCGCCGCCCTCCTCCCTCCCTCCCATGTCGTGACCCGGAAGTCGAAAGAGACGATAAGTTGTCACTGCCGGGAGCCTGGCCAGCAGAAAACAAACAAACAACGCTATGGAGAACACAAGAGCCACCACACATTTCTGGACGAAGAGCAGACAGAATAGTAGAGGATGTAACCGCCTTGCTCTCTGTTCGCCACCTTTCTCGAAATGTTGATGTTGTTGTTGTTGGTTGTTGTTGGTGGTGGTGAAGAGGTCAAGCGGAAATGGCTGTATCACGAGTTGTAATGAAAACAGCGCCACCTATCGTATCGGATATGACATGCTTTCGGCCAATGATTCGAATTACTCACTGCCATGTATATTGGGATAATAGCAGATCCCCCAAAAGATAGCATAGTCCGACTAAAGCAAGATTCGAATTATACCATCATGTAAACGCACTGAATGTGACCTCACTTACTACTCCTACTTTCCCCCACTCTCTCGCTCTGTCTCTCTCCTTCAATCTTTCCTCCATCATTAGGAATCATCATGACAGCAGTGGCAGATTTGGACCGTGAGACACAGGATCGGTACGAGTTGGTCGTCAAGGCAACAGACATGGCAGGACAAATGGGCGGTCTCTCCGGCTCGACCACGGTGACCATAGTGATCACAGATGTTAATGACAACCCACCGCGCTTCCCACAGAGTGAGTGTGTCCGACATATGATCTCACTTCAGGGCAGTGAGGGAGACGATGACACAGGAAGGACATGCGTGAGATTGTAAAAAGACAGAAGTGAGGGTTAAAAGACGGAGGAGGAGAAGAGTAATGATCCGAGACATAGAAACACTGAGAGGATGATAGAAGACACACAATATAGTTTGCATCCTGCTGGCCGCTGACACCAATATGCAATGGCGGCATCGGATACCATATTGAATAGCCTGCATGCAGTCCAAGAGAATCAACTAACTTAAATTAATGAGCCTATCAAACCTGCTGCTTATAACAAAGTGTGGACAACTGATACTTTCCACCGCACATTTGATCCATCCTTTAAAGTGAGGATCAAGAGAGGACCGAATCAATATGGTTGATCGCTCCCTCATTGTAATGTTACGTGTTTATGATGCTCATGGCGTTTTGGGCCGACTGGCTTTCACATATCTTTTTTATTGCACAGTGAGAGTTAAAACATGCTGCTCACCACACAAAGAGTTGAAAGAAAGTCTCCTAAGAGCAAACCGCTTCAAGAGTCTTTTAAAAAAATATGTATTGGACCAACAGAAGTACTTAGCACAGTAAGGTAGTGATTGTATTTAAAAGTCTGATTTCACTAGCACCTCATGTTTTTCCCAATTACTGACTTGCTAAAATCTGTTTATGATTAAAATACTAAAATAGGAGACTATTTCCTTTTGTAGCCCTCATTTTAAGTCATCCTTGCCCACTTTTTTGGAGTTAAACCATAACACTGTTACTCGTGTTACAGTTGGGGGAACAGCATCTGACAGCCTGGTGCATTGTATTTGAAATGTCTCCAAACACCTTTTCTTATTTCTGTATAAATCCTTTTTTTCATCTGACTGAATCATATTTTCCCAGTGAGAGGAATAAACCGCGCAGGATAATAGTATCTTCAGTGTATGGTGTGGGGAATTGATAGAATTTGGAAAGCGGCTTCATAAATAAGATGCAAGGAAAGATGACGTTCTGTAGATGTAAGGACTTTGATGTGTTCACTTCCCATCGACTATCATCGTTTTACTTTTAGGTCATTTGAAACACAGTTTAAAATTTAGGATTGCCTACATGTCTAAGCGCAAATAAACGTCATCATAAACTTGATAAAGCAGATTACTAAAAATAATACGTGCTTTGTTACAGTTAATTTTCATTAATACAATTTCAACAAAGGTACAATTGCATTTATATTGATGTAATTACACTTTACAAGGATACAATTAGAGCTACTGTTTACTGTGATGTGTTACATTGTTGTGTATCAACAACATATTACTTTCATATTGCACACTCCTTTATGTAAATGCCATAGTCACACTTCCTGAAGTCTACTTGTTGCGCTTCATTCATTATAACCCCAACCTCTTTTTGTTTTGACCCTTCTCTTCCTCTCTGTAGCTTCTGTATCTTTATTACTCTCTCATCCCTTCCTCCTAATTTTCTGTTTCTGATCCCAATCCATCCCTTCACCCAGTGTTCTCACTTCCTACCTCTCCACCTACATCCATCCATCTATCTTTCCTCCACTGCTGTTGTTTTTCCTCCCATCCTTCCTCCTTTGCGGTGTTTTATTACTCCTACGCTGTTTGTTTTTCAGTCACCTCTTCCCTCTGTTGCTTCGCTAAACCAAACTCTCTTTGTTTTTTATCCGCCAATGCGATATCCGCCTTCGGCCACCTTCTCCATATGCCAGAGATGTACCAGTTTTCTGTGTCGGAGGGGGCGGCTGTGGGGACTCCAGTTGGACGCATCATTGCAACAGATGCAGACATGGGAGAGAACACAGACATGAGCTATCTGATCAAAGAGGAAGGGGAGCTCTTCAAGGTGACGACAGATGTGGAGACACAGGAAGCAATTGTCTCCATCAAGAAGGTACAGTTAAATTAAAAGAATGTTGCACTGCTGTTGTTGTCGTCTGTTTAGCCAATGTTTTTCTTGGAGATATTTCTTATAATTCTCTTAAATCCAAGCAGCTACCATTTCCAGTTATGCAAAAAAAAATTTGTTAAATAATCCTCTAAATATTATATCAAGCTTCCTTGTCGCACGCATCAATCCTTTCAATCTATGGAAGAATATTATGAAGAGTGATTAGGATTCGTTTGGCTAGAAATCAGCGAGTGACGGCTGCTTAACAATAAAACCACCCAGCAGCTAAATCTTTCCAGTCAATAAGCCGAACAGCTACCAGGCCGTGTTTCGACAGAGATGTAGCAGCTGTAGAAAGAGAGGTGATTGGTCTTTGATGATTGATGATCATTGGTTACGCTCTGGGGTTTGACGGTACTGTCAGTGTTTCTTCAAAAGTGTTTTCAACTTTTATTACCTTGAGATGAAATGCAGAATGCTAGCAGTGGTGTCTTTTTTATTAAAATACACAAATGTCAAAAGTGTTTATCCTAATTGACGCATCTTTGCTGTCAATGAGGCTTAATAGCAGAATTGGACATGCAACACTTAGCCAGCAGAAGTGTTTTGGCTCAATGGACTGTCAACAATGTCTTATATGTTAGCAACCAATGGTGTTGACTTAGGCCGGAGCTGCACACACAACAATAACTTGAAAGAAACCATTAGTTCATCAGTGTTGTTACAATAATATGACTCTCAGTGTCAGTAGTAGACACATTTCCACTTTAAATGTATTATGGTAAATGAAAGTCTTAAAACAGAATCTTGTTTTTTCTTTCAGAAACTCGACTTCGAGAGCAAGCGCACACACAATGTTGTCGTGGAGGCGGTGAATAAGCACGTCGACCCTCGCTTCGTTGACCTGGGTTCCTTCCGAGACCAGACCATTGTTCGCGTCAGTGTGTCCGACGTAGACGAGCCGCCCATCTTTCAACCGGCAGGGGGCGCTATCATGGAGGTGCGGGAGGATGCCAAAGTAGGAGCGGTGGTTGGCATCATCTCTGCCAGGGATCCAGATGGGAAGAATAATCCTGTCAGGTATGCCAAGGGCTCTAAGGCCAACAACAAAAATCCATCCTACTGTTAGAATGGTAGAATATTTATAAGACTTGAGCTACATGTCAGCAGCTAACTTTTAGTCACATTGATTACATCTGAATTGTTAGTTTTACATGTTTGTTATATTCCCAAGCTCTGATCAGTGTGTACTGCCCATATGGATAACATAGGACAATGTGTGAACACCATCATGGCCTATAACTATAAACTATAAAGAGGCAGTCATTAGAGGGCAGATCTCCACCAGGTGTGTCTGCAATGATGACTGCTGTATCGTGGCTGAATGAACACCATCTAGATATGATTCATTGTAATACTGCTGAGCCATAAAGTGGTGTACGAGCAGAGGTGCAAATATGACACAATCTCTTCAATCCACCCACCCGAGGAAGTGAAGTGGAATGTGCTGCACATTGTCTGTCTCTGTCTCCGTAATACAGTGCTTTGCAGAAGTTGATATCCAAATTGCAAGCGGAAATATAGTTGGTTGCAATGACCGTGTTTACATGCATTCGAATAACTGGCTTAGTCGGACTGAAATCGAATTATCCGTTTCATGTAAACACCTTTGTTCGACTATGTGCGGTCCGACTACGATCCGATTAACAGCCCTGGATAACTCGATCCGATCCGGTTGATAATTCGACTATCGCGGCATGTAACGGTGAATTGGATTAGGAACTGGACTTTGCGTCTTTGCGCATGCTTGAGATCCCGCCGCCCTCCTCCCTCCCTCCCATGTCGTGACCCGGAAGTCGAAAGAGACGATAAGTTGTCACTGCCGGGAGCCTGGCCAGCAGAAAACAAACAAACAACGCTATGGAGAACACAAGAGCCACCACACATTTCTGGACCGAAGAGCAGACAGAATAGTAGAGGGATGTAGCTTCGCCTTGCTCTCTGTTCGCCACCTTTCTCGAAATGTTGATGTTGTTGTTGTTGGTTGTTGTTGGTGGTGGTGAAGAGGTCAAGCGGAAATGGCTGTATCACGAGTTGTAATGAAAACAGCGCCACCTATCGTATCGGATATGACATGCTTTCGGCCAATGATTCGAATTACTCACTGCCATGTATATTGGGATAATAGCAGATCCCCCAAAAGATAGCATAGTCCGACTAAAGCAAGATTCGAATTATACCATCATGTAAACGCACTGAATGTGACCTCACTTACTACTCCTACTTTCCCCCACTCTCTCGCTCTGTCTCTCTCCTTCAATCTTTCCTCCATCATTAGGAATCATCATGACAGCAGTGGCAGATTTGGACCGTGAGACACAGGATCGGTACGAGTTGGTCGTCAAGGCAACAGACATGGCAGGACAAATGGGCGGTCTCTCCGGCTCGACCACGGTGACCATAGTGATCACAGATGTTAATGACAACCCACCGCGCTTCCCACAGAGTGAGTGTGTCCGACATATGATCTCACTTCAGGGCAGTGAGGGAGACGATGACACAGGAAGGACATGCGTGAGATTGTAAAAAGACAGAAGTGAGGGTTAAAAGACGGAGGAGGAGAAGAGTAATGATCCGAGACATGGAAACACTGAGAGGATGATAGAAGACACACAATATAGTTTGCATCCTGCTGGCCGCTGACACCAATATGCAATGGCGGCATCGGATACCATATTGAATAGCCTGCATGCAGTCCAAGAGAATCAACTAACTTAAATTAATGAGCCTATCAAACCTGCTGCTTATAACAAAGTGTGGACAACTGATACTTTCCACCGCACATTTGATCCATCCTTTAAAGTGAGGATCAAGAGAGGACCGAATCAATATGGTTGATCGCTCCCTCATTGTAATGTTACGTGTTTATGATGCTCATGGCGTTTTGGGCCGACTGGCTTTCACATATCTTTTTTATTGCACAGTGAGAGTTAAAACATGCTGCTCACCACACAAAGAGTTGAAAGAAAGTCTCCTAAGAGCAAACCGCTTCAAGAGTCTTTTAAAAAAATATGTATTGGACCAACAGAAGTACTTAGCACAGTAAGGTAGTGATTGTATTTAAAAGTCTGATTTCACTAGCACCTCATGTTTTTCCCAATTACTGACTTGCTAAAATCTGTTTATGATTAAAATACTAAAATAGGAGACTATTTCCTTTTGTAGCCCTCATTTTAAGTCATCCTTGCCCACTTTTTTGGAGTTAAACCATAACACTGTTACTCGTGTTACAGTTGGGGGAACAGCATCTGACAGCCTGGTGCATTGTATTTGAAATGTCTCCAAACACCTTTTCTTATTTCTGTATAAATCCTTTTTTTCATCTGACTGAATCATATTTTCCCAGTGAGAGGAATAAACCGCGCAGGATAATAGTATCTTCAGTGTATGGTGTGGGGAATTGATAGAATTTGGAAAGCGGCTTCATAAATAAGATGCAAGGAAAGATGACGTTCTGTAGATGTAAGGAGTTTGATGTGTTCACTTCCCATCGACTATCATCGTTTTACTTTTAGGTCATTTGAAACACAGTTTAAAATTTAGGATTGTCTACATGTCTAAGCGCAAATAAACGTCATCATAAACTTGATAAAGCAGATTACTAAAAATAATACGTGCTTTGTTACAGTTAATTTTCATTAATACAATTTCAACAAAGGTACAATTGCATTTATATTGATGTAATTACACTTTACAAGGATACAATTAGAGCTACTGTTTACTGTGATGTGTTACATTGTTGTGTATCAACAACATATTACTTTCATATTGCACACTCCTTTATGTAAATGACATAGTCACACTTCCTGAAGTCTACTTGTTGCGCTTCATTCATTATAACCCCAACCTCTTTTTGTTTTGACCCTTCTCTTCCTCTCTGTAGCTTCTGTATCTTTATTACTCTCTCATCCCTTCCTCCTAATTTTCTGTTTCTGATCCCAATCCATCCCTTCACCCAGTGTTCTCACTTCCTACCTCTCCACCTACATCCATCCATCTATCTTTCCTCCACTGCTGTTGTTTTTCCTCCCATCCTTCCTCCTTTGCGGTGTTTTATTACTCCTACGCTGTTTGTTTTTCAGTCACCTCTTCCCTCTGTTGCTTCGCTAAACCAAACTCTCTTTGTTTTTTATCCGCCAATGCGATATCCGCCCGCCACCTTCTCCATATGCCAGAGATGTACCAGTTTTCTGTGTCGGAGGGGGCGGCTGTGGGGACTCCAGTTGGACGCATCATTGCAACAGATGCAGACATGGGAGAGAACACAGACATGAGCTATCTGATCAAAGAGGAAGGGGAGCTCTTCAAGGTGACGACAGATGTGGAGACACAGGAAGCAATTGTCTCCATCAAGAAGGTACAGTTAAATTAAAAGAATGTTGCACTGCTGTTGTTGTCGTCTGTTTAGCCAATGTTTTTCTTGGAGATATTTCTTATAATTCTCTTAAATCCAAGCAGCTACCATTTCCAGTTATGCAAAAAAAAAAATGTTAAATAATCCTCTAAATATTATATCAAGCTTCCTTGTCGCACGCATCAATCCTTTCAATCTATGGAAGAATATTATGAAGAGTGATTAGGATTCGTTTGGCTAGAAATCAGCGAGTGACGGCTGCTTAACAATAAAACCACCCAGCAGCTAAATCTTTCCAGTCAATAAGCCGAACAGCTACCAGGCCGTGTTTCGACAGAGATGTAGCAGCTGTAGAAAGAGAGGTGATTGGTCTTTGATGATTGATGATCATTGGTTACGCTCTGGGGTTTGACGGTACTGTCAGTGTTTCTTCAAAAGTGTTTTCAACTTTTATTACCTTGAGATGAAATGCAGAATGCTAGCAGTGGTGTCTTTTTTATTAAAATACACAAATGTCAAAAGTGTTTATCCTAATTGACGCATCTTTGCTGTCAATGAGGCTTAATAGCAGAATTGGACATGCAACACTTAGCCAGCAGAAGTGTTTTGGCTCAATGGACTGTCAACAATGTCTTATATGTTAGCAACCAATGGTGTTGACTTAGGCCGGAGCTGCACACACAACAATAACTTGAAAGAAACCATTAGTTCATCAGTGTTGTTACAATAATATGACTCTCAGTGTCAGTAGTAGACACATTTCCACTTTAAATGTATTATGGTAAATGAAAGTCTTAAAACAGAATCTTGTTTTTTCTTTCAGAAACTCGACTTCGAGAGCAAGCGCACACACAATGTTGTCGTGGAGGCGGTGAATAAGCACGTCGACCCTCGCTTCGTTGACCTGGGTTCCTTCCGAGACCAGACCATTGTTCGCGTCAGTGTGTCCGACGTAGACGAGCCGCCCATCTTTCAACCGGCAGGGGGCGCTATCATGGAGGTGCGGGAGGATGCCAAAGTAGGAGCGGTGGTTGGCATCATCTCTGCCAGGGATCCAGATGGGAAGAATAATCCTGTCAGGTATGCCAAGGGCTCTAAGGCCAACAACAAAAATCCATCCTACTGTTAGAATGGTAGAATATTTATAAGACTTGAGCTACATGTCAGTAGCTAACTTTTAGTCACATTGATTACATCTGAATTGTTAGTTTTACATGTTTGTTATATTCCCAAGCTCTGATCAGTGTGTACTGCCCATATGGATAACATAGGACAATGTGTGAACACCATCATGGCCTATAACTATAAACTATAAAGAGGCAGTCATTAGAGGGCAGATCTCCACCAGGTGTGTCTGCAATGATGACTGCTGTATCGTGTGGCTGAATGAACACCATCTACAATTCAACCACCCTTTTGGTCCGCGAGTATATCAGACCTGTTCTTCATTTGCACGTCTCACACCCTCTTATTTTAATCTATGCTGATTTCTGCACCACCTCTCAGCAGGAGCGTGTCTCAGCTCCATTTCACGGACTTGAAGCAATTCTTTAGGCAATAATTCAATTCAATTCAATTCAGTTTATTTGTATAGCCCAATTTCACAAATTACAAATTAGTCTCGGAGTGCTTTACAATCTGTACATATCAGAATCAGAATCAGAAACAGTTTTATTGCCAGGAATGTTTACACAAACGAGGAATTTTTTTTGGTGGAAGGTGCAACATTTGGACATGACAAACAAACAACAATCAACACGACAGAAAGACAACAAATAATGTGAAAGTGTTTGGGTATGTGCTTCAAGTGGTGTGTTTTAGTTAAAAGTGTATGTGTGTTTAAGTTAAAGTGCATGCAAATAAAGTGGCATGTGTGTGGGAGGCCTCAAGTTAAAGTGCATGTTAAAGTGACGTGTGTGGAGGGGAAGAAGAAGGAGGAGGGGGGAGGGAGGAGGGAGGAGGAGGAGGAAGGAGAGGAAGGAGGAAGAGAGAGAGGAGAGAGGAAGGTGGAAGAGGTGGTAGTCCTGGGGGTGACAGTCAGTCAGTCCCCGGTTCCATTGATGAGCCCGACCGCCGACGGGACATATAGACATCCCTGCCCCAAAACCTCGCATCGGATCAGGAAAAACTCCCAAATAACCCTTCAGGGGGAAAAAAAGGGAAGAAACCTTCAGGAGAGCAACAGAGGAGGATCCCTCTCCAGGATGGACAGGTGCAATAATATGTGTATATGTGACGTTGATGTCCTATAAAAAAAGTCAGGGAATAGGTGTGTGAGCAGTTTCATTAGCTGTGACACTATGCCATATTACCATCATAGAGTTAGGTGCACAGTCACTCCCTCACTAAGTGACTCACTACTCACTCGCGTGCACATGCGCATGAAAGCATATCGCAGGATTTGACTTGCTTAGAAGAGACTGGAGCTTTAAAGGACAATTCTGTATTACTGAGGTTGCGCTGGTGTAAATCTATGACTTTATTTGGTAATAATATAATATCTGCCATTAATGAAACTATTTTGGCTCCGAAAGAGCGAAAATGTAGAGATAATATTAACAACTAAGTGCTTAGATACTGGAGGCTCACAGCTGCTTTTCGCAACAGTAGGTATCCTGATAAAATATATCAACCAAAAAATTGGCAATAAACTATTGCTGTGTAAAGATTGCTGCTAAAATGGAATAATAATATTAGAGAGCAGTGTTTTGCATGACAATGTTTTATTAGGAGTTGGAGTCTGCAGCGCTGTCACACGGGCAATAAATCTAAAAGCCTGCTGTTGTGCAACTTGCATGGACTCTCTGTTACTTTATGACCATAGATAGATTTATATGAAAACATAATGTGTACGATGGAAAATCAAACTTGAAAGTAAATACACAGGTAGCTGATGGGCTTATGAGCAAAAGCTTTTTTCTTCTTCTCACAATCCTTGAAGAAGGAGTGAAAGCCAAAGCAAAGGATGAATAGGGCGACTTTTTATGGATGAAGCTGCGCTATATGTCTATTTTTGCTCTTAGATCACGGTGTGTGATAAAAACAATATCGCCTGGTAATCTTACAGAGGTCTGTGGTTTGTATATGTCCTCAGATGAGCAATTGCAGTGTGAGACGGGAATGTAGATAAGGGCTAAGACAGTCACACAGACAGAGTACAAACACAGATATGAAGTGCCTGTGCAAATTACCTTGATTAAAAATGCAGGATGCTCACAGTTTCAGGTGTAATAAATACAATGCAATGGCGTGTGACACGTGTGCAACCATATATGAGCGTGTGTGTGTGCATGTGTTCGATTTAGTGGCATAGTGAGTGAAAAGGAATGAGGTTGCTAGGAGCCACCTATTGAGTAAAGGTAGTGAGCTCATGGCCTCTGGCATTAAGCATCTCTGAACTCTGCATAATCATGCATCCTGAATCTCTGCAAACTGGTAAGGCGAGGTTTTAGTGGAAAATATGCATGCGTCGTGAATCTGGTAAGCAAGATTACCCTCTATTGCTCAGAGAGGCCTTCTGTCACAATAAAAAGCAAGGTCTGCTAATGGAACCACTCGACATGTCATAGCTAAAGCAAAGAAAGGATGACATACAACGTTGCAAGCAGGTTATTAAAACCCTCTGGGGTCAAAGGTATTTTGCTCGATTGTACATAATTTATTGAATTCACCTTTTATAAGGCACTTGCATTTGATACATCCTCATGTGGTATACATACAAAATTGCAGAACAATCTCAGCTATCTATATAATGAAGCACCATTATCGTTGTACTATAGTTGAGAAGTTGAAGTCTGATTAATAAAAATTATTCAAATCTCTTGTGAAAACATGCTTTTACTCATGTGGAGGAACTTTTTTGGTGCTTTAAATTGGTTTACCAAATTCTTAGGTTAACTGGAATATATGAAAAAAATAGTAGATATATGTAAATGAATGTCGACATTTTGTAATATTGTTTTTTGAGTAGAAGTGTTGTCTGTCACTCTACTGTCAACAAGAGAGACTGAGATAAAATGGGACTAAGAAATAACTTAATGGGATGTGTGAACATTACAAGCGTTTTTGCTTTCAAACTAAATATGTACGGTACTATATATTTGAGTCTGTTTTTCAAGAACAGCTTTCCAAACAAAAACAGAACATGTCCTATATATAAGAAGAAACGTTGCACTATCTTAAAACGGCAGTGTTTTTCCAAAGCGTAAGGTGGGTAGGTCCTTAGTGATTTCCTAAGTGTTCATTGGTTAGTTTCACACAACATATTTGTAACGCCCTGTTCTGTGTCCCTGTTCTCTGTCTCCTTGATTGTTTCATTCCCTGCACCTGTCCTCAGCCACTCTTGTCTCGTTAGTGTCTAATGCCATACACCTGTTTCCCCAATATATAGTGTGCCTGTCTTTCCTTTGTCTACTGCTGGATTGTGGTCTTAAGTTCTGTCTTCCTTGGCGCTGTACCTATTGCTGACCTTGGTTTCTGTATGGAACCTTTTACCGCAGTAAAAAGAGAGTTATTGTTATTTACCCGGAGTCCTGTTCCTCTGTGCGTGAGCTCTGGCCCCTTGCTCCCCGTGACAATATTCCACAAATTACGTTGAAGGGCGGAGCTCGACAATAACGTCACACTCTTGGCTCGCTGTGTGAATCACGTACGATCTCGTGAGAAGAACGACACGGCGTAGAACGTCTACAGGTCACAGCAACATCCCAACCATATTTATGTGCCATTTTACCATTTTTACACCGGCGTGTCCATGGACTACAGATGGTTAACCGCTGGCACATGCACTTGTCAAAATCTCCTCGATGCAAAACATACACGTTACAAATACCAAATACCATATTTGACACAGCCACGTTTTTTCTTTAGCAATAGGCATCTTGTTTTATATAAGAGACTCGGGGCTTATGAGCAAACGGATTGTGAAGATACTAAAATCATGGTGATGATGGCTCACTACTCGTATCCCACAAAAACTGCCATGTACAGGAAACCAACGGATTATTTGTTGTTTCCTTTTGAACAACAGTGATGGTATGTGTGGAGGGAGGCAAGGATGGCCAAAACCAATTAAGAGTTGTCATTTTTTGGACTGCTAAACTGGACTGTACTGAAAGAAAAACAAAGATAAAGCTAAATATCAGCAGCACAAAAGACCCTTTTACAGCAGACATCATCAAAAACAGCGCACTTTTAGACTTTTAAACAGCAGGTTTTAGAGCACCAAGTTTATTCATTTTAAAAAGTGGCCGTGTTAACTGGTGACTTTCAGCCGAATGCGCACTTGGTTGCTCGTATAGTAGCTTGGTGGTGTGATGTCACACTCTAGGTGTTTCCACATACCCACATATACATGGATTCTATGTATCCATTTGTTTAGGTTGAATTTTTTTTATATTCGGTGTTAATGTCCTTGCTTAGGTGACATATTATTGCTTGTCGATCAGTGTTTACAAAGTGTAAAAGAGTCTTTTTTTTATTTTTTAAAGGAAATATAAATCTGTTGTAATTTTTTATTCAGCGTAAATGTATTCCAGCCAAAATCTAATCACTGTTCTAAATATGATGCAATTTCAGTTTAACCCTTGTGTTGCCTTCGGGTCATTTTGACCCGATTCAATATTTAACCCTCCTGTCGCCTTCGGGTCAATTTGACCCGATTCAATGTTTAATGTCGGTGTTCTTTCGGGAGTCAACAAACAAACATAAAGTACCTCACACTTAAACTTGGAAAACAATATTAATTCTAATAATTTTCTGGAGATTTTAATAGCTGGGGTCATATTGACCTCAAGGGTAAAATATGTTAGTAAATATAAAGGTAACAGGAGGGTTAAACATTGAATCGGGTCATATTGACCCGAAGGCGACAGGAGGGTGAAACATTGAATCGGGTCAAATTGACCCGAAGGCAACACAAGGGTTAAGCAGTGTTTTACACTTAACAGATAGATTTCACATATATCTACAACTAGGGTGTTTGTTTGTATCGACGTGTGTAACTCTTGTTCCGTATCTTAAACACTGAGTGGTTCACTAAAGTATTGATATTTTAGACACATTCTCAAAGCAGATTCTCTTGAGGTCATTCTAACGAGTAATCAGTAAAAGAAACGTCTTTCTGGAGTTAGTAATCAGTCTAGATTTATTGACGTGTTGATATGAATTACATATGAATACAAATGAAATTCTACCCGGACACTTTAAAAAAAATGAATGTGTGATCAGACATCTTTTCAGTCTATTTGATGTTCTTTGTTTTCCTTTGTCAGTTAGATAAGCATATGGTTCTGTTGAAATGATGATTCATATCCAACATGTGACCATCATTCTCATGATATGGGAGACTGCTGGCTGGCATGTTTGTCATAGGGGCCTTAAGAGCTTATCATACCCATGGGACAATATTATGGTTTATGTGGACATGAGTAAGCCACCCGTGAGTGTGTGTGTGTGTGTGTGTCACTAAAAAACCTTTCAATAGATTTCCCAGGAAGGAAAGATGCATTTGCCCAATGACAGTTTAAGGATTATGTTTACTCTGAATAGACAAAGAAAGTGCAATAGCCACCAGAAGTTAAGAGACACATTGCTGGTATTAGGGTCACACGACTGGTGACAAGTATCCGGTAAATGTCTTTCAAATATAATTACCTTAACCCTGTACCCTTCTATATGAGCAGTTATTATTTCCTGCATCCTAACATCAACTCTCATAGATAAATCACTTAAAAAGTTAGATTCCTGCATTGTTATTGACTTTCTCTCCTTCCTCTCACTGAAAGCTTCTCTTCTTCAACATCTATATCTTATCTTGTGTTTGTTGTTACAGGTTCTCCATCGATCGAACCACGGACCTGGAAATGATCTTTCATATTGATCCAGATTCGGGTGCCATCACGCTTGAAAAGATGTTGGACCGTGAGACCGCAGGATGGCACAACATCACAGTGAGGGCTGTAGAAGAAGGTACATTACTTATCATCACAAGTTGTATTCATCACACATATGGTGTGTACATATTTATAATACAGGGAAGAATGTGATTTTACTTTTTAAGTGGTTAAACATGCTGAAAGTTGTTGAAACTACTGTGCACAATTCCAGTTTAACAAGTATGTATAATTACTTCCGCCAGGTACATTCTGAGTCAACATTTGTGTTGACATTTTTGACTGTAAGAGACATGCAGATTATAGGATGACAAAATAAATCCTTGAATAATTGTGCCATTAAGATAACATCAATATAACAGCAAGGAACTTAACAAATAATTCAAATTCTACTTTATAATCATCCACAATTATCGTTAATAGCAGCAATGTAAGCCTCATATCACAGGTCAAACTAAATATCGAATGAAACAACTTAGAGGGGCAACTAAAGCTGCTCTAATAAAGAACATTTGTATCTGTTTGAACAAGTCACAGCATAGTTATTAATAAAGGGAAGTTAGAATTGCTTTGCCTCCACCCAGTTGCTGCATGTTGAATTAGCCCTTAACTCCCACCGGGGTGATACGGGGTGACAGACATCCTCAAACTGCTGCGATCATTATAGCTAACAAAGCATCTGGCATATTTACAGCAGTATTGTGACTATGTGAGAATGGGAAAATAATGTATTGGGAGTGTTAACTAAATGTATCATCCTAGAACAAAATACCAGATGTTTTATTGTATGGAGATGCAATTATAACTTAGAAAATGCAAACATCATTAACTTCAAGTGCATACAATGTACAACAATCTGCATTTAATGGAATCACTTTATGTGAGACGTAGTTTTAAATAATGTAATCAACAACACTAATGTAAACATAACTTATAAAACATTAGAAGACATGAATAACTTATTGTTATCTATTAACTTGTTGTTTCTAGTGTACACTTTTTGTAGCTCTCATTTCTTTATCATTGGGTCACAACATTAGTAATTATTAGTAACTGTGACATATAAAGAAATTATTGTAATGTCATTATAGCTCATAATGCACCACGAGAGCATGATGTGCGTGATGTGATACTATTTCAAGTTGATACGGTTTTTAAATTATATACTAAGCAAAAAAAAGAATAATAATATGATTCTAATTCCAGCAAGTAATTATTAGTCATTTAAAAAATATGCCCTTTTTTGAGAACGCAAACCCTTCGAACATGGTTGCAACTGATCATAAAAGTCACAGTTTAGATTGTGTCACAGTTTGGAGTCTTGGATCGGATCAACACAAAAGTAAATAAGGAACAAATATCACTTTAAAATCACAGATCAAATTATTTGGCCGCCAATACCAATTACGTATTGTTGATTATCCACACTGGTCGACAAGTATTATTATTTTATTTATTTTAAGTTATAGCAGCTGGTATATACTACAACTGTATGTTGTGCAACTTCACGACTTAGCTGGTTTTCATATGTTCAGCCAACTCATCAAGGAAATCACAGCCCTCTGTAGTAGCCATGAATGTCATCTTTCTCATACCAGGTGGAAAATATAGTCATCATCGCTTCACCGAGAGTTCACAAACATCCCGGAAAAAGAAGGAAGCTCTTACATTTTCTTTGCCGAAGCAAAGTAAATAAAGAATGTAATAACTTTGGGGAGCTGGGAAGTTATTACTAAACCATTAGAGGTAAACTTGAGAAGATGAGGAGGCCTGGTATCCCTCACTTTTTCAATCTCATACAGATGAAGTGATTGTGGGATTGCAGTGAAAGTCGAGGAGATTGCATTCAGAATCTAACGGCGTTTTCTATCACACACAAGAAGGAAACAATTCACATAAACAAAGTTGATTTTGAAATGCCTTCATTTCTGCTCTTCTTTCATACAGCCTCAGATTTTGATATTCCAATAATCAATACAGCCTAAACTGAACACTAAGATACAAAAAATTCTTTTTTTTCAAGCTAAATTCTCCGAGCAATTTGGAGAGCTTTTGTTCTCTTCTTCTTTGTGCTTGGCATTATGTCATAGGCACATTTTAATGTTAATTAAACATTTAAAGCATCCCTAACCCGTCCAATATCAGACATACACACATGCCTGCACTTGATAGATAAAGCCTCTCTCATCGCCTTCCAAGGAAACATCCCGACAGTCGGAGTCAGTGGTCAACGGCATCAGAAATCCCATCCAGAATGTTTCTTTATCACCAGTTAGTGAGTCCTTAGAGCTGGTCACGAACCGACAGGAGACAGAGAAAAATACAAAGACATAGAGAGCAAGAAAAGTGCCACAAGAGAGATCGGGAAGGAACGTGTGAAGCAGCTTGCAAGAGCGTTCTAAGAATACTAATTTTGTTTTTCTCTTATTTTTCTCCCTGCTCATTAATCCTGGTGCGCCACAAGGTCATTGTTAACAATACCGTTTGGTAGCACAACTCTTAATTATTCCCCCAGTCCATTACTGACCTTTGAACTATTGCATTACCACTGTATCGGTATTGGAAAGTGACGGTGGCTTCATGACAGTGCGAGCAGGCTATGCCCTAGGATTACCCTCCCCCCCCCCCCCACACACACACACTACAAAACTTCAAGAAACACACTAAATATCAATTACCGCATGTGTCTGTTCAGTGCACAAAGTAAATAAGTTTTAGTTCAGGCACGAGTATGACCAGGCTGCACTGTGATGATACCCCACCGATTGAAGACAAATATAGACTCAGGCACAGCATGTCTTCAAATGTACCCAATTAAAAGTAGCACGCGTGAGCATCTCTTTCGACAAACAATTTCCACTGTGGAGGGAATAACCTCTCATCTGCGTAGGACTTGTCTCCCTGCCACAGAACACAGAATACCGAATACAGAATAGAGTACAGGAGGAGCATTTAACTGCACTGTCACTAGCTGGGGTACTCGTATACTTCCTGACTTCTCCATAGAAACATATCAGGGTACGTTGGATTGACGTATAATTTTCGAGAACTGATGGCAAGTATGATATCGCCTTGCAAAAACGCTTCTTTTTTTTTTTACCCAGGCAGGCAGATGGAAAAAAAGAAGAAGAAAAAAAAAGAGCATCACCCTCAGAGCAAAAAGATACCACGCTGGAAAGGTTTATCTCTTGCACCGTTGCAGGGAGGAGACATTTTCTACAGCATAACTTTTCTCCCCGAGTGTCTGGCAAACAAATGCGGCAGCGTTTGATTTGTATTACCGTTGGCACATTATTCTCCCCGACTCCAAGTGAATCACACACGTGTTGCAACATCATCGTAAAGAGAGATAAGTGTCTCTTTTCAATCAAAGGTGGAAAATGCAAAACAGATTTAAAGAGGGAAGAAAGAAAGAAGATGAATCTATTCGTGGAGTGCAACACATGCTTCGAATAAAACTGGGAGTCAAAAAGTTTAAAGTGCTCTGCTTGGATATTAATGTAAGGGTGAGGAGGCTGTGACCTGGTTGATGTGGACTGTTGGTCTGCCCTGGTATATAATTACTGTCAGTGGAGCCGCAGAGAAGGAGGAGGAGGAGATCCTGAATATTCAAACAGTCGTATTATTATTATTATTTTTTCCAAACTGACATCATTTATTTGTTAGTGGTCATGCACTGAGTGCTTGGGGGAGACATTATAGCATTCAAGGTCACAGAGTGAAGTCTGAGTATAATGTAAAGATGAATGGTTACATAGACGTGACAGTGTTCAGGGTTATGTACATGTTGTTGATTGTTATCTAATGATGTGCTTTATGAATAGAAGTTGCTTCATCATCGGTGCGTTGAAGAGTCAAACTCTGCTCACTGAGTTTTGACTAGAGTTAAGGCATCCACCACTGGAGTGCAGCTTGTTAATAATCACATCATTGCACTGATTACCATTACTTATTTGTCCCTCGCAAAAACAACGTGAAATTCCGGAGGGATGTGAAATAACTTCACATTGAAGCATTTGATGAGTTTTCTGAACTCAGTTTAAACACCTCATTTCCACGACCACACAAGCACCCCACTGCTGATGAGTTTTCAGTTACCAGCAGAGGTGTGTTGGCAAAGACTCTGACTATGATTGCTTGTGTGTATTCCTTTGAGTTAGCGTGAATTAATTTGATTACATAGTGGCTGCGTAGAATTGTTTCCAACTCGTGTTTTATTTATTGCTCCACAGCGTTGTGCAAAAGGCAAAATGTATAGAACAAATAGAGATATAATCAGCACTGTGGCGGAGCCAATTAGTGGGATTGCTTTTGTTGGAGTTTGTGAAGCCGGATAACGCAAATATATCCCTGTTGTGTCGAACTTGTTTTGCAGTATAGGCCCCAGTTCTAGAAAAGGTCAATCGAAAAAAAAACTGTCTTTTATTACAAAGTGACATCTTGACCCAAAACCCCAAAATCCAGTGTGGAGGATTTGACAGGTGACACTTGCCAAGCATTTAGAAGAACTAAGGTGACTGAATGAGTAAGAGGAGCATTGGCGTTTAAGTGTGTGTGTGTGTGTGTGTGTGTGTGTGTGTGTTGGGAAGCGAGTGGTGAAGCAAGAGTGAGAGAGAGCGGCAGTAAATGTGTGTGAGTGAAGGAGTTTGCAGCGAAGCGAAAGAAAGTTATTTCGGCGGGTGAGGATTTCAAGTGGAAGTTTCCGTTTGTGCAGAAGTAAATGCTGCTGCAGCTCCTCAGGACCAACAGAGATATCCCGTGTTTTTCTGAGGACGGTCGGGAAGTTGAAGCAGGTTGATTTCCTCATTCTGAGTTATGGACGAAAAGAAAATATATTACATTGCAATGCTGACATTAGATCCTCCTAAATGTGACACACTGTCCATTTAATCACGTCCCATTGTTTGACCACAACAAATACATATCAAACTGGATATGGTTTGATATTTTTAGCACAATAATTGTTGGGGATATGTATAAAACATACATTTGCTTTGCGTGTATAATAGAGTTTACAGTGAGCATGTCTCACTTAGTGTTTGGATGGAAAGTCCAACTGGGATTTGATGTATTAGATTGGTGCTATATGTTTACGGAGATTATTGTTTACATTCGTTATCTCCATGCGGTGTTTTGTCATGGAAATATATGAAAAACAGCACAGAGAAAATATATGAATTTAGAACATATTTTGATTATCCATGGATCAGACATGTGTTGCTAAACCTGTTTAATCTTGACGGTGCTGAAAGTTATCTTCCATATGTGTCGGCTGAATATAGAAATGAAACGAGCGGCAGTCACCAGTACCTGAGTCTGTTATCTTTTATGAAAAACGATATGAATATTTCCATTATTCAGTATGTTCAGATGCTCCTGGAATGCTTTGTTTTGTGACTAAGCAATTACAGCTGTTAGTTCTTACCAAGACAAAATCTCAAACTCTTATGAAGATATTGTGGCTGTACACCAGTGAGTCTGTGTAACATCGAACTGAGGAGAAATGACTATAATATTCCGTAGCCTCTGTGCCTATGTGGCGGGCCCTCTGGCTCAGCAGAGAGACCAGAAGCAGATGCTGCTGAGTGCAATTTGTAAAAAAAAAAAAATGATTCCCCTCCTGACAAAAGTGACATTTTAAACCAAACTGTTTCCTCCAGCAACAAAGATGAGCCATTTGGTCTCAAGGAGCATGCAGCTCCTGCATAATTCATTGCCTAAGAGATCTACTTTCCAGTTGTTGTGAAGGATTTGCAACAGCCGGTGAGTGCCGCACAGATGCAGAGCATGCCAATAATCTGTTGGAATTATTTTATTCTCCTTCTGTATCTGAAGACCGATTTAGAACGACGCCACTTGGTCCAGCTGAATGAACCTGTCTCACTGAATAACTCTTTTTGTCCCCGTGGAGGGGGGATCGGGAACGGGTAGAGGCGGGGCAGTCTCGTATTGTTTCATCCGTTTTCAGTGATGGGAATTGAAATGTAAAATGTGTAACATCTGACGGTTGCCGGTTTTCATTGCATCACAGTAAACACGAAATTAGAAAAAGAGGAAAAGAGAGGATCTTCTTGCCCTGGTGTTCTCGCTGCTCTGGCAAAAAGCAGTTAATTAAAGCCCTGCCTTGATGTAAGGTTTATGCTATTAGTTGAGACAAGCGTTTTCATTAGCTGCTGTGCCACTGTTGGGCAGAACTGTGTGGTGAGATAGAGGGAGAGGGCTGTTGACTAATGCTTTTGGGTATTTCTGTTTTGTCTGGTTCTTAGGGTTTGGTACCGAAAACCGCTGCCAATATGCCCAATATGGCCGGTGCTTCCTTGCGGTGCCTGAGCCGATTGAAATTGAAAACAACTAATATTTTAAACTTCTCTGGTGACTCCGCCCTGTCAGCAGGTTACGATAGCCAATCATTTAACTTTGAAATGACTGCGTGATCCCTGCGGAGCACATCAGCGCCAGGCTGGGCGCGATGGGGAGACCGTCACCCGTGCCCCCGAAAACGTGGAGACCGATGATGACAAGAGCAGCCTTAACTCAGATTAGGACCGTAACGTTGATTGCACGTGTTGCATTCATAAAAGTAGGCTCAGGCAATCGTCGTTTTGTGCTCTCTTTTTTGAAAGTATAGGTTCAGTCCCCGGTTTCGTTTTAAAAGTACCGATTTAGCACCGTATCGGAAAAAAACCAAACGATACCCATCCCAATTCGTTCTTCTATTTGACCTGTGGCCCACCTGGATGCCATCTGTCACCAGTTATGCTCTCTGTCCTGCGCGTAGAGCCTCAGAACATCATGCTGTCTCTGAGTACACCAACAGTTATCTGTATCTTCTGTGAAGTCTGGATGTTACCCTTGGCATCCCCTTGTGACAAGTTGCTGGAGGCATAAAATGTTAATGTGGGCAACTAAGAGGAATCGGGTTGGAGCTGAGGTGGAGTCATCACCACAATTAAAGCAAATACGCCCCCAATCATGCCTCAATGTCCTCTTCATGGAACACTTATTTTAATAATTGCTGTGAGAGACAGATTGTAGAGGAGTTTAGGGTCTTTCTCAGGACATGGGTTCAGTCTCTCGTGTGGCAGCTATCAGTAAAATTAGTAATCATGAGTCAAACTACCAATTTATAGTTGTTCCTAAAGGGAAACAATACACATGAATATAATAGTTCTTACACAAGTTGTTGGTTTATGTTCCGTGTTTATTGACAGTGGCAAAGCCAGCAGTATTGCAAGGTCTAATATCCATATGTGTGTGATTGGGATAAATATCTTTTTTTACATCAGGAGTTATATAAACTTCTTTGGGCATTTGGATCAGACCCCAAGGATAACATTTTAGTAATAAATGCGCAGGGGGAAAGTTTGCCTAATTTCTCATGTTATTACTGTGTAACTAACATTTCTAAAAAAAAATATTGGATTACAATGTATGAAAACAATCAAGTACCAAAATGGACCTTTATTTTTGATCTGTACTCGATAAAATCGATAAATATGGTTTCTAAAAATTGGAACCTGGAACCTTTTGGTGCCAATTAGATGCAAAAGGTTGAGTTAGTTATAGCACTGCTTACAAGGGTTTGTGAGACGTGTTGTTTGCCTTTGTTTATCTAATTGCGATACTAAGTAATTACTACTCATATTTAACGAGCCATTAAAATAGCAAACATTAACCTGAAGCACTTAAAAGTGTTAATTTAGCATCACAAGTCCAAACATCACTCATTTCAAAGAGTGAAGCTACTTTTTCTTAAGAGTGAGTTCACTGAATTGCACTTAACAATCTGTAATATTTACATAATTGCAACTATTTAAATTCACTGGAGCTCTTTTTACTGCAAGGATTTATGTGTGTTTTTCCTCATCGTTTGATAATTGTCGGTAGCTGCATGTCATTACATTTAGGGGTGCATGAACTGGGTGGCGACAGATGTGTATACTGATTTATTCATAAGCTATGTACTCTAATTAACCAGGATATCCAGACCAACACTTGAAGCAAACAGATCACTCATTTAACCCATAAATAATGTTCTTTCTCTTCCTCTGGTACTCACCTCTCATGCGCACACAGACATACACACACACACACACGCTGGGAGGCTCAGGCCTGTACTGTCCATAGTGTTTTATGAATAAAATGGAAACTCCATCAGAAATTACCTCATGATTACGAATAGGAATTAAAAGAGAAGACGAGATGAATGGGTTTTGATTTGTACTACATATATAATCTTTTCCACCCCCACGTTTTCATTCTGGCCCATTAGGAGAAAATGTCTTGATAGTGCATTGTGGTGTTTTTTTCGATGTGTTTTATCTATCTGGAAATGTTGTCCTTATTGTGTTGAGGTGTGCTTCTTGCACTCTTAAACATCTCT
The DNA here is from genome assembly GCF_029220125.1 of Pseudoliparis swirei. Classification (NCBI taxonomy): domain Eukaryota; kingdom Metazoa; phylum Chordata; class Actinopteri; order Perciformes; family Liparidae; genus Pseudoliparis; species Pseudoliparis swirei. The sequence goes on along the minus strand of NC_079405.1, from coordinate 8,840,431 downwards.
ATACTGTACTGTCCTTGTTGGATAGAAAAGGACTTGGAAACAAAATAGGAATCTCTTATTCCATTTTCATGTCACTCACTGATGCCAGTAAATGTTTTTCATGTAATGGGTGCATTTCGAGGAGGCATTTGATTTCAACCGTTCAGCACTTTCCCATAATCCCTCACCAATTGTCTTCTTTTTTGTAGAAAATTGCATCCATCTGAGTCTCGTCTCGCTCATACCAAAGCCAGACAAGAAGAGCATTAAGTGTTTTATCCTTGGACTCTTCCACCTTGTCTTCGGAGCAACGGCCATCCTCTTAATATACACACACAAACATGTTGACTGCTTAGAGGTCAGTTGCACTTTGGCGGTGCTCGCAGCCACGCAGAAAATGTAAAAAACAAAAAAAAGTCATACTTTATATGCAGCCTGTGTACACAGCTTGAATGATTCAGATGTGCACAAGAGGCACAACTGAAAACTGTCACTGAAATGCCTCCAGTGGGGAAGGCCTCTTATTTGAGAAACAATCCAACCAGGATCAGAGTGTCAGCCACTGGGTTGCCTCTGGTGTTGTGTGTGGCCATGTACTCTTTCTTTATCCAACCACTATACACACTGTGATTTGTTGTAAATGTATCAAATGCAGCTAGGATGTCACATGTGCCAAAAGCTCTTTACCCTATTGACGTGCGCCTCGACAGATGTTGCTGATGTGCTTTCGTTCCGTCTCCCCTGTAGATAACCACACCATGGCGTCCCACTCGGCAGTTAGTATTCGGATCCTGGATGTGAACGACAATCCTCCTGAACTGGCCACACCGTACGAAGCCTCGATATGTGAAGATGCTAAACCAGGCCAGGTAGGTTCTTCCTGATTTCAAAATAAAAAATCTGGTCATTTTTTAGATGTAATGTCACGGAAATATATGAATCTGTGAACTTATGAAGTCGAAACCAGATGGAGGAAACGTCATGATATCTGTTTGCGATATAACAGGTTAAAGATGGACGTTGAGTAGTTACTGTGTACACTGTAAACCCGAATAAGTTAGTAGAACTCAAAAAATTTGAGGCAATATATTGCCTCAAATTTTTTGAGTTAATGAACTTTTTTATTTGATTTTGCAGAACTTAAAAAGTTTGATGACTTGCTACTTGTACCTTTTGATTACAGCTTAAATTAAAGTGTTAATTTAGCTCAACTCAATTATTTTCAGTTATTAGTACTTAAAATGTTCAAGTTTTCAAACCACTGGAATAAGTTCACAGAACTTAAAAAAAAGTACACAACCACACCATTTCATGTAACAACAATCACACCATTTCATGTTAACCAAACTCAATGTTTTCGAGTTCACATTAGTCAAATGTTTTAATTTGTTTACTTAAAAGATAAGACTCGAAACTTAATTTTTGTGGCAATTTATTGCCTCAATTACATTGAGTTTAACAAACTCAAAATTTAAGTCATGAACATCTATCTATTGAACAGTATTTTCTTGCACTCACATTTAGCACACTGCAATATTAAAATAAATAATTTGAAAATATACTTTAATAAATTGTAGAGCTTAAACTTAGAGCTGGTGACATAAAACAATACCAACATTTTTTGTTACAGCGAAAAAACACTGCTCTTGGCTTCCTGAGTAGTGCAGCATTTTGGATTAAATACAACAGAACTGTTTCAGAACATTTTCAGGAAAAAAAGAAAAACTTCCATCTTTATAGTGGCTGATCATTTTAATTATTTGAATGAATATGGGCACAACAAATAAAACATTTCAACTTTGCAACCAAAGTTAAACTTCCAAAATAAATTGTATCTTTACGTTTAAAAGATAATGATGATCTTTACCGCTATAGTGGGTTAAATATTGTTGATAAATTGACATTAACAGGAAACACGTACATGAGGCATAAAAGAATTTAAAAAAAATGTATCTGCACAAAGATAACAACCCGAGAACCATGACCTCTGCCTTTTTTTCCTCCATAATACACAACACAATAACATACATGAACAGATCACATGATGGCGCTGCATTGCAAAGCTGCAAGACGTGATCATAGACCTTTTAACTTGAACATGTTGAACCTTTTATAATGGTATACCGCTGCAGCCTTCCGTTTCTAGGTCATCAAAACATTCTTGAGGGTCTGCAACTTCGGTGACAGTTTGCCACTTTCTAGGCCAAGTAAGATCTTTTGAATGAACTCAAAAGTCTTGGCAAGTGCTTTGGGGTAGCTGAGGTGTAGTGCATACATGAATCCAAAGACTACCAGGAAGGCATCGCCAAGTCTGGGAGACTAACCATGACATCACTTTCAATAATCACAGAGATTTTCACAGGGTGGTAGTGAACTGCACTTGTGTTATTGTCACTGGTGACAGTAAGGAGGCCCACTGCAACCCCATCAAGCTCTGGCTCATCAGACTCGTCCTGAATGAATGAAAAGAGATACCAATCACAAACTAACACATGGAACAGCACAGATGACATAATGTATATTTCCTTAACCAAGTCCCAATGAAAACAAAGGCCTCTTTTACAAGGAGACCTGTGTCTCATTGTAAGAGGGGAACAACATAAGATCCATGTTCTGCACACACAAATCAACCAAATTACCAGAGAATCCAAGTGGTGAGAGACTGAAACCAAGCTAAAGGACATTTACAGGAACATGTTTTACTGAACATCTTCTCACTTGCCAATACAGTTCCTTTGTAGTGAGGCGAAAACAGACTATACCCGAAAAGTGTATGGGTAGACTAAACAAAGGTAAGTCCTAAAAGATATTAGTATTTTGATGAACTGTTTACATCATGCACACGTAGAATCTGTTAGTGACTTAAGAAGACTCACTGTGCAGGTTCTGAAGAATCCAGATACATCCTCGCACAGATAGACAGGGAGGCCGTGGAGAACAGTCGTACGTTTGGTGTGTATGTCCTGGTTTTCCTATTCAGATAAACACATTTGTACATTTAAAATAATCCATTCAGAACATATGGCCACAAATAACCTGTTCACATCTTTAATGCAATCAAACAAATGTCAAACACAGAGTGGACTAATTGCAAAATTCACAAAGCTCATTTGAGTCATTGAACCTGTTCGAAGTTCCACCGGTTCAACCTATGAAGTGTGTAATAATCTATTTACCTGTTCATCGTGGATTTTTAAAATTTCAGCCAGAGCATCTGCTGTCTTTCCAGTTCTTGATGCCTTCTGCCTAAATAAAGTCATTAGTCGTGGAAGATGGCGGTCAAGCTCAGCATAGAATCGGTTGGGCAGGTTCTGATTGGTTATCCTCTGGAACTCTGCATACAACTACATTGAAATAACAGCAACAAATAAAAAAACATTCAATTTGAAGAATCTAGCACATTTATTAAGCCGACAATAGCGGTCAAATGAATAAGAATCACCATTTTCACTTAAAGAGAGATGATCCATATTACCTCAGAAGATCTGATTCAAGTGGTCTACTATTTCCTGAATAGCTGTGTTCGAGACATGAAGGATAGCCTGCATCTTTAGAAATAAAGAAGCTAAATTTGTTTTAAGTTGATTTCTTAGACTGCCAGTGTCACACTGATCACCGTTCCCCACTTCTCTGCTCTGGTCTGGGCATTCGTCATGCGAATCACTAGTTTCCTCAGAAATACTGGCTTGAAGAATATGGGGATCCTCACTGACAATATCAGTTTGAAAGTCAGATGCAAGACCTGCTTGGTGTTCTCTACTTTTATGAGAATTGAACGAGGAGTACACATTTGTGATATAGCTACAATCCTTATATGGGCATGTCACCGTTTCATGATTTTCAAATGCTTTCTGAGATGACTGAAAACGGCTGAATTAGAAAAGGGTTGCTGAAATGTGCATAGGGGCATTTGAATAACACAGGCCCCTGACTCTGCTCTGTACAACTGCTAGGTTGTGCTGTATGATATCTTGATAAATGAGTACTCAATGAATTAAGTGTCTGAAACGTGCAAATGCAATCGGTGTAGAGGCATGGAAGAGGGCTGATTCTGGAAAAGTGGCTGTGCTGCAGCCTACAGTGTTTAAATAACTGCATTCTGGAGGTGCAAGAAGCTGCACAACTTACACTTCCAGATCATTTTGGAACCAGCAACCTAAAAGGCAAAGAAAAATGACAAAGTTTAGACCAACATCTAAAACTTTTAAAACAGATTTACTATTACTTACTAATTAATATAACAAGTTAATTACTATTAGCTTACCAAAACATGATCATGGACTACAGCTAACACTGCTTTAAAATTGCATGTGTTCCATTTTGTATGCGATTTAAAACTAAAAGTAAATATTTGATTTGAAAGAACACTGACTAAAAAGGACCAGTAACTGTTTCCTATTCATCAGAGAAGAGAAGAAAAGGAAAGACTGAGTTTTGAATGCTATTACAAAATTTTTGGCACAATTTTCTCATTCTAAAAATATATAATGTGTGGTTCTTAACCTTTAAATGAGTCCAAAAATATTTTACTGGTTGGCCACCTTTTTAGGAAGGCTTTTTTTTTTGTGGAGAGAGGTTGATGCAAATGCTATGCCATAGTACAATTACTGTCAATTATTTCATTTTATTTCTTCAAACAAGATTTTTCTGTGCTGTTCTTTGATATTTCTTACTTAAGGACTCTTCCCACAACACGTTGTGATTCCCATGCAACAGCCTGTGAGGTCCTGACACCCAGGTTAGGAACCGCTGGTATAATGCACTGACAAACATAGTTGACAATACATAATTTGTTGGTGGCATATCTAAACATTTCATTTATGCAGCTTACATGCAAGTCTCAATAACACCACCGTAAAACACTATCTATCTAGGATTTGCCATACAGGGTCTAACAATAACGTGTTTTTTATTTGACGTGCACAAAAACAAAAGAAATGCCAGAGATGCGAGTGACGTGAATAGTCAAGCATAAACACCGGGCGCTCCCCGTGAACCAACAGAGAAGCACGGGAGATCACTGTCAAGTTACGTTAGCTAGCGTACGTTCGTTAGCCGCGATGTTCTCAGTCGAACAAGGTAGTCTAGTGGAACACCTCGTGCTCCTCCGCTGGTACGTCGTTACGTTAGCTTGCGCGAACCGACGTGCGTTAGCTATAGTACCTTAGTACACGAGGAGCGTACGTTAGCCAACGTTAGCCGCCACTTGTGTCTCTGAGCTCAAACCAGCCACTGCTGAAGTTGAGACAGACTCCGGCAGAGGATTGGAGTCTCGGCGAGTGAAGCAGACGTAGCTAGCTCGTAATGTCTCTCGCAAAGTCTAGGAAATTATTTTAAGTTTTAGTTTTTCGAGGTTTGGCAACTGGCTGATTGTAACATAATGTAAGTAAACACATTACACATATTAACGTATATATAAAAACACTTAAGATCTCACTCACCTTGAAAACAGTCCGAGTCGACGATGACACCACAGCCTCGTGCGAAAGGGTGCAGGACGAAAGTATAGTCAACGACTCATGAAATCCCATAATGCACTTTGATAACGGCCAAAACACGTGATGACTCCAGTTGATTTACACTACAAGTTGAATGTGAATTTTCAGCGTTACGTTTTATTTGTCGTTGATATGTTACTAGTTATTTTGTATTATCATGACAACTTCAATAGTCTTTTATGATACTGACTAAAAAACAACTAAAAGCACATTTTACTGTGTATTTTACACTTTTATTGTATTTTAGCATGTGATTTAGGTTTATTTTAAAATCATCCATATTTAAAACAATAGAAATAACAGGACTTTATCATTTGCAGCATATAATTACTAAATTCTATTACGTTGGGCGTACGTTATGTTTTACAAAATAGTTCCATTTAATCAAAATATATTAGTTAAAATTACTCAAAAAGAAGAACATGTTCCACCAACTTGACATATTTAAGTTAGTAGAACTTTCTCTAAAACTTTGAGTATACACTACTTAATCTATTTGATTAATTTGGACGTTCGGGTTTACAGTGTAGTTACACAGATTGATCCTCCATTTCCTTGGTGTTGATGATACTGAAGGCAGGAGTTAAGGAACAGCACTGTGCCCTTGCACTAATACATTACATTAACAGCATAACAAAGAAATACTTGTAACAATGCCACAAATAAACCTATTAACTGTGGGTAATTCAGTTTGGAAGGCAGCACCAAAAGCAGTGCACAGGCCACACATTAATAAACACATCATATGTATTTGTGTACAAAACGCAATGCTAGTTATTGATGTGAAGCGAGTTGAAGTGTACTCAGTCGTGGGTAGTATAATAGAAACATCGGTGATTGATTTTTGCATGATACACATTATTCACAATAGTACTGTAGTAGATGAGCAAGTAAGTAGGTCATACGTGAAACAATTACCCACAAATATTAAAGTTACATAGCTCCATTCCAATATTTGACTCGATGCATCAAACATCATTAAAATACAAAAATAGAGAAACAATTATTAATATTCCTTATTCCTGTAATCATTATTGATTGTGACCTCTATCTTCACTGAACATATTAATACTATATTTGGATCTCCGTCAGTGAAGGTGTCTGATACTGAAAGCGTTTTGTTCTGTGAGCTTATTTAATTTAGACTAAATTGGTGAGTCGTAGATGGCAGCATGGTCACCGGCATATTTAATGTGTACTACCTTCCTTCCACCTTCCTTTATTTTAATTTAGATAATGACATTTACAAGTTTCCCCAGACTTAAATGGACCATGGCGATACAGCCAGTCTATGCAAGAGTCTTATCTATAATAATACATAGCATGAGAAGACTTATGTAATAAATAAGACATATGTAAGACGACTGAGGAATAAAATAATGGAATCCAATCTTGCGTGCGGAAAAAAAGGTAAATAAGTCTGAGCCAACACACATTAACAGTCGCAAATACAGATGTTTAATATCTGTGCCAGAGCATTAATACAGCAAATGCATAAAGACCATATCACAAGTTGAATTTTGAGAGTGGATATTTATTTTGCCCTTGGGAACATATTTGTTATTGAATATTCTAAATTCAAGGTTTCAACCAAAGGCATCAGTGGAAAATGTGAGTTGTTCAGGCATGACCTACAAAACGTACATACTTCCTCTGAAACATGACCAATTATCAGACAAATTAATTTGCTGGATAATGCCCAAGAAATAAACCTTGAGTTTAAAGTATATCATTTTTTTTTTTTTTTTTTTTTTTTCCCTCATCGCACCCACCAGCCATTTTCTTGTCCATCTCCAACGGCCTTATTATTTTCATGTCTGGTTTGTATCGTTTTCAATTGCACACTGTATGACACTTAATACCGATGGCAATTTCAAGATTCAAGATTCAAGATTCAAGATGTTTTATTTGTCACATACACACACAGGGTGTGCAGTGAAATGAAAGTGGCAATGCTCAGCAGGAATGTGCAAGGGCAACAAGTACACACTATTTACAATAAAAAACAACACAATGTTTACAGTAAGTGTGTGTGTGTGTGTGTGTGTGTGTGTGTGTGTGCCTAAGAGGGGCAGTTGTGTGGGTCTATGTGGGGGTTCTGGTGAGGTCGGAGTTCACAATCCTGATGGCCTGAGGAAAGAAACTCCGTCTCAGTCTCTCTGTTCTTGCAGCGTGACTACGGAGGCGCCTGCCTGACCGCAGCAGCTGAAACAGTCTGTTGTTGGGGTGGTGAGGATCCTTCATGATCCTGCCGGCTCTGGTTCTGCACCTCCTGGTGTACAAGTCCTGCAGGGTCGGGAGTGTAGTTCCAATAGTGCGCTCAGCCGAACGCACTACTCTCTGCAGAGCCTTCCTGTCCTGAGCGGAGCAGTTGCCAAACCAGGCTGTGATGCTTCCTGTCAGGACGCTCTCTACAGCTCCAGAGTAGAAGGACTGAAGGATCCTCTGGGAAACTTTAAATTTCCTCAGCTGCCTGAGGTGGTAGAGGCGCTGCCTTGCCTTTCTCACCAGAGTGTCTGTGTTTGTTGACCATGTCAGATCCTCGGTGATGTGGACTCCCAGGTATTTATACCCGCTCACCCTCTCCACAGTAGTCCCGTTAATCCCCAGTGGTGAGTACGTCCTCTGTTGTTGTGCCCTCCTAAAGTCCACAATCAGCTCCTTAGTTTTGGTGACATTCATGATGAGGCTGTTGTCCTGGCACCAGAGTGACAGATCAGCAACTTCCTCCAGGTAGGCCTTCTCGTCGTTGTCGGAGATCAGGCCCACCACCACTGTGTCATCCGCAAACTTGATGATGGTGTTGGAGCTGAACCTGGCCACACAGTCATGTGTGTACAGGAGTACAGTAGGGGGCTGAGGACGCAACCCTGGGGGGATCCTGTGTTCAGGGTGAGGGATTTGGAGGTGTGTCTGCCCACCCTGACCACCTGTGGCCTGGCGGTCAGGAAGTCCAGGATCCAAGCACACAGGGGTGTTCAGTCCCAGCTCAGTCAGCTTGCCGGCCAGTCTGGAGGGGACTATGGTGTTGAAAGCTGAACTATAATCAATGAACAGCAGTCTCACGTAGCCCCCCCTCTGGCTGTCCAGATGAGAGAGTGTGGTGTGCAGTACCTGGGAGACAGCATCATCCGTGGATCTGTTTGGGCGATAAGCAAACTGCAGCGGGTCCATGGAGGAAGGGAGGAAGGCGCAGATGTAGTCCTTTATCAGCCTCTCAAAGCATTTCATGACCACCGAGGTGAGGGCCACGGTCGGTAGTCATTCATACATGCTGGAGAAGCATTCTTGGGCACAGGGACAATAGTGGATCTCTTGAAGCTGGCGGGGTCCACGGACTCAGCCAGGGAGGTTGAATATTGTGGTGAACACTGGAGCTAGCTGGTTAGCACAGGTCTTCAGTACTCGCCCAGATATGCCATCTGGACCTGCAGCTTTCCTGGTGTTCACCCTCAACAGAGCCCTCCTCACACTGTGCTCGGTCACAGAGAGTGTGTGTTCATCCCCAGCGGTAGAACTCACCGCTACGCTTAACGGTGTTGTTGTTAGCGGCGAGCTAGCGCTGTTGTTGCTAGCCTCAAACCGTGCATAAAATGAGTTCAGGTCGTCCGCTAGGGATGCGTCGGCACTCACCATTGCTGGGGTCTGCTCTGGTAGTTTGTGATAGTCCGTAGCCCCTGCCATAGGCGCCTGGTGTCGCGCTGCTCCATCTGTGATTCCACTCTGTCTCGGTACTTCCTCTTGGCGTCCTTCACCGCCCTCCTCAGTCCATAGACCGCTGCCTTGTACTGTCCATGTTGCCGGATACAAGACCGGAGTTATAGGCAGCAGTACGGGCGTTCACAGCTTCACGGATGGATCTATCAACCCACGGCTTTTGGTTAGGAAAGTCCCTAACTTTTACCGTGGGGACGATGGTGTCCGTTAGCATTGCTATGAGGCTCATTGCTACTACCCCGAACTCGCTGACGTCACTGGAACTGGATTGGATCATGTCCCAGTCGACAATACTCAGAGCGTCCTGTAGCTCAGCCTCTGATTGGTCAGACCACCGCATTACGTTCCTCGTCACTACCGCTTCCCGCGATCCTTTGTTTATACTCCGGAAGCAGAAAAATGGCGGCATGGTCTGATTTCCCTAACGGAGGGAGAGAGACAGCCTTGTAGCCTCTCTTGAATGGCGTATAGCAGTGGTCCAACGTTCTTTCCCCTCTGGTAGCACACGTAATGTGCTGGTGAAAGTTCGGCATGACTTTTTTTAGGTTTGCCTTGTTAAAGTCCCCAGCCATCATAAAGTCCCCAGCCATCATAACTCAGCTTTCGGGCAAAGGCCCAATTTGCCAAAGACTGTCAGATAGAGGGTCGGACACAAATGGTTATCCAACATTCATTTTTTATTTTTTCATTCCATTCTGATGGAGATTAAAAGTCAGTAGCTTTGAGTGGTTGGAAGGTAGGAAAGGCGCTGTATAAATGAAAAAGCCCATTTACAATTCATATTTCACAAATAATAATAGTTGTATTTATATCAGCACTGTTGTTGTTTAAACTAAATATAGTTGACACAGAAGTTTCGATGACTTGCCAAAAATCTTTCTGCATGCCATTTAACCTTTTAAGCGCCAAGCTTTTTTTAGGCCTCTGCTCCAAAAATTGCACACCCAAACTAAAAAGGCCGTATCTCTGCAACCACTAGGGCAATTTTAATCTTTTTTAAATATTTTTTTTCTTTTATTCAGATGTGTACATATCAGTCTATATGTTACTGGGCAAAGGTAAATGAAGATGGCACACAGAAAATATTTCGAAATGTCAGGTCCGAATTGAAAAAAAGCACTTCCAGGAGGATTATATGTTTGGAATGAGGCAGTTGAAAGGTTTAAAACTCTGATGAAAATTCCAATTCTTAAATAATGAATCAATCTTAAACATGTTCCATTACAACGCTATAGTTATGCTTATGGTAGTTATCACCCTAATTTTTGTTAAAACAATGTCACACAAAAAGGTGACACAGCAATTAGCCACATAATGCACATAAATGCCAAAATAGTAAACAGGTGACACATTTTATGTTGCATCATTACCCAGCAACAATCAATATCGTGAGCCAAGACAAAAAGCTAATCTTATGGTTATTTCCGATCCTGTATCACCATTAAAAACAGACAGATTCATTAGGGTGTTTTATTCTCCTTACGCAGTCAACAGGCCTTGGGCTAAGTTAAACCCAATTATCATGTGCAGAGCAAAGGAATAATTAAAAAAAGAGAGCAAGGCTTTAAAGTGGGGCCTCCATGCTGGAAGCTGCATTTACATGTGTAATGAGACTGAGGCCTCCCCTCCCCTTGATCCACACACTGTTAACCACTTACAGCCCCCCTGTGCATCCGCAGCGCCGCTCGCGCCGTTCTAGAACATTGTCTGGTCTGATCTCGCTCACTCCCACCTCGCTCCCTCGCCCATCCGCTGGAGCCCGCATTAACCTTCAGCTCCTAATCGCACTGAGATGATTAGTCTTCCAGCAAGAAGATCATTGCTAGCTCTCGGCATTGTGAATTAAAAGGTGTTTAGTGTTCTCATTAGAGAGAAATGCAGAGACAGATTTCACAATGTATTTACAAACTAAAAAGACGGGGGACTCCAAAGACATACAGGGGAAATTGAAATTCGGCTTCACTGCCGTCCGACAAGTGGCCGTCTTATGACATCCGACACTATCTGTACATTTTCATTCATTTTCTTCGGCACCATTTTTTAAACTCTTTTTGTTGTTGTTTATTCTCTGTGGAGTCTCTTTTTGTATGTTATTTGGGGGATTCTGTCGGAGTCGCCTGCTGAGATTGAATGAAAATGTGTTGCCTCGGGTCAAAGGCTTCCTAATGCTCTCTTTCACCCTCAGGGGTAACCACCGGGGGCACGGGGGAAACAATTTTCTCCTCTGTTATTTTCAGAATAATATTAAAATAAATACAGTTGTCCTTTAGTTGTTGGCAGCCACTGCACTTTTACCTTTGAAGACTGGAGTGAGTGGTGTGAAGAAAATGTTTTGGGTCTCTAGATTGTCTGTCTGCGCTCGTGCAGAGCCTCGGTGTGTGTCGTAATTCTTTTTTGATTAATGGCAAGGATAGAGCCTTTTTGAGCCTCAGAGAGAGCAGTGAATGAGAAAATTGACATATATATATATATATATATAAATATATAAATACATACTGTATATACCCAGCATAAATATATATATATATATATATATATATTAGTGCTGTGAAAAATAACGCGTTAACTCAGTTAATCCAATTACAGGTTTAACTAGTTTTTTTTTTTTACGCATTTAACGCATGCGCAGAATGAGCTTCCAATCCGTCTGTTGTTGGTCGTCGGGACGAAAAAAAGTCACTTGCAAAATGAGCTTCCAATACACCACTTCAATCTGAACTCTGTCCGCTCTCATGCAGACGGTCTGTTCATCGGTAATGATCCTTCCGCAGGTTCACCTACGGAAACCTTGTTACGACTTTTACTTCCTGTAGATCAGGGTCTCAACACGTCGATCGCGACCTGCCAGTCGATCGCGGCGTAGTGTTGGTAGATCGCATGACATTAAAGAGATTGGCCCGCCCCCTGACATGTTCTCTATCGCACGTCTTTGTTCTTTTATTAAACTAAACGTCTGTTGTTGATCGTATCTCCACAGCAGCATGTCATTTCTGTCTCTACGCGTTGCGTTAACACTTATCGATCTCCGTCTGGCGCGCCACAGAGCTCCGTGCGCGCGCATCGGGACCGAGCAAAAAAAGTCACTTGTCAATCTGTCCACCTTTAGATTGTATCATGGTGGAGTTAATGGTTGACAAACAAGAGAAAAATGCTCTGTTTAACCCTCCTGTTACCTTTACATTTACGAACATATTTTACCCTCGGGGTCAATTTGGCCCCAGCAATTAAAACCTCCAGAAAATTCTTAGAATTAATATTGCTTCCCAAGTTTAAGTGTGAGGTACTTTATGTTTGTTTGTTGACTACCTAAATAGCCCTTTAAATAAATAAAAAAGTTGATATTTCTGATATGTTTGACACAGTGAAATACAGCCTGGGGTCAAATTGACCCCAAAGAACACCGACATTAAACATTGAATGGGGTCAAATTGACCCGAAAGGTAACAGGAGGGTTAAACATTCTGTTTAGGATGAAGATGTATTAATGTTCCATATGGAAGAAAACTGCTAAATAACTGCTGAGTTGCAGCACCATTGTATAGAAGAATGTATAAATGTATATATCCGTCTTTTGTCATAAATCTCTATGTTCTCACAAAATATACCGAGAATATCGGTAATATGTGATTAATCATGATTAATCCACAAAAACCTGTGATTAATCCGATTAAAAATGTTAATCGTTTCACAGCCCTAATATATATATATACACCTTTCCATTGAAGTGAGACCAATAACCGTTAATGTTATGAGGATAAACAGCGTTGAACCCAAAAATTGCTTGTAAACACAAGTCAGTTTAATGCTAGTAAATTTCTCCCCTTCAATAAGGGACATTATGATTCACAGGACTCTAAGAAAAATAATAGATGCTGGCTCTCTGCCCTCACCAAAAACTCTTTGGTCTCTTGAGAGGTAATCAAGTAGTTTGGCAACTGTCCAATCAGAGCATATTGGCCATGTCCGATATTGAAACCAGCACTTGGACACGGATATGGAGAAAAAAGATCTTGTCACACAGCCTTTATGAATCTCTGCATTTGATCAATTGATCCATAATGGGCTCTCCTCATCCTGCCTCTGCAGGTTAGAAGAGCTCTGTGCCACTTTCTGAAGTGCAAATATCAGCCACACACACACACACACACACACACACCTACAAGCACATACAGTACTTACCTTTGACTTCACTGTTGCATGTTTGCATGTATTTCGTTCAGTTTGAGGAAGCATGTTACCAATACTGGGCTAACTTAGTCCAATTATATTTCTATTATACATTCTCTTGTCATTAGCATACAGTAGAGTCACTCTTAGCACAATTAACACTTATTTGATTCTAGTTTATAAGATATTTTAGCAGTTCAAATAAAGTGGTCTGTTCAGTTGACCTGGGTATTACACACAGGCCAAGTGTAAAATAATTAATTGTGCATATCAAATGAAAATAAAGGTAACGCAGCAGTTAAAGCCGACGCGCTAGCACATTAAAAGAAGTTTCAATTAGCATTTCACAAATGCTGACATTGCTCATAATTGTTTGCATCTGTGCGTCGTGTTTGTGCAAAGCCATGTTTACTAGGCGTCAGCTTGGAATCCAACTAATTACAACCAAGGATGTCACATTAAGTCGTATCTCATTGTCTCCTCATCGCAGCTCTGTTGATATATACAGCAGTAGTGACACGTCATATATTACTCGCACATTATAGCTAACAGAGGGCCTTCTTCCCAGGATGCACTTATGCATTCAGGAAAACAAGCAGCCAAAGGTGAGGCCCAGCGGTATAAGCATCAGCCAACACACGTGTGTGTAAAACAACCTTCAATTTAGTCTCAGCTCCCCAGCTCTTGGAAATAAGTATAATTGAGTCCGTCTTTCTTTTACCTGGAATAGACAAACAACAGCGAGCCGCCATCCTTTGCCTAACGCATGTGTCCATGGACCCGGAGCCCTTTGCTCAGCTTGTCTGTTCAACAGGGTTATTGCTGTTTGTTCAGTGTCTAGCCTGTTCCACCTTTTTTTGAAAGCCTGCTCCGTCGGCAACTCCTTTTATCTTTCATTTGAATCAACTGTATTGCTTGGCTCAAGGTTATTTTCCATGTTGACATTGCAAATCAGCTAAAACCTGCTCATGAGTCATAATGATGATCACTTGATTGATAGCAGGACTTTAATGTGGCTAATTATAAGTAAATACTCATTTATTTTGGACATAAATCCATCATTCAAGCTGTCAGCGGAACAAGGCGCACCGTGATGTACACGATGTGTTTTCTGTTGCTGGTGGGTTTTTTTTTTTACCGATGTGACACGTTCAATGACAACACAGCTCAGCAAGTCATTTGTTTATGTTACTGTGTTTATTGTGTACATGTGTGTACATGTGTATTGTGTCGCGGTGACCCAATGCTGTTCTCACAGTGACCATGTGGGGACTCACCTTCTACCCCACAACAGTGAAAATGAACGCGTCCATCTCTTCCCCCTCGTCTTGTCCGTCCACCGCGGCTGAATCGTCTTCGCTCTTTCTGTTCACCACAAATCATAACATGAAGACAATTATACACGGCCGTCCCTTCACAGACGCACGCGACAGGGAAATAAAGACATGTCTGCACACACCCACACAAATGCTGTTTACACACAGCCTTCACTGTCACACTCTTAATACATGAGATCAACCCCCGGTTTACTCGGCTAATGAGGAGCGTTGCTTTGTCCCCTGTTGTGCGCTGTGTGTTATCACGCGGTGTCGTTCATGGACTGTCAGCTCAACGGGCTCAGGTCTAGCCTTCGCTGGAACCACAGAGAGAATCAGATTAACCTAAGCCTTTTAACTGTGCTTGGATTTGATCCCGACCCGAGAGTTGGCAACACAACCTATTTTCTTTGTGTTTGGAGGGAGAATGCATGTGGAGCGATGGGGAGGGGTTGGCAGAGAAGTAGATACAAAAAAATAGGTGACATAGGCGAAGCAGCTTCTGCTTGGGGACACCGGTCGAGCCGGGGTCATGACTTGTGGTCAAGAGATTAGACACGCGCTGAAAAAAATGTCAGTGGGACAATCTGAATGAATACACTTCTTTCAGGAACTGGTCTCACAACCAGTATGACTCTATTAAGTGTTACGAGTATTAATTGTGTAAAATGAAATAGGCAAGATGGTTGTTAAGATGGGAGTGGTTTTGGTGGAGACCCTTTCTCAAGGAGGAAAAACCACAAGAAGCCACTGCTCTTGCTCTTCTCTTCTCTCTGGACGGTCTACACCACCCAACTCTATACTGAGTTTGATGTTCCTAGGTTAAATACATGTAAATCACATTCTAAAATAGTCTCAGATAGGAATCTCTTTGACCTAAAGACCTACATTTAATTTAAATTAAAACTAATATAAAACCCTAGTTTATAAGTTGTTTTCCTTTTTTAATTTTTATAAATTAATTTTTGTTTTTGTTGTTGTTGTTGTTTCTGTTTCGTTCTGTATTCTTTTTTGTTATTTTTCCTATGTTTTGCATTTTCTTCCTTCTATAAATATGTAAAGATAAGATGGGCATCATCTGAGCATCTTCACATGGGGTATCAATTGTCTGAAAGACATGTGTAAATATCGAAGGGAGGCATAATTTCAATATTGAAAAAAAGAAAAGCAATTATTAAAACTGATATAAATCTTGCATCTGCACAGATGTGTGCACGACGGAGGCCGACACATGCCCTGTGTCTTTAGCCGACATATTTTTAACACGACTCTAAAATACCCTTTTGATTTCATTTCCCCAATCTGCTGCACCCGCACTGAAGACTGCAACTGGGAAATTTGATTTGTAGGCAGAAAAATAAATGAGACCGTTTTGATAAATTCGTTTTCAAGATGTGACCCAGTTTAGGTCGATGTATGAATTTGTGAACTGGAATTTTTCAGCCTTCACTCACAAGAAGGGCTGACTTTGTAACTTGTAAAGGTTATCGGCTTGAAAAGTGATTATACCAAGTTTTTATAGAGCATCTGCTGTAGATTTGTCTTTAAACTTCGTCCATCATGAATTCCAGTTGATTACCGACATGTTGGCATAAAGGCTCCAAGCTTAATTTCAGATTCATCGTGAACACAATCTTTGCGTCTCGGCCCATTCCTCGTCTAACTTGTGGTATTTAACTGACTGAATGCGGAGGGACAGATATGATATAGTGCCTTGTGTGCAGAAAAAAAAGGCTGGGTGGAAAGCCAAATACTAAGTATGTCCAGGGGGGGGGGGGGGGGGGTTAACGGAGGCCTGTCAGCTCTGCTGCGCCGCCTCACAGCTGGCTGACTGGGTCACTGCGACAGATCACCTCAGTTTGGCCACGTCACCGCTAACCTCCGACCTCCGACCGGGGAGAGTCGGTTTGAAAGAGCTAAATGTTAAGCATGTCTGAAAAACAACTACTCACCTTAAAACAAACACATCCACAAATACACACAACACAACTGAGGAAGAAGCAAAAAAAGATGAAAAATAAGCCAGACAGACCCAGTTTTACCAGACGATATTTCATGAGGAGGAGACTAAATGAGTCATCTGTTCACCAATCTTCCTTTTATCTCTAAAATGTTACCGTTGAATCAGACAAACCAGCCGACTGGAATATTCACTGTTTCCTGCAATGCTTTTTTCAGATTCTTCCCGTTCATGTCAGGTACAGTACATGCGATGCATACCTCTGCCATATTTATGTGTGATTCAACGTAAACATGTATTGTTTGAACCAGTCAGCGTGTATTTCTTTTTTTATTGTCCATATAACTCCAGGGGTAAGTTATAGTTTAAGCAAAAAATCAATGCTGTATTTTTTCAGATGAGTCCAGTTTAAGATGTACTGCTTTAAACTGGCTAGCTGCACCAACACAACACAGTAGTACATGTTAAGATATTTTATATATTTTATATTTACCCTGTCTGGCTATCTACTGTTTATGCTAAGGATGTAAATCCCAAAGCATGAGCATGTGATTACTTGGTTTTAGCTTGCGATTTAAAACTCCATCACATTAAGCATTGCAATATTGTAAATTGGGCATGCCTAATTTTTCTTTTATAATATACTGTGTTAGTGCTAAAAAAATAAATTAAAAATGCTGGTCCAAAAAAAGGATGACAAAAAACATTCTTTGATCCTGAAATTGAATCAAGTTCAGACCGATGCTTTGAGACATGTAATGCTCCAATGGACAGAATGGGGATGCATTTTAGCACTGAAAATAATGGATGTGTTTTAAAACACACCTCTGACGCTTATAATGCTTTCCAGGCTTCAGAGATGAACAGCTCTCAGCACGTAATCAGTCCTGTGAGTGTTATTTATTTATTTATTCATTACCTCCCCGCCGCTACCATCGTGAAATGGTTGATTTCTGCTGTGAATGGGTAAGCCGTCTTCCTTTCACCCCTTGACCTTTCACACTCCTCTAGTGCATATGATATGGGATGTACTTTTGGGAAAGTCTACCTTCTAGCTTTCCAGGGATGCGAGAGATTTAAAGGGGTCGGGAAAGGGGGCCACTGGATAGAAATCTAATTAGGTGATTGTGCTTGAGGGGGCTTCGCTAGCTGCTCGATAAACTCCCACACGCTCGATCTGCTTCTCTTTCCTTCCCTTTCGCTCCCTCAGCACTTTGCACTCACCCCGAGATGCAGCCTGAGAGACCTCCGACTAATGGCACAGTCACAGGACGCAGATCACGGCTCACTTACGACATCTCCGCTGTCAGAGAAATGAGGAGTTTCATCCGTCCGCTGATAAAGCTTTTGCTTTAAGTGTCTTCTTTTTTGCTCTTTATTCTTCTACCTTTAGACAAAAAAAAAACCTGAAAGGCTGCAGTGATGAGAAGATAAGACCAGGCCTTCTTTGGCATACAACACACTCTGTTGCATTCTTCATAGATCACAGTGCATTGACAAGATGACTGGTGGGTTTTGATATAATGAAACTTAACTTTAAAGAAATGCATGGTGCAGTTATTCACGGTTCATGTGGCAGTGCGGCAGCTTTTTCAACCCTGTGTCCTAGAAATTAAATTTTTAGATTCAACTACTCTGCATTAACAGCGTGTGCTTGTTTTCCAGTCATAGCCTGATGTAGTGTAATGTTTAACTGACCCGTATCATGGTGGGGAAGACATTGTGGTGTCTATTGCTGTATTGTTTTATTTGCTTAATTTTGAATTTAAACTGTCCTGTAATCATATTGTTGTTGCCAAGCATTGATATAGTTGGTTATCTAGTGCTAAACATGAGCAGTCAATGTGTTGCAGATACAATCAACACAGTATGGACAGAAGGTCTGATACTGTATGTGAAAGAGAAATGCATTTTGAGATGGCATTCGACGATATGTTCTCTCTTATGAACACATTTTTGGGAATATAGGCAGAGATATATGGTTCCCTTCCAAGTGTTTGTGTTTCTCGAATGCAGATTCTGCGGCGCGCGATAGAAGAAAGCGTGTGATTTACCCTGAAATCACGCTGAAGCGTTTTGTAATTACAAAGTAAGCCATATTATCCCAAACAACCTCCCTGAGCTGCGGGTATGACTAAGCCTGTTCTGTGTCTGTGATGCAACGTCATTGCCGAGGAGCTGTTTATTGTGAAGGTACAATTGCGACCCGGAAGTGTGCTCGGCAGTAGCTTAGTCACAGTAAAGCGTAACCACGGCTCAGGCGCGACGGGAAGAAAAAAAAAGAGTTGTGTGCAATGCAATAAATGAACGAGGCTGTCTTTTACAGGCAGGCTACATATGCTCCGAAGTGACACAATACAGCAGATGGATTTGTGGACCAGAAGTGTGCGACAGTATTTTTCTTTGAATAATAGATTCCCAGGTGGGTGATGAACGAGAGACACGTTTTCCCGGAAAGGACACGCGTGAGAGCGAGATACTTTGGAGAAGATAGACGCCAAAGACAAGAAATCGAGAAGAAACGGAAATCACAAAGATGAAGAAGTAGAGCAGGCAGAGAGATGGAGGAGGCCGTGTTTGGCATGTGTCGACCTTATCTGATACCGTGAGGTTTTTGAGACGTGACAAAGGAATTAGAGCCATTGGAGACCCTTCAATCATTCTGAGAAATGCATCTCTGCGGATCGCAGTTTGCAAGCGTGCATGCTCAAGAGAAACAGAGGCGTGAGGTGAGGTGGGGGGATAATCTGTTTACACAAAATAATTACTTGTATTTCTTTGACTTCAAAGTCAAAATATATTCAGCAGCGTTTTACAAGGTTGTAGGAAGATGAAACTATAATTACCCACTCGTCATTGTATTCCACCACCAACCGCTTATGTTGCAGTTTACATCCATATCTGTGAAAAATGGCATCACTTCATTATGTTATCCAATTAGTTATGTGTGTAAATTTGTCATAAACATGTTTTGTGAGGTCACAGTGACCTTTCACCAACCAAATCAGTTCATCTGCACAAAGTGGACGTTTGTGCAAACATTGAAGGAATTCCATGATGTTGTTCCTTCGATATTCATAAGAATGGGATAGATGTGGGGTCACGGTGACCTTTGACCATCAACCCAATTTGATGTGCTCTGATTCCTCCTCGTGCAACTAATTGAAAGATTGTGTTGTTTAAATTGATTATGAATCGTCGAGAATAACAATAATGGGAACTGACTAGAGAATCTATAGCATTATTTATACCACATCCATAATCTATAGTATAGATATGTGTAAAGACTGACAGGAGTGGGACACACAAATATCAGGATTATCAAAATGTGTTTGACAGAAAATAAAGAAACTGACCATCTATAAAATCAGTGGCATTACTCAGTTTATCATGTAACCAAGATATAAAGGAAACTCTTTATTGTGTTATTGTCCGAATTACATTTGCCTGCTGTGCTTCGGGTCCTTTGCTGTGATAGATGATGCAAAGGCAGTCGATTCACAACATGAAGACAGCTGTTTGTCTTTAAACTTCATCCTGAAGTAAAAACTCGTTTTATGCTGTGTGCTACTGCTGTTAAATACTTTTTAAAATGTCTTTAAAAGAAGGTATAGTTTGGCATTTGGAGACAGACAGTGCCATCGGCAGACTCACTGGTACAAAGACTCGAAATAGAAAGAGAACTCGCATACTTCTCTTCAAAGGCTCACAAACTAACTCACCAGCCCCTATATGAAGCTTGTTATGTCTTAAACAAATAATGATAATTTATGTTTATTGATGAGTTTAATTTAGGGATGCTTTCAAACATTAAAATCTAATTACATTTTATTTATTTTTTAAATTATTTGTGTTTTTTGGGTTGAAATTCTCATGATATCCCAGCATCAACAAATCAAATGCTTGGACCAAAATACAAAAATAAAATCAGGTTGCAGGACTGTAATAAGCCCATCGGGCTGAATGGAAGGATTGGATGGGCTGCACAAACTGCTAACAGCTGTCAATACTAATAATAATAGCCATATTAGTTGTTTACGTTCATATTTGGTCATTTTGGCTTTAAGGTAGCCTGGAGGGACAGTGTTGCAGGTACGTGTGCTGCAAACTGATTTCATTGGGAAAGAGTTGGCAACACTGTGCTTAAGTTTCTTGGTTGTACTTTTTTTTATTATTGTTGTGCACTCTTGCTAGTTCCTTAAGATTACACCACTTTTTCAGGTTCTCTGAAATTGCAATGGCTGACCTATTTCACAAATAAGGAGCGTCTACTAAAAGCACTAGAATATTTTGTAACATGGCATCAATATTTTACACCAACAATAACTACTATCACAATTATATGTATTATTACTTTATATTGATTTCGGTGTGCAATCAAAAAAATCAAGAACAATTTTCCAAATGTATTATCAGAAGAATAGATAAATTGTTTAAAAATCTCAAGAAAAATTTACAAATATGTTTCTCACACACGTAATAAAATATCTATTGCTGGCTCAAGGCATGCAAGCGTCATTCAAACTGATGACTGATTATAGCTTATACAATTGGTCAACATGTTTATGGGAAAATTACTTCTTCACTGGAGCTCCAGTTTTCATATTCATATAGTTTCACAGAAATATGGGGAATTCAAGTTTATTATTAGAGCCCTAATAATACCTTTCTTCCGGAACATCTAAGAGCTTGACTCATAATGCCGCTGTCCTGTCTGACCATAAACCTTCATTTAAAGGGGACATATTATGAAAATTCCACTTTTTTAGTGCTTCTATACGTTAATTTGGGTATCTGGCATGTCTCCCAACACAAAAACGCTGGAAAAAAACAACTCACGCGGCTTGTTGTGGTTCCTCTATGTCAGAAACGATATGCTTGAGTGCGTCCAAAGGGATCACCACCAACGTCTACGTACATTTTGAAGCACGCCCATGTAGGGAGTCTGGCGACATGGCCTTGGACCGCCCCCACCACAACTTTGCAGGTAAAGTTTATTTGAAAGTTGTGTTCATATTACAGACATGAGTCATCAAATGAGTCATAAGTCATCAAATACAACGATTTAATAAGTAAACAAGGTTTAAACGCTAATTAATAGAGGTAAAAACGTTAGATAACACTTTAGTTTACAGATGGAACTTTACTCATGTAGCATTTATATCTTTATGGCGTTCCCGTTACTTGCATTTACACAAACACTTTCACAAACAGTAACTAACATAAACACACTGTATTTGCTACATACTCATACATGCACAAACTATTCACGTACTCGAATCTCTAGCACCACTATGCTCTCAAAACCGCTAACAAGACTGTGAAACCTTAGCCAATGTACAAACAAAACAAAAAAGTAGAAAAACGTCCTATTGAGCCCTAACTTCTCGAACTTGTTCGGGAGCCTCTTCTTGTTCAGGGTCTGACTCTGGTTCAAAACGATATGGTTGCACGATGCTATCTTCATCTGCAGTAGCCATATTTCTACAAAGGTAATGGTAGCTGGGCAGGCAGCAGCTAGGCGAGCGCATCTCGTGGAGGAGGGGGGAGGGGAGAGGGGGAGGGGGGAGCTGGCTCATTAGCATTTAAAGGAACAGGCACTCAAAACAGGTACATCTGTGGGGAGGTGTTTTTGACAGGGTAAAAAGGGTGCTGTTTGAAATGATTCTTGTGGTATTTTGACCAAAATATTTTACAAACATTTCATTAAGACCCCAAGGAACCATATCAACTTGTGGAAAAATGGGCATAATATGGGTCCTTTAAGATAACGTTTACATCCAAGCTACCTTTCAAAAACACAATTTAGTATTTGTACTGCACTGTACATAGTCTTCAATGTCTATTATTTATTTCATTCAGTGACAGTAAAGAGTAGATCTTTCTTCTCTTTTTTTTTTTTTTAAGTGAGAGTGTGCCGTAAAGAACAGGTGAGGGGAAAAAAAAAAAAAAATAACAAATAGGTGGACTCAGACATAGTGTGCCAGAGAAAAGGAAACGGAGTTGACGGATGCTAAATGAAAATATAATTATTACGCCTGTGGTTTGATGCTGGCTTCAGATTCATAGCATGAGAGGAGGATGAATTGTCACCAAGAGGCCCGTGTTAGGGTGAAAGGACCTCCGGGGGCTGTTTGATGTCTGTTCAGCTCGCATTGAATCATATCTCACCTTATTGTGTTGACGCAGAGTTCTCAAAATTGGTTCACAGTTGAGTTTGTTATCCTTGAATGTAGATCACTATTATTTTGTAGCTTAGATAGGAGGACGACACCGTCACCGAGCCTCTGCCACTGTCTTTCTGTTCCTCCGCACCTTAGCGTTTATTCCTCCACCTTTCTTGGAGCAAATAAGGCCGCCTCACAGAATATGAAAGTCTTTTTTTCCTCCGTTCAAAGAAGGCCTTTTAGCAAGGCTTTTTATGATAGTTTAGCATTTCTAACATTAAAACATTTTTTTGATGTCGCCGTGTCAACTTTTCTGGAGAAAGATATTTTTTTGTATCTCTTCGCTCCTTTGAAAAGCACTTTCACAGGAATCCTTCTCCGTCTGTTGCATAAGGCACACTCGCTCCATCTCACTTCCTCCTTCATGAAAGAGACATTTGAAATGTAAAGTGGAAAGTCTTTTTCATATTTATTTCTCCTGTTCCCATTGAGTGAATCTGAGCAGAAAATCGAACCTGTTTATTTTATTTGTCGTCTTTTTTTCTTCTTCCCCTTCTCTTCGTCTGTTGCTTTTCTTTTCTTAGCTAATTCACACCATCAGTGTGGTGGATAGAGACGAGCCTCAAACCGGTCACCGCTTCTACTTCACCTTGGCCCCCGAAGCTTCCAGCAATCGACACTTCACCCTCTGGGACGTGAAAGGTGAGAGACATCTTATATCGGGCCTATTGCTAAAGTAGCATATTTTGGGCGTTATCAGCGGTCTTCGATGTTTCGGATATAATGGTACCAAGATCGTAAGACCGGTCACGATATGTTCTGTGAGTGCGGTTTAAATACGCACAGCTGCAGCAACATTATGCTTGACTGAAAAATTGCAATGAAGCTCACATAGATAAGTTTCAGATCGCCTCCATTTTTTCCCGAAGTAATATTGAGTTTGTTCAAAATACTGCAGTTCTGAAAACTAAGAATTATTGGCTAGAATTTTGACAACATCCTAGTTATCTAATCCAGATGGTTGATGTTTTAGAACGTAGACAATTCATTGAGTACACTACCAGAAGATTTTGACAAATTGCAGGAGGCTTGTAAAAGTATATAGACCATGGCGTTCATCTGATTATCAGACCCTTTTATTTTTTTTTATAAACAACATATGTTCCTGTCGTCCGCGTGGGAGTTATACCATTTGAAAGTATTTCAAGCCCTTGCATGTCTGACACAGTTTGGTATCAGCGTTATATTTTACTGTAATTGTTTAACGCAGAATCCATCCTTGATTCATCTTGAACGGAATGTCAACGGCGAACATAATTTTCTCAAGCGTCATCATAAAAATTGCATTTTGTATGAAAAATAACACCTGCTGTATCTGCACAATGTAAGGAAACATTAAAAACTGCTGCGCTCCCCAAGTGATGACTTTGCTTTGTCAGGAAGATTTTTTATTTTGTATGCCTGTCTATGTTTTTTGCAAAGGCGCTTGCAGAGCCCTCGTTTAGAGATGTATACCTAAGTGAATGTGACATCTGGGTAAATCAAGATTGATCTGACACCAGGAAAATGTCAGGGAAGCGGCCCGAGCGAGGGGAAATGTCACCGCGTGGAGGCGGCGGGGCCCGGCTGCAGCCCCGGCACACGCGTGTGAATGGATGTACGCATAACACGGCACTCGTGTGAAGTACACGCAGATACCGCACACACGTAGACCGGCTTTAAGAAATATGACAATAGTGTTCCCTCTGGCTCTTTCATTCTCTCCTGCACACAAATACAACACACACACACACACACTGACACATCATGCAGAACATTAGGTTCTGCTTTTATTTCCATACATTTTCCATGATTAATAATCGTTGTTTTTGCTCAGATGTAAAAATGTCACTGTTAGAACCATTTGCCCAGCATACAAATACACACATAAATACATACATTTGCATACATATGTATGGACACACACACACACACACACATAAGCACTCCTGTAGACGGTATATATTTTGGAGGAAGACAAACAAACACAACCCTGCACTGACTTTTGATCCGCCCACCACTCTTTTTCCACCCTGGTGTCTTTTTTCATTGACACATTTGTCAACCTGTCACTTTCAATCTGTCACTGCCTCTTGTGCCCATCATGGCCTCACATTGTGTTCTGTCTCCAAGTTTTGACACAGAGTGATGAAAAGACCCCCCCTCACATATTGCGAAATTCTTTTCGGAGGTTGAAGGAGTCTGTCGAGCAAAATAAAAACCTCATATTTTTTACTTTACGGTTACATGACAAGCTGCCTTCATGTTACTTGAAAAATGTCCCACGTCATGCTTAAAAAGGAAATCTCATAGGAAATGAAGCTAAAAGAAAAAAACGATGTATCCTCTCTTTAGTGGACTAACTTTACTTGTGTTCAAAGCATTTGTGAATGTTTTTGTATCCCTTATTTCATTTTTTTCTCGGGATTTGTCAGAGACAATATTTCATAAACCCTTGTGCACATGTGCTACACTTTTTGAAAGCATCAATGGCAACGTTAAAGTAATACAGCCTCACAATGTTGTTAAAGTAGTGGTCTAACTGAGTACGGAATATAAATAAACTTTTTAAAGATATTGCGGAAGGAGTTTAAGTTCAGGTTTAAGATATCTTAAGACTTAAGTATGTTAAGTATCTCCAGAGCCACTTCACTGGTCAGTCCCCCTCTGTAATCACCACTTTCAGATAAAGATGGATGTTGTTCTTCAAGTATTAAAGTTAGTTGATTTTGATTAAAAACTACAGAAGACGACTTAGTCTAAAATAATTATTACTGTATATTATGAGAGAATCTTTTTTTCTGGAGCAGACGGACATGGAGGAAAATGCTGTGTAAAAGTCAAAAGGACAAACTCGGGGGCATAAGCATAACCTTCCCGTGTACAAGCAGTAATATGAAGATTGTTCGACATGTGCCAGAGGAGTTCGAGGGCGACATGGATAACGGTGATATATGCTCTGGCAGATGGATTGCTTGGTATCCGCAAGTCGACTCACAAAGCTTCTCTGTCTCTATTTGTCACAGTCTCCTATATTTTTGTTACATTCATCTTTGTCTCTGGGAGAGGGCTCATATATATGCACACACACGCACACCGTTGAAGTTTAATTTCAAACAGTGGCTCTCTCGCTCATTTCGCTCCTGTTTTTGTTTAAAGAAAAAAAGAAACGACACATGATAAATGTTAATAGCACAAAAGCTGTTAAACTTGACAGTCCTTACCGAAGTCCTTAAACTATGCATTATAGCACATGCTATAGTCAGACTATGTATAAAATGGATGCTACTTTTCAGGATGGTCTTCTTTTTTTCACATGACCATATTGTTTGTTTATATATATCTATATATTTATATATGTATGTATATATATATATATATATATATATATACACATGTATATATATATATATACACACACACCTACATATTCCATTTTCAAGTGTCAAGCATTGAAAACAATGATTTGTCACGAAATTTTTTCAAGGCAAAGAAGTCTGCAAGATCAACAGCCCCACTGTGTTATTCTATTGCCATCATTACAGAGTAAATAGAAGAAATAAAGACATTTAAAGCACTCCCTGGATGGAGTTTCATCGAGTCCACGCAGACACCAGTGAGCAGATAAAAAAGTGTTGTTCTGAAGTGTTATCCTCTGCTTTATCGTGTCTCTCAGACAACACAGCTGGTATCCGGACCCAGCGGTCAGGCTTTAACCGCCAGGAGCAGAATGTGTACTTCCTGCCTATCCTGGTGGTGGACAGCGGGCCTCCCTCCCTCAGCTCCACAGGCACCCTGACCATCCACGTCTGTGGCTGCGACACAGGTGAGATCGACTGAAGGAGCTGTTCCATTATTAACGTCATCAAGGTCATCTCCGCAACCGTTGTTTTGGTCAGCAAACGGCATGTGTTTGTGGAAAACAATAAACACAAGGGCACACTTTTGCAGTGAAATGGGGTGAAATATAACAAATGCACGACGGAAAGGAAAAAGAAAGTTTTCTCTTGATAAAAAGTGCTGAAGTGACTCATAACTCATTTTGAATCTGTGGAGTAAATACATTGTTCTTCTTTTTTTACAACACAGAGGGAGCCATCCAGTCCTGCAACGCCACGGCCTACGTCATGAGTGCCGCTCTCAGCCCGGGGGCCCTCATCGCACTACTGGTCTGCATGCTCATCCTCATCGGTAAGCTGATGGATGTATGTATTGATTGATGAACGAGGAGATACATGTATTGGTGTATGATGGATGGCGAGACCGATGGATAAGCGCAATTCATTAGTATAACTACTCCTGCAGGAGCATTGTGGTCAATAGTGGTATGTACACGTAAAAATAAAAAAGGCAAGACGGAGCCACAACATGTCTGCTGCTCTAAAAATCATGCAACTAAGTATGTGTCTCTAAATTAATTGAGCTCTTTTATGTTAACTATATTTGCCGAATAAAACTGCACGTGCAGTCGCAGAAAAAAACAAGCTGGATGACGCATGAAACGAGTATATCTTTCGTCAGCCTTTCATAAGCATGTTTCCTCATGGGCATTTTGTTTGCCGTCTTTCTGAGGAGAAAGCTTTTGTTTGAACAGGAGAGCGACGATGCCCGGGTTTTTCGTACGATACTGAGGCACTTTGATCCTCGGAACGCCGGCGGAGATGGAGTGAATGGAAGTGAAGTGAAGGAGGGGTTACGTTAGCAAGAGCAAATAGGCAAAAGAGCTTCCTCGGCACTTGCTCAGCTCTGGAACAGCAGGCTGTAAATAGACGAGGCTTTCCAGACATCCTCTGATTTTTAAACACACACACACGTACACACACACGCGGCAACGTACACATGCTCGAGCCGACCCTCTCAGAGCCGGAAGAGGTTCAGTATTGTCATATCTGAAATTTTTATGAGTTAGCTTTGAGTTCTCCCCCTCTTTCTGCATGTCTCAGCATCCCACTCCTCAGTGACAGAAACCAACGACAGCGCTGTCACGGTGTTTTGTTTCCCCCCCCGCTCGCGCCTGTACACCTTTTGCATTGTGCAGGCAGTGAATGATGAATGATGCGACACCCGGCAGCTTTAGCCGTGACTTACATCGCTATCTGTGTCTTTTAAGAGCGTTTCTAATGAGAGTTGTTCAAGCTCTGTCTACATTAACCAAACCCTCTAGTGGAGTGAACTTCAAAAGCAGAGCATCATTTATTCATTACGGTTTTAAAAGCCTCAACAACAAAAAAATGTGGTGTACAAATCTAAGGCAACCTCTTCTGGCTGTACAAAAAAAACAACTCTGTTTTCAGTGTATTGTGGCTATGGTGTTCTCTGGGAGATGGCCTCCACTCAAAGGCGGTAGTAGAAAACAGTTATCTCGTCTTAAAACCCCGTGGACCGGGAGACACTGTGCAGGAGGATAGAGTCACCTGGTGCAAAGATTTCTTCTCATTGCAGCTTTGGTGATTTCTGATGCTAAAGTTCTTTTGGGAGTTAATTATTTTCATGATTTGTGACATTTCGACTCCATTGATGAAGCGATGCGACATTGATTCCATTAGTGTCGCTGACTCTAATCAGTGCTATAAGTCCACGCCACTCTGAGTGACCGATGGGTACAACATGGACTGAACAGGCCTCATCGAAGCGCTGAAGGACAGGCAAAGTCGGAGTGGCTGGCTTCTGACAGTCATCATGTGGCCGGTGCAATCGCAGGGCTGCAGGGTCTGGTGTTAGAGGGGTGAGCAGTGTTTTCACAACTATCATGTGGTGTGAATAACAGACAGGAATCGTATCGACTGCACAATGCCCAACACTCTCCTGATCCTGCAGCTTTGCTATATACACACACACACACACACACAGTGTGTTTAGAATCATGCATGGCAAGCTCACATCCACACCCTCCGACAAATCACTCCTCACCTTTAAACTTAAATACGTTCTCTCAGCGTGACAATACTGTGTCCTCCGTGACTTCTCTCTCACACACACACACACACACACACACGATGCCGCGCACACAGCGTCCACCTAACCAGCTAGCCAGCCTGCACTCCCTCCCTCCAGAGGCTGGACCGTCCTCTATTACATCAATTCTTGGATGATGTGGAAAATGAAAACAAATTTCTGCCTAATTACCTAACAAACAAACAGTCCCTCCATCAGTTCATTTATGGGCCTGATGCGACGAATCCATTCCACTGCGTCGCAGCATCTGCATGCATCCATTCCAATTACCTCCCATCTGCTTGGGATGAACTCCTGTGAGGGGGGTAACCAGCGCAGCCCAATGGTGTATTAACCATCTTGTCAGGAACGCTTATCGCAACATCTGCACACATGGGGATGAGCTTTGTGTGTCCAGGAGGCGGCGACACACAGGTGCATACGCTCCCTACGATAAAGGTAAAGTCTGAACATGGTGTTGTATTAACATTGCCTCAGGCATGCTGGTCTCCAGTGCAATAAATAGGTTTCCAAGAGCTGACACACGCATCTTTGTACTTAATAGGCAGTGACAATGTTATCAGTGAGCAAGGCTTTTTCAGAAGCGAGGTTATCTGATTCAGAGCGAACCGCCACCTCCCGTCTCTCCTTCACCACGATTTACTGCAAAAGCAGCGGATCTGCACGTATGAGGGAGTTCATAACATCAAGTTTTCTAGCTCCTATCACTCTCCTCATTAGTTTGAATTGAGCGTAATTGTCTTACGGCTGGATTAGTATGCATGACAGTGTGCGGCGCAATTTACCACAAACCATGACTGTTTCCTCTCAACCCAGTGGCAATTAATGCACCCCATTCAGGGAGGAGAAGAATAAACACAATGGTTACAGACACCGCACTCCCAATAGAGCCCAGCAAACAACGTGAGAGGAGAACGAGTGTACATTATCAGTCACAGACACTGCATTAAGTACCCACTCAAGATCAGCCAGGCTCTTTAGGAGGAGGCCACAGCTTTTTAGGTAAGGAATACACACGGCAGTTTCACCCCACACATTATTTATCAGGCCATTTGAGCCAAATGAAGACAATTACCCGGAGCAGCTACAAGTCATGTGTGCAGAGTTTT
The DNA here is from genome assembly GCF_029220125.1 of Pseudoliparis swirei. Classification (NCBI taxonomy): domain Eukaryota; kingdom Metazoa; phylum Chordata; class Actinopteri; order Perciformes; family Liparidae; genus Pseudoliparis; species Pseudoliparis swirei. Next base: position 8,810,524 of record NC_079405.1, on the reverse strand, counting down.
TTGTCGTTGTTGTTGTTGTTGTTGTTGCTGTTGCACTTTGCAATGGAGAAAAAGAGTAGTGGAAGGCGTTGAAAGCAAAATGGGGAAACACGTTTTATAGTCACGTCGTGACTTCCAAGGTCGCTTTGAAAGAGGGTATTTCTCCGTGTTTTTTTTTTTCTGCGCATACTAATGTGCACACACATTATCCTGGACACAGCACATACAGTCGTGGCATTGATCTAGTTAGGGTGTGAGGCGATGTGTGGCAGATCTCATTTTCTCGATGTATGGATGGGTGTTCCGGTGGGTTCAGAGCATCAAACAATGTGCGCCGTCCCGGACAGCACAGGCGCCATCGTAATGGGGAGTCTTTTTTTTTTTTTTATCTCTGTGGGCTTGTCGACATTTGTTTAGGCAACAGGCGATCTGTTCTCCAAGACGCATGGTGCCCACTGGTTAATGATCCATCTGAAGGTCCCTTAGCTGGCGTCCCTTCAGAGGAGATGCTCAGTGTCCTTGCTGAAGGGAAGACAAAGGATCCCTTCAACTGTTACGCAGTAGCACGGGAAACACATCCTGCTGCTCATCAAAGCTCAATAAATACGGAAACACAAGTTCATCTCATTTCATAGTGCTTTTTTTCATTATTATTAATAAGTTCAATCACCAATTATTTATATTTCTTAGCATGTATGGCATTTTGTCAAAGACCACTTATAATTCACTTAATTAATTTAATATTGCGAAGTGGGAGAGCAGGAAAAAGAAAATAATAATTCTGAAAAGAAAAAAAAATCTGAAAATGTGTTATCCATCATAGAAGAAAATAGATGAAGTAATCTACTACCAGCTATTGTGAAATCATGCATTCTGGCATATAGCCGTTTCATTATTCCATTGATGTTATATTAGTTGCATAATTTTAGTGACACAAATATTTTGATTTCAGTCTTTTTCTTTTTTTTTCGTGTCAAGACTATGTTCAAGTTTATTTACAAAGTAGGCTACTGCACATCAGTGCTTATTTCATCTCTTTATCTCTTAAGATTGCAGTTCACACATAATACTGTTGTATATGTACATTGTGTCTATCAGGGCTGCTGGTCGTCTGAGCTAAGTGAGACTTCTCTTATCACAAATACAGGCAGTAATTAAAATAACAAAGCTGACGTGATCCATCTCAGTGGAATTTTTACGAGACATTTCTTTTCTCTTTGCAGGTTGTTTTAAATAGTGATTGAACCGCCAGGTCTTAGTTTCACTCCATTTGGATGAGTATTGATACACAGATTGTTCTCCATTAGGCCTTTTGTATCATATTTCTGGGCAAGGCAATCAGGATTGTGAAAAATCAATACTTATGCATTTGAAATGTAAAACTTGATAATATATTATCCTCCCATGCTCTGCATTTGCCCTGAGAGGTGAAATCTAAATTGCAAAGGGGCGGAGTTAGAAACGTTCCCATGAAAAGTCGATCCCCATGGTGCATGTGTGACGTAAAGCCACCAACATGAACCGAGAACACCTTCAGCACATTTATTGTGTTACACTTGTGTACATAATGTGCTGATTATGGGTTTGGGATGCCACTATTGTCAGCAAGATAATGAGATGTAAGCTTTTTAAAAATCAGTCTGACAACTCTAATTGACACTGTGCCGCAAGAGAGTTAAAGACACATACTTTTAAATATTTGCTGTAATCACCGTCTTCTCGTCCTACTGTTCAGTTTGAGACTAATTCATATTCACCTTCATTTCATGCCAAAACATGAGGGTGCAAACACTTAAGAATATCACGGTTTTCTTTGTAATTTTATTATTATTAATAACCTGTACACACTTGACAAATTATGTGAAATTACTCTCCATCTCTCTCTCTCTCTCCCCCTCTCCTTTTCTCACTCCGTCTTGTTATGTCTCTCTTTTTTTCCATCAGTCCTCGTCTTGCTGATCCTGACCCTGAAACGCCACCGGAAGGGCCAGAGGATGACGGAGGACGAGGAGGACATGAGGGACAACGTCATCAAGTACAACGACGAGGGCGGAGGGGAGCAGGACACTCAGGCGTACGACATGAGCGCCCTGAGGAACCTCTATGATTTCCCAGAGGCGAAGAGCTGTGACTCTGGCCCGGACATCCGCTCCCTGCCGCAGTGGATACAGTCGAACCGGGTGGGCGGAGGCGCAAAGGGTGCCGAAGCAACGGCGGCGGACTTCTCTCTGTTCAAAGGCTACATCCGAAAGAAGGTGGAGCAGGCCGACGCCGACCTGTCGGTGCCGCCGTACGACTCCTTCCAGACGTACGCCTTCGAGGGCTCCAGTTCACCGGCGCTTTCCCTCAGCTCCATCCACACGCTGTCCACCACCTCCGAGCAGGATTTCTCCTACCTCAGCGACTGGGGACCTCGTTTCAGGCAACTGGCGGGCTACTACGCTCCGGGAAACCCGGAGGAGGAAGGGTCCTAGCACAGCTTCGCCTGTGCAGAGAGACGTGTAAACTACTTCCTCCCATGCTCACCCTGTGGCACTCAGAGCCAGCACTGTGTACTCCGTAAAGACCGAGCACCACCTCTGTATCTCCTTTGAAGGAAAACCCCCGTGTCAAACTTTGAACTCATGATTTTTTTTTTCTTTTATGAAAGCTCGAGCTGATATGACGAAAGAGTAAAGGAAAAGATATCAAGTCACCAAAATTGCCGTTTAGTCTAAAGGGATGATTTCCATTAAATTACATATAACAACCTTAATTTTGAGCTGTGAGACATCATGTCGGTAGGGTCAAAACTTTACCAACGCGAGCTGTCCGACAAACATGTATTTATTTGATGAGGAAATATTTATGTATTTATTTGTTTTTTTTAATGTATTTATTTATTTATCTATCTACCCCATGATCACTATGGTAACTGCAACAGTGAACTCTGCTGATGTGCGAAAGAAAAAGTGAGGGGACGAGGACATGATGAAAAAGAACGAGAGGCAACACGGAAGAAGGAAAGAAGGACTGCAGTGGCAGATGACTATAGAAAACCGTCAAATTAGATTCTGGAAAATATTTGTATTTATTTTCTATGACCACTTTTGTAAAATAACCAACTTAAGACATCGATGAAAAGCAGAGGCAAGTAAAAAGAGGGAATGGATGGAGAGAAAAAAAGCTGCCAGTTATTTCTGAACAGTTGAGACTGACATGCTTTTGCTGTGTTTTAGTGATTTCTGAAGTATTTTTTTTAAGCTTTTAAAGACGGAGAACAATTGTGTGTAAACATTTTCTTTTCTTATTCTCTCCACAGCCAATTGTAAGGCAATAAGGCACAAACCGCAACAATGATTTAACACTTAACAAAATGACTGTTTAATGGATTTGACTGGTTGCCAGCATTGACCCACAGGGAGCCAATTTTCATTCCGGATTTAGTGTGAGTTTGTGTACAAAATGTTTAATTAATTTTATATCCTGAGACATTTGATTTTTCTTTTCGACATTTGATTTATTTTAGTGGAGGTAGGTGAGAACTCGTGAAAGCAGGATGGCGGTGCCTAATTAAATGAGAGAGGTTTAAGGGTAACACATGATGAATGGACTTGTCACATCCACCAGATATCCACAACCTGTTCAATGTTGACCTTAACTTTCAAATGTATTGAAAAGAGAAAAAAAAAGAAAAAAAATAAATATTTAATTTTTTGGGTAAAAAACCCTCCATCTCACTGTGTGCAATACAATTAAATTACTCCGCAAATGAAACCACGGTAATTTACATAGATCATCCATGATACTAATTATATGTTGTCACTTTGCTTGCTGAAGATGTCTCCTGCATTGTGTATAGTTGGCTTGCATTTACACCAGGGGTAGATTCCGAGAACAGGCCGCGATGGAAACAAACAGACCGCATGACAAACAAAGACTCTCCTTTCATCACGGCTCCCTCCTGGCTGCCTTCTGCCAAACTACTGTAATTGACATAGTCACCAGAGGATGCTGAGGCGTACGCGGATGCTCTCATCTTTATGATCTGCCGCGAAAATGGCCACTCAAACAGTCGGAATCACATCGACTGGCTTTCATAGCTGGAGTACCAAAGAAAATGTCAGCTTTCTTTATCATTAGTAGGTCTACTGTATCCACTCATTGTCTGCTGAGCGCTGACTGTACTGACTCCATCGCTGAGCTACTGGCTCCATCACTGCTAAACAAAAGTGAAGCTCTTATTATGATGCTGAAGTGGCAGAAACATGGAAAAATACAAAGTGGAGTGACTTGAAGAATTTGCTCATTTTACAACAGTGTTGCAAGTGTGACAACAAATTGGCTTTTCTCCCAACAAATTATAAATATTCTCAATTTCCATCTTAAAAATGTGTGTAAAACATCACGGGCATGGATACTTAGTCTGGAGAAATGTGTGAAGTAACTGTTTTAATTTGAATCACATTGAACACGACTGCCTTCATCAATATGCAGACTGTATTATGCTGCAGAGACCTCGTACTGCTGCAGTGAACGTATTTATTTGTGTATCTCGGCCAAGTAGTGATTCGGCCATTCATTATTAATCAGAGCCTTTAGCCCGACAGTATTTGCTAAGTGACAAGCAAATGTCATGGTCTGGATGGATGTACACAGATGTAGGTCAGCACGAGCTCCACAGTCAGAGTCACAGAAGGAAGAGGAGTGAGCCTTGAGGAGAAGCTCTGTACGAGACGATGTCATCCGGATGGCTACAGGTCATGTGACTAATGCTGTGAGAGCTGAGGTTAAAGAGGAAGCACATTTGCAGGGGTAAGAAAGCTCCCTTTAAATCATATTTTCGACATTGTTACGGGCCTTTTCTTCATCTTGCATCATTGTCAGAGAACTCAAGGGTCAAATGAGGCCCATCGTAAGTTATGTAGATATGGGTTTAGTAATTGACGGTTCTCTGGGGGGGGGGGGGGGGGGGACTGTGTGCTGTTACATTTTCATTTCTCTTCCCTCTGTAGTTGGCTGAGTCATGACGATTGATTAAAGATTGGGAGGGAAATATGAATGTCTGCCACAGAAAATATTAATCATATATTGCCTCATAGTTGTTGTTTTTACGACACTCAAAACAATAAGAATCAGGCTTTCACCTTTTCCAAGGAAAATACATTTTTGCTAAAATACCCTGGAAATAAAAACCTGACTTATCAACAGCAAATACATGCTGACTTAATAAAGTAAGATGACTACTACAGTTAAATAACTATTACAAAATCTGCCTTTTGGTGGAGAACTGTGTTTGTTTTATTCTCTCTCTCTCTCACACACACGCACAATCACACACTTAGACACACATACAGTATAGACGCACACACAAACAGATATTTTCAATATTCTGATAAGCAGTTATATCAAAGCTTATATAATGAGGACTTTTGTTGATTTGTAAAAATACATTATTTGAGCATGTGAACATCATTCAATTAATATAAATGCAATTTTAAAAAAGTGTACAAATTATTTAAAGCACTGAAAAAAATAATACAATTAAGCATGTGAGATAAAACATTTTTTAAAAAAAAGTACGACAAGATAAAGCTAGGAAAAAAAAGGGATAAGAAAAAAATGGGGGAAGATCAAACAATGACGTGCATCCACTGTTTGAACCACCTTTACGGTTGGAGTGAAGCGGTGGTCGTTCCAAGCATGCGTGGCTTTGGATGAAAAGAGAAAGCAAAGTGCCTTTGAGGCAACAGTGCCCCATCAAATAAAAACACATCTACAAAGATACGTTTGATGCCGGTAAAATGGTATTGATTCAGTTATTGCCCAAGCTCCTCAGATAGGTTGTTCCAATTTAGTGAAGCCCTGATGGAGAAAGCCAGTTACCCCTTCTTCTAATTCTAGATGTTGGATCAGCCCGGGGGACCCTGCTGGAGGGGTCAGAGGTTGTGCACTGGCCCATTAAAGGGTACAGTGTGTTCAGCATAGCCAGGGTCCAGGCCAAATCCAGTTTTAAAAGATAATCAGGAAAATAGTTAAGTGATGATTTTGCTTTTAGTAAGTTGCTGACATGAGTACTTTTGATTTATTCTACAGTAAAACGAGCTACCGTTGTCTCAACAATGAGATACAGGTCTTACAGGTTGTAGGTATTGACCACACTTATAATCAGCTTTATACAGATTCCACTCGCATGTTGTTTTCTTCTTTTAGTGTGTTGGTCTAGCTAGCTGTCACAACCTTGGCAAGTTTATTTTCTTAGTGTCATTGAAACAAAGGGTTTCTGATAATGCAAACACTCCTATACCCTCTTTTCCTACAGAGGTTACAAATGGTGTTTCATTGTTGGTGTTCAATCAAAAGGAACACATAGTGTGAGGGAGCTGCACTCACTCCCTGACCTTGTCTGCTCTTTGTTCTCTTGATTGGGTGTGGGGCTCTCCAGGTGGACATAAAGTGCTCCAACAGGCCTCTGTGATAAAGACAAGGGTTCTTGTCTTTATATCTAGAAGTTATCTTACTTTCCAGTAAAAGTATGATAATCTCTAGACTCTATGTACTAAATGAAAACTGTCAAGTGAATTAGATTGTGGCTTTCTCTCTGACCCTTGTTAATACGTAGGAGGCTTTGGCCTTGGGGTATTTAAAGTGTCTGTGTCTTTCGGCAAGGGTTTGCTTTGTTGGATGAGGGAACTTCTCTCTCTCTATTTTTTGTGTTTGTCTTCCGATCATTGCTTTGCTCAGTGAAGAAAGCAGAAGGAAAAACCAGGTCAGGATTAAGAATATAACGTTTTACTCTTATTGTTTTAGCTCCAGGCTTCCCAGATTTTCTGGCTCAAAAATGGCATAAAGGGGCTTTAAAATCCATTCCCAAAGCAAGCGTTTGGTGATTACTACAGTGAAGCCTTTTGGGTATTGCAGGGATGACCTCAAGTTTTCTCAAAATTACCTTATTTAGTGACAACATAGATGATGTTCAGGTCAATTTGACCCGGCAGTGAAAGTGGAAGCTAAAAGTCATCAGAAGAGTCACGTTTAGACTATTTCTTTCTTTGTAAATGTGGGACAGTCTTTCTTACTCCCTCCCACCAAGTTTCAACAGACACACACACACACACACACACCAACACACACACCCCACACACACACACACGCACATACACTAATACACACACCAGCACACACACACCCCTGTTCAAAGCCCCATAAAGTTGTACACATTTCAAACTTCAAACAAAAGAACCAGGTGGTTGTTATGGGAACCATCTCCATCCTGCTGTGTGCCCATCACCACACATGAGAAGCACACTTTACAAACTAAACAATGTTACTCATCTTCTAACTTTTCCCCTAAATACAACTTTATTGGACATGGGACACTAATGCGAAGGTTTCTTTCATGTCTCAACTAATGAATATGTACTATAGTACTTCTAATAGACTGTCTGACTGGGAGAGACACACACCCTGTCTCATCCCAATCTCAGACGCACACACACTCTCTCTTTCTAACGACTCCACCTGTGTGAGACATACAGATACTATTTTGACAGGAACCTTTATTTTTCCCTGCGGGAAAACTCCACGCACGCCTTAGCAGGGGAGGGGCCAAACATACAACATGGTTGCTGAGCAGTCCTACAACATTACACTCTGCAGATACATACGACTGCACCAAGAAGATGACTGTGTGCTGGCCTTTGGGCATCTTTTGAAATATAATTTATGCATCTTAACACTATAAATAAACATAACTAAAGTTTACTTTCAATACAAATCCTCATGACTCATTTTGCTTGATTTTGAGTGAGCGGGTCAATATGACCCTGAACAGCACAGGTGTCTCATTTCTATTTATCTACATCACCCCAAATAACATTTTGGAGAAAATACATGTTATGGTAGATTAATGCAATTTAGATTTAGATTTTTTCAATGTACCTAAAAAATTGTTTGAATATGTATTTTTCATTAAAACAAGTGAGTTCTCCTGATTGAAATCTGATCTATGGAGGGGTGAATAACTCAATTCCACTAAAAACTGATTGAATTGTTAGTAATATTGTTGGTGATGAGGTACAAACTATAGTTTTAAGGATTTTTTGGTTTCTGACCACTTTTGGGTGATTCAACATTAACCGGGTAAAATTGAACCGGGAACATCACGGCTGTATGTAAGAAACGAACATAACAGGAGGGTTAAACTTCCTTCTGCTGATCAGGAAGCCTGTTCCAGAAGCAATCTCACAGAGTACTTTGTCAGTTTGTTATGGCCTTGAAAAAGTCTGTGACATCGGTTATACAGTGATAAGCACCGAGTCATTACGGTACAAGAAACAGGCTTGTCTGTGCACTCGCCAACGTTTACACCAATCATCCGTGCTCACAGGGGCTTCTGTACAATCCTCTAGATGTTAGTGGTTATTCATATGACGTGATCAATTTGTAGTCTTTTATGAGTTTTAATGTGTCAGCTCTTTGTGACACAAAAAAATATAAATATACACATCTGACGGACACCAGAATTGTATTTCACTTCGTGGGTCCTGATGATCTGATGATGCAGGATGACAATCGCCAACACCAGCTAAAGAGTTACCCGTCGGTCAGAAGAACTCCTTCTTTCCTCCTCTTGGTTTGACTGTAAAAAGTCAGTGTGGACAGGACCAAACCTTTTTTATTTGTTCCATTGGTCAACACTAAATAAACCAAACTGCAGGTGTGAAAACACCCTTAGAAGTCAGGGGTGGCAACTCCTTTCTAACTCATTGCACATTGACAATGTAGCAGACCATTGATTTGAGGCCGTCTCTGTGACTACCTTTGAGTGTGCCTCTGCGGCGTGTCTGTCACTTTAAATGAAGGAGTAGCCTACATCCCACAGAGGCCTCAATATACAACGTGGAAAACATTAGTGCTGTAAAGTCTCTTGACATGCGACTTGCGTGGGTTCTGTGAAGTGCATTGTTTTACAGCGTTAGCTGCCCAAGGGACATATCATTTAAGGGTTTTTACACATTGCAAGCGAATTTGCGGCAGAAAACCATTACAGTGTTACTCAGACTGCTTCCTTTTGGCAGCGAGGAAACAAACTATGACGAACATGTAAATGTGTGAACTTATTTGGACAGAAGCCACAATTGCTGGCATTGTATTATTTTTTCATTTTATTTTAATATATTGGCAACTATGCATAAAAAAACTTGAGGAAGCAAAAAACATTGTTTTACCAGATCAGTAAGTTCTCATAGTATTCCCTACAAAATGTAATGCACTGTAATCATATATATATATATATCCCACAAAGTCAGTTAAGATCTAATCCATGTAATCTTGAATCAGGAGCGACAAACTGTAGGGTGTGTAAGGAGGAAGTTAGGGTACACGGGGTGGTCCAAAAACACTAGACCTCAATTGTGATATGCTACGTAACTTCAGTAGGTAACGGCACTTCTGTAGTTATTTAATCACAAACGGGAACTCATTTGTAATGTAACTTATAATTAAGAGACATCACTTCCGTAGTTACTTCAACTCAAACCACAATCTTTTCGTAAACCTTACCACGTTGTTTTGCTGCTTCCTCAGAAGACAGAAGTTGATAGTGAAAAGATTCCAGGCATGGAAAGAGCGAAAGGTTACACGCACTGCCTGACTATCGTAATAGAAGGCACAAGATTCTATGAATTATCTTTCAAATGGTTACTTCAATCAGATTTAGTTACAGATGCTTTGCATTTGCAATTAGAACAAAACTAACTTTCTATGATTGGCTTTCAGGGTAATAAATAGGAGCTTTTTTATGACACTAAAACAGAAACGTATTAAATTAAATGTTGAATATCTTTGGCTTTTTCTCTCCTCACAACTTTCTCTTTCACTTCAGGCAAACCAGAACAATACCATTGCTCATAGAGGAGAAAAGGTGAGAATCTTACTCGTGCGTCTCCACAGTTGAAAGGTGGCTTGATCCACTCTCATATCTCTTTTGAAGATGCCCTTGAGGCCCCATTTCTGTGGCTTTATACTCTGTGAGGCTCTTCCAGAGCTGTTGATGACACCTGCCCCTCCCTCAGAACATCACTCCACCTTACTTGACATCTACCGTCATCTCCCGTAAAATGTTTTTCGAAAACATTTTCGTGTCCTCTTACAGAAAGTTGGAGACGGCCTTGTTTGATGCAACAACAAAAGGCTACTTTTGTTTGCCCTTCAAGCTCGATGTAGCGTGAACGAGGCTGCAGAGTCTGATCCAGTGCACGTAACACAGGGTGCATACTAATATCATCCAATCCAGCAATTTAACCAGCACCTTGCACAGACCTTATCCAAGGAGACATATAGACCATACCTTCCCGTCAAATGTTGTTTTATTGAACATGCAGCACTTCATCAGGGGTGTTCACATTTAAAATGTATGGATGAATTAATGGGTGTCCGGGTAGTTGATCTCTCTACTGGGAGGTGTTTCAAGCATAAGTCTCTTTTCCCACAGGGAGGTAGACTGAGTCTGTCTTGCCTCAAGCTATACTCCATTAGCCTCTCTTTAATGGAAGGAAGACACAGATGGCACATACATCACTCCAAGCAGAGGTGTTCTCCCACTATCTCTCACGATTTCTTGCCCCAGTAGGATCAATTGTCCCATAAATGGAGGTCATAATTCAGTTAAAGACATCAAGGGCAAGGGTAATGCTGTCTTCCTCAATTTGGTTCCTCAATGTCTAGTTCAGTCACACTGTAAATCATCATTTGATCGTGATCCTGTAGACATGAGCCACCCAACAACAATGAGCAATCACCTGATTGGCATTCAATATATAATACCAATGCTATGTAAACTCGAGTGAATGGTAACTGAGCAGGAATTCCCGGATCGTTCTGCCAGGTTGGTGTGCTTGCCACCTCTGTTCTCACGTGTGCTAAAATTGGCCATTAAACAGCATTTGGCACAACAGATGCTGCAAAGATGAAGGAAAAGTAATGCACAAGCTATATGTCCCTCGCTTGGATCGCACATGAATGAGGATTGTCTTCAAAAAAATGTGCTCTGACTTTGTCGATATAAATTTTATCTACGCTGTTTTGATTCATTGCTATTCATGAGCAGGAGATGTTATAAGGTCATCTCTATATAAGGGCTTGAGACTCTGAAGAGGCTTCTTCAACAATGGACTGGAGCTTTGGCCTTACACTTTTGATTATAAATCACATGTGCCTGCATTAATAGGAGACAACCCAATATACGTATGGCCATTCCAGTGGATGAACAATGAACATGTCCTTTAATCAGAAAAAAAAGAGAACCTGTTTAATGAAAATATAGTAATATGCTCAAGAAGGGCAGTGTCAGTGTAGCATAGGCAGTCGCCAGGGAACGGCCTGCAGGGGTCTGTAGCTATACAACTGACTTAGTTTAAATATTAAATGTATTATTATTATTAGTTGATTTATGTTTTTTTGTTGCCTCAATCTGTCGATGCTGAAAGATGCACAACCCTGGGTCTGTTGCCAGCTGCTTGTACAAGCTGTATCTGTTGCATACATGTGTGACATTTTATATTTAAGTGGCTTATGAACCTTGTATCTATGTACCTTGAGCTAAATGTCTCGTCTTGGTATTGTGTTTAACACAGAATGGCATTGTCATGGGGCGGGTACTATGGATGTGTGTGTCGGCATACAGTCCATGTGTGTGTTGCAATAAAAAGCGAGAAAGGTGAACTCAATAGAGTGCAGATCTCCGGCAGGTTAGTCTGCAATGACCAATGCACTTAGCTGTGGAATAAGATGAGCGTAACATGCCAACCTTTAGAACAAAGTACTTGTGGGTCAACCCCAGAGGAAAAAACCCAGTTTCCTGCAATCTGGTGACATAAAAAAATTTAAAATGGCTAAATAATCGAACACTGCGACAACATTTCTTTATTAAATACTTTGAATTTTACTTTGACTTCTCAGTAAATAATACAGCTGCTCAACCAGGAAACAACCTGTGGCGTAGTGTCGAAGGTTGGGAAAAGATGACCAGGACGGCAAAGTAAAATTCAAAACAAAGTGGATTTATTTAAGTGTGGTAGAACAAAAAGTCCAAAGACACAAAATATTCAACGTGCAGCAAGGTGTTGGTCATAAATCAGGAGATGTGACCTGGGAGGAAACTGAGAGGACAATGAAAATCGTTGGTCACCCTGTGTAATTGTGAGGGTGGCCAATTGGGGTGAAAAGGCAGCAGTCAATCATTTCCAGTATCAAACAGGCATTGAAAGTGAGTCACAGCAACCACGAGAGGTCCTTAAGCATGCAGACATAAATGCGCTCACAAAATATGATGTAGTTTGGTGCAGCAGCGTGCAAGATAAGCTGTGGACATAGATACACACACACACAGACATTGCACTGTGGGGAACCAAAAGAAACTCACACTGCTTCTTCGACCTCCGTAACAAATTAGACTTCAGAAACGAGGAACCAAAACAAACTTCAGAATTCAATGTGAATAGATTTACTGTAGATCAAAAATTAGAACAATAAACCGAGTTGGTCTCGAAAGCAACTGACCAGACTCAATAATACATCCTTCATGTCGCCCAGTTCCAGCTCCACCTTCAGTGGGCTTTCATGTAAGGGCCCTTTTTCCATTACGCCTTCAACAATCAGTTAGACAACTTGACACTAATAGTTCAAAGCGTACTGAGTACTTTCTTGCTGAATCAGGTCATTTCCAGAAACAAATGGTGTCAGCAACTGCCACTTCATCGATGAGCAGCCTCCAATTCCAGACAGCAGTATATGTCAGTCTCCTACCGAGGTTACAAAGAATATCTTAAGATGTTTGATATATTAATTTGGCAATTTGGGATATAATATGATCAAAAGAACACTATCACTCTGTTTGACTTAATATGAAGGTACAGTCAGCAGCCAGTTCATGAGCCAGGCTCAGACACCAGGAGTCTCGGGCTGATATGACCCTGCTTCACCCCTACTTCACCCCTTCCAACCATCAAGAGGAGAAGTCTGGTCTGGGATCTGGGTCGGTAACACTCTTTTGCCGAGATTTGATGATCTGGTTATGTGGGGGGTTTGCAGATACAGTTTTTAACCTTCCTGAACTGTTCGCGGACTCACCAGGGCCGCTGATGTCATTTCAAACATATTCGATATTTTGGAGACATCAATTTGGATGTTAATGGCAGTAACAGACAGCAAAACCAATAAGAGAGACAAGCCGGAGCATCTGATGGTGAACATTGCAGTCCTTGAGTCTCACATGCTAGCAAACGACTGTCAGTCAAAATATAATTTCCAGACCTCGCTGAAGAATAGACAATGCATGTATCCCCCCCCCACACACACACTAACACCTTTCCAATCCAGACTATCTGCTTCAGTTTCTTTCATTTTTCTAGACCACTTCCGTCTGTATTTTGTTCACATCGGCTTCCACATGAAATCACTGGAGGTGGGTCATAGCTCCCTCTGGATGATAAGCTTGATAATCTTCTTATTTCCATCCCCATCTCACTCCCAACTTGTCAAATGCCGACGATTGGTCAGTCTGATCCCGCTGCGCGTCACATTCAGATCACTCAAATGTCAACCCACCTGCGTCGTGTAGGGACTCAATACCGTGTCCATGACCTCGATGTCCTCAATTCATGCTCTGGGCCCTGAATCAAAATTGTATGGGTCCCTTTCTTCTCAATTCTATACAACTTAACTGCATTCTCAATTACGTTTTCGAGGGACGGCGTATTCTCTCTGGATCTGCGCTGTGTAATGGCAGCAGAACACAGAACATTTGTGGATCTGTTGGGGGAGTCCTGTGCGATGACACAGGATCAAACCTTTTACGCTGATTTCATGTTGCTAAAGCTCGGCTGAAAGAGGGTTCTTCATCTGGAGATGCACCCATCATCCTCCTGGTGAAACTTTTTATTTTTTATTCTTGATTCTGCCACTTTGAATTCAAATCCAACGAAGAAACTGTCAACATGTATGTACACCAAGGACCGTAGAGACCCAAGTTAATGGCACAGTACACAAGCAGAGGAGAGGAGAGGCCGTGATGGAGAGAAGCTGCAGCAGCTCTCCAGATATCAATCCTCTTCACGCCTTCATGTCTTTTCCCATTCAGCTGAGTTGTCCTGGATTTCCCAGATAAACAAATTGGTCTGATATGTTTATGTACAGTTTGATGCATTCATTTAAAAATGGAATCGATTTGACAAGAGTGTGTCTGCAAACAGTCTAGTGCACGTTTTGGGTTCATACCGGTCCTTCCAAAACACAGCAGTTTACCTCAAAACTAATTAAAATTAACTGTGTTCACTAATTTACATTTACGTGTCCCATTTCTCTCACCTGTGTCATATTGATGTCAACATTTGGGAAGACTCAGCCCCGAATGTATCAAAAGCAATCCCAAACGTCACAATGGTACCCAAAACAGAGATATACAAAATGACAGACTAATTGGATGAGATTCTTTATTGAAGGTTGCCAAGAATTACCATGATAATATGAAATTAATTAGTAATAACACCTTGAAATTGGAGGCTGTCACTAGGGTAAGCGACGTTCTAATTTTTTTAACACCAGCTTTTAGCCAATTGGTGGCGTTGTAAAGCCCAATGCGGCTTTGAATGAGTCTTTATAGCTTTGTCGAAAGAAATAATGCGAACCGCCTATCTGGGTATTTTTGTACGTGCTCGAATTATGGGTTTATTGAAGCTTTATAATTGCATTTTATTGTTTCTTTCTTTCACCTCACCCTTCGTCCTGTGGCTCATACTTCAACCGCCCTCAGAGAAAAGTCCTTTTGTATTTCTGTTTTTCGGCTGTACAGTACATTTGATTTCCCTTCATTATGCAACTCGATTTAATTTCAGCTAAAACCTGGAGAGAGAAAGTGAGAGAGAGGCTTGGTGAAAGAGGAAGATACATTTGAAAAGGAAATAAAACAAAATATGCATTTTGAATGAAGCAAGATATTCTCCCATGATCTAATTTCAATAGCTTAAACCCTCCGTTTTGTTTCCTGTTCGGCCTTTTTATCCATGAAGCATGCCAACTTGATTTAGGTTGACACCAGTTTCGCCCTAAAACAATCGCACTCCTCACCCAATGTCGGAGGGTGAGAGACAGATGGAGCTTTGGGATAAACTGTCTCAGTGATTACCCTCTCTGTATTGTACAGTAAGTCAACATTATAAATCTCAGCGAGACAGTGGAGCAGTATCAGCCAACTCTAAAAGCCAATTACTTTTTCAATGACCTGGCTCATGTAATATTTACAGCGATATATAGTGGGTTCTACTTACTTCAGGTCTATGAAATTGTGATGTGGAAATAATCAAATTACTAACTGACACTTTCAATATTGCAAAGGAGGCTGATGTGTGACAGTAAATGTTTGTTACGTTTTTTTTTCTCTTCTTCTTTCAAACGGTTTCCATTTAATTTATTCTCCCGTTTCACGAATAAAAGATTTGTCTTTTTTTGTTTTGCTTGGATGTTTATATAATGCAGACCACACATGCTCACAGTCCGCCATGTTTACCGCTAACGTTTCCTCTAAATGGCTGCTCTGTTCCTCCTACACTCTTGACAAATTTAATTCCTATTACCAAAGAGTTCACAATCAAGCAGCCCGCTAAGTGATGTGAAGGCAACAGGCCAGACCCCCTGGTGAGAAGGTTGCATCTCCTCTCCACATGGAACCGCCCGATACTCAGCTCTGTGTGTAGGTGTGTGTGTAGGTGTGTGTGTAGGTGTGTGTGCATGTGTTTTATCTATCTGTCTGGGGCCAGATGGACGGTAGGATATGTACAAGCTGTCTCAGCTGGCCAGTCCATGCCCACACACTGCTTGCCTCAACACACACACACACACAGACACACATACAAACACACACACACACAGACACACATACAAACACACACACATTCAGACAGAGAATGCCATTGGCAAGGTTATTACTCATGTCTCATGTGTCCTTACGATCTTTCTCTCTTCTGTACTTTTTAATCTGTTCTTTCTTTTTCTATGAAAATAATGAAGACGTCATTGCAGATACATTAAAGAGGTCCATCGTGATCTTCATGAGGTTGATTTTAAAAAAAAATTGTAAACGGATTAAATGCCCATTTTAATCTGACTATTGTTGTTCATCCATTCATGTATTCATTCAATCATTCAGTTGTCTATCTGAGGCTTCTCAATTAAACACCACACGTCAACATTACATGTAAATTCAATCAATCCACAACAACAGAGTATAATTGAAATAAGCTTAAAAAAAGGACGTGCACAGAAGCTGTACAAGGTTGTATGAAGATAGATCGTCTGGCATCTAAAGCCTGTATCGTTATCACAGGAATCACCTCATGCTGTTTAAAAATGCTGTCTTGACTTATACAATGCCAAGTAGTTAGACGCAGGGACGTTTTGTACACAAACGTGTTGATGGTATTCATGGCCTCCTTTTTAGCCAAGAACCAGTGCTGCCAACTCCTGTTTTTTGGCTTTCACTTGACACGCTTTCTGCTCGGGGATGTTAAGAACATGTTCTCAGAACAGAAGTTGCTAAATAGAGGTTAAGGGCTCTATGGATGAAATTTAACTTTTTTCGATTGCAATTGTGATCTCGGTTTTTATACTGCCTGACAAACCCTCAGGGTCAGCTGTGGTCGGAGAGAAAAGAGTAAACAGTAGTTTTTTAGTATTGAAACTGGGAAAGATCTTTGCAAACTGATTTTGAAGAAATCACATTTTCAAAATCATCACACCAGTGTTGGTAAATGCTACTCGAGAAGAATGGAGGCGTTTGGGTTAACAGTAGTTATTTATTCAGGATTATACTGTTCATAAGATATGTTATCGTAGAACGGATAATTAAATTAAACTATTTCTAGAACAGTCACTGAGTGTGCCGCTCAATAATTACATTACATTATTCTATCTTTAATACATGACTTCTACATGTATACGCTTTCTCTAATGATAGCATGCATTGCTTTTTACAAGAATTTCAACATGGCTACTAGAAATGTTATTATTATCCATCAAACTAAATGCAATCTTCAGGGACCACACGATGTGACTATCTATTAAGTTTTCATCATAGAATCCCCAACTGCAGGACAAATGAAGTGGATTTGATGTTCTTTTAATCAGTGTAGTTGGTGCTATTGATGGAGAATAGCACGTCACCCATAGCAACGGGCTCATATACACTTGCGTAGTGTATATATGATGTTTATCTCTATTAATACAACTTTTATCTCCGCGCCATCTCAAGAGGACACGACTCTGCAGGAGTGTAGGAGCCTACTCAAAACTGGAAAGTCTCTGATATTTCTGGGTTCAGCTAATGTTAAATCGCTGATATTTTCGTATCTGAATCAAACCCCTTCACCGACGCGTTGAGAGGCTTCTGAACAGGCAGTAAGTCAGTTTTAGTCAAATTGCAGCTCCAGATTCACAATGGGCTTTTCATTTTACATTCATCATGGAAATGGCTCATAATGTCAAAGGAAACAAAGCTGCCAACTCAGGGAAGAATGATGTTGCTGCTTCTGCTTTATACAGCCAGTCCTCGAAAACATCTGCATTACGCCTCGATGCGACGCTGAAGTCAACACAATGATGAGGAACGTTTTTTTGACAGCCTACCTTTTTCTCACGCAGCTGGCTTTAGCTCGCCCAACAGGTAAAGCCAGAGCCGTGACTTCCATCTCAACTTGTGATGGAGAAATCTGCTTGAAACTCTTCACTGCTGCTGCAATTGGTCTTCACAAGACCTGCATGTTCTTACTGAGTGACTGATTCTTGTAGCCCAGACTCTGTTGTTTAATTTGATGTGCAACATTAACATATTTGCTTGTTTTCTATAGCAATAAATACCTCAGACCCCCTATAGGGGTCTACGGATTTCAATGCAAAAGTATTAATTTACATTATATACTCATTATATTTTATCCAATTGCCTCTTGACATGCATTTCTGACATGCACGTCAGATTTCAAATTCGGATTTACTCATTTCTGTGGGAAATAGATAATCAAATCCATGTTTGCACTGATAATTGATTTGAAATTTACGTGCAAAAAACATGAATGAGTACAGCTGTCGACTTGATAAACTAAGTATTGGCTCTTTTTGTACTACATAAGCTCTCACACAGAAAATAAGTCGAAATTAGACCATTAGTTTGAGTCTTTAATTGTCAGTTTATCAGAATCAATATTAAAGTTTATAAATTATTTGTATGACCAAGATGCGTGAACGGAGTCTCTTTCTCTTTCAAATGTTTCACGAGTCATGTGACCCACAAGCAATCAATAAATCAAATGCTCTGACAAAATAAAGAAAGACATCTTGTGTCTGAGGCTGTTGCAGGAATGTAATAAGCTTGTCAAATTAATTCCTTTGGCCGGCACCAAGCGTTGCCACGGTGGCAACTTTCTCGCTTGATTCAGCAACATTTGCAGAAGTCCTGCTAGCTGCGGTTGTTTGACGAGTTGGCAACACTCAGCTGGCATTTCGGGTGAATTATTCTTACTCTTTGTGGTTGTAATCAAGCTTGAATCGAGTTTTTTTACTTGATGAAAGTACATCAAATTACACTGATTAATTAAAAAGAGCCTCAGGGTGCTGATATATATATATATATATATATATATATATAAAATCCATTACTAACACTTGTCTCCTTTGTCGAGAGCTCCAGTCTTTTGTTTTTCCAGCCTTTCCAGGACATCAGCCGGCACTCGGCACCCACGTCTGTGTGCGGATGAAGAGCCCTGCTTGTTGCTCATCTCGCTGGCTTCTGCACAATACTGGCAGCACCATGAAAATGGTGTTTTAGTGAAATCATGATTTAGTGAAAGGGGAGTTGCCCCGCGGGATGTCTTTAACATCGAGTACCTTGATTGGGTTTGTTTTGGTTTTCCCGGTGATGTCACACGCTAAAGTTTTGGCTGTGATCCGACTGTTTTATTTGGGATTACTATTTCTTGGCCGGGAGCACTTACCTCATCGAGTCGCTGCTGGTTGCCCAGCAACTAGCCAGGAAATCACCACTGTTTAGTCATTATGCTAAGCTAACTCCAGTTGCTGGCTCTGGACTTGTATTTAATGGGCAGACATGAGAGAATATTGATCTTCTCATCTCGCAAATAAATTGCTTTACTAAAATATTAAACCACTGCTTTTAAAGCTTGCACATTCAGTGAATTGAAGTGGAAAACAACGTGGTACTTCCATTTCCAGTGGCCATAAAAAACAAAACTATTGGACAAAGTTTAAACTTACTCAACTCCATGTTGTGCAACTCAGTTTTTGAGTATCGGAGACTGGTGCCATCATGTTTTATTCATTTCCAATTCCCAATGACCATTTGTGTTGCCGCTCTGTGCCTCACAATAATTATATTCATCAATATAAGATATGGTTTTAGTTATTAAAGTGATCCAAGAAAGGGTTCAGATGAACCCAAATATTTTTTGGGGTTAATTTATACACTGATGTAATGTTGCTTCTTTATGAATCACTGATCTTATAGAACTTCTAAAGTAGGTGTTTTGTTTCCTTCATTCAAAACAAACAATCATATTTTACTTTGGACCCATATCTACTTTTCCAATATTGCTTTACTTGATAAATCGGAAAACATGTGAGTTGACTTTATATTTTAATATATAGTATATATGTGTCTGGTAACCTTTCGTGCTGGATTAAAACCACTCTTGCTCATGGAGTTTCAACTCTCCAACCCAGCATAAATCCAACAAGGAATTGGCATCAGCATCTACAATATTTGCCCTTTGCTGAGTAAGCTTTGAGTGCAAGAAAGCAGATATGGCACACTATTAATTATCAGTGCTTATACAACATTAATCTTTAATAAAGTGTGTAAGTGAAATGATTCTCTCACTAATTAAATGGATAAACAGATCACTCAGGGTTGCCATATTCATATATATATATATAATAGTATTGGCTTGCAAAGAGGTTAAAATTAAATTATGAACCCTAATATATTATAAATGATCTAAAGGCGTCTCTGAATAATTCAGAATTGAGACACGATGTCTGGAAACAGACCCCGAATCCGACGGAGGGGAGCTCTTGGATTCAGCCAAGGCAATCAATAATATTCCTGTCAAAGCGGAAGGGTTGGTTAAATTATGGATGAGCACCAATCATTTCCATAAACTGCGTGGTTCATTAGCCAGTATCCTCCATATCATTTCATTAACTTAAAATGCCCCTATTAGTACACATTTTTCAAGTGTGGTGAGTCACATACATCTTGCAGGAGTGTATGACCTCGATAAGCTCTCTCTCTCTCTCTCTCTCTCTCTCTCTCTCTCTCTCTCTCTCTCTCTCTCTCTCTCTCTCTCTCTCTCTCTCTCTCTCTCTCTCCGAACATTTTAAAGTCGGCTCACTGCGATTTTCAGTCTAAAATGATTTGAGCTCTGCACATATTACTTCTAATTACGGTCTGTGTAGGTGAGTGACCACTTATACACCGACGATACATCACTAGTTTACTACTGTTCTCATAAACGGGGAGAGAAGCTGTTGCTTTATAATGTAAATGGATTTCTTTATGGTGTGCTGATGGATCATCTGCTGCAGAGCTGGAATTCATTGCAGTATGGCGTCCGAGGTATAGCCAAGATTAAATTCTTTGAATAATTGCATTACAACCGCTTGTCTATGAACTACTGCCAAATCCATCTTTTACCACCACAGCACCCGAGAAATGTTCTCCCAGCATTCAATATCACCATTGTTGTATTGGTTTTCACGGGGGTCTGTAATTGCCACGATAAGTGCAAACACGTGCAATTAACAAAGCATGATAATTGCCTGTCTCCCTCCCTTGTGCACTGTTTTTATGTTTCTCTCTCACCCTCTTTCGCTCTCTCCTTTCCCTAATGATCCTCTCATTTTGGTAGACAGATCCTCTATAGATTAGAATCTGGGAGTAAGATGATAGCTGAAATAAATAATGGTCATTAGAGCATGTTCAACTAATACAGCACCAGGAAGTAACTTGCTAATTTCCTCCATATGACTCCTGCACGACTCCCTGTAGCTCTAGTGTTCTTTTTGTTTTTTTCCCCCTCAATACAATTTATAGATGAGTAAAATTAGGGTTGTGAATCAGATTTATCACAACAAAGCTCTTTGGCTGGATCTCTCTGCCACGGTGCCCGTGGTCCTCTAAGGAGAGCTCCACCTGGCATCCAGCCACCAGCCACTCCATCTTTCCCTCTGTGTTTTTATGCTTCTGTGGCGCAGAGCTAATTTCTGTCAATTTCTGAAAAGCACTCTGTTGTACTGTGAAATAGGTCTCAGACATCCTAAGGGAGGACGTTTCAGAATGATGAGATTTTCTTCAATATTACAGAATTGTTTTGATTAACTGTGTTTGGCAACACATTTTTTCTAACCGCACACTATTTAAGATGTCACCCAAAAATATTTTACATGTTGCTGCTTCTCACAAGTAAAGCATTAGTAAAGTAACTGAAATAGCATGTGCTGAGAATGACCAGTAATCATCATAAGGTGTTTATCAATACTATTTAAATATACAAGAGTTTAGCTGAATTCTCCTGACTGAGGTTAAAGGACAAGAATGTTTTTAACAATATTCTTCTATCGTAATCGTTATTTAGTTTGTTAATATTCAGTCACATGTAGGTATATATATGTTAATGGTATGGACAAAATATAAGAAACCCGCTTACTCAATATAATGCAGTTCAGTTCAACACTTGAACTATTGACAGTGATGTATAAAGCTTCACATTGAAGTGGTGTTGTTGAGTGGTAGATTGCCTAATAACTTGCACAGGGTAAACTGGTAGAAAGCTACAAATGACTCAAAGTCAAAGTGTCAGAGACAGATTAACATCTTGGTTTTAACAACACAATAAGAAAAGATTCTACCCAGAAAGTTGATGCATCTCTCTACCGGTGTGTACATTCAAACTGAAACAGGACTTTGCTTTGGTAACCCTGCAATGCTTTGTTACGTCCACTTGCCACCAATCAATTAACTATCATGTCATTCTGACTACGAAAGATGCTGGTGAAGAATTACATAAACACAACTAGTCTCAATAAGGCGAATAGTCAGGAAACATTATACAGAGCCTCTATGTTGGACCATATGTGGAGCACTTTTAACAAGCAATAACTTTAAAATAATTGTGTTACATGTGAAGCCTATTAGAGGAGGGAATGGAAAAGGAATACCAAACGTGCATCAGTGATGTACCCCCTGTTAACGCCCCCCCCCACCCCCGACCAGAGCAAAGCATTTGATTGAAAAAAAAAGATGTAATACACAACGCTTGAATATTCATTAAATAACTATTTTTCAATGGATGATTTTTAAATATATTTTCTTACAAATCTCACGTACCCCTTGGAGTGCCTTCACGTACCCCCTCGGGAACACGTGCCCTCATTTGAGAACCACTACAATGTAAACCAATGGGAATGCCCAGGTCTGAACAATGTTTGAAATCTTTAAGACGTGTGTTTTTGCTATTGTTTTTTTTTTGTCACACTAAACAGAAATGAGAAAAGGTCAAATGAAATAGCATTCACTAAATAAACAAAAAAATCCACTTTGATTATTTTCAGTAGACTCTAACATTTCATCAAAGGATCTTTACACTAAAGCACAAATGCCAAAATCCGTATACATTTGCATGCATGTCTGTCGAGGAGATACACTGGCACATTGAGCGTGTTGCAGTCCTTATGATTGTTTTATCCTCTGTTTAACAGAAGGATAACACACATTGTGGACGTGATTTTCTGAATATGAATTTTATTCATTAGACTTTATGCCATTGCAAGACAATGTAAAAGCTTAGAGTGTAACAGAAAGAACAGTGGGAGTGGACAGTGGCCTTTAAAATCCAGCATTGTAAAATAAAGTGTAGCTCAGAAACATCGACTAATTGTTGGTAACTACTGAATACTATAATTTTACCTGCATTTTATATTCTAAAAATCACTTTTATAGATAAAAAAAACTAAGCTGCAATGGCCTTTTCACACTGATGTTCCTGTTTAGTGTGAAACACTCTTTGTGGGGAAGGAAAGTGTTTGGCTAATTTGGGACTTTAAAAGGACAAGCTGTATGTCACTGCACAACAAGCTATGTGCACATGTACGCGAGTCACATACTGACCCGGGAGAGCGCAGCAAGGATGAATGACTGTGATAATACAACTGGTCTCCCGGCAAGATGGAGGGAGTTACTTTTCACTAGATGGAAGCTAGGGGATGAAAACCTATTCAGTAAATTAATTGAAAAGACTCCCCCAAAAACACAGAGTTGAAAAAAATACGTATGCCGGCTCTCCTTTAGGGAGATGCATCGAGATAACAAGGACAGGAAAACGTATCTTCTCATAATTTTGTACCAGGCTATTGTTCCACGGACAGTTTTGTGTAACATTGGAAGCTTCGGACTCACTTGTACGTGGAATCTCTTCAAATGAAGCTTTCTGCTTCCTGACAATATTAATTTGCTTATCAATTAATAACAACAGCATACAAGTGATCTGTAAAATGGGATCTGTTGTGATATCATTCCACTTCACTGGATTATATTGATTTTGGGAGCGCAGAGTACCTGTAATATATTAACAAATCAAATTAGAATACCAGGTTTGAGTACTCCAATTGATTATGAGCCTAGAGTAGAAATAGTAAACAAGTAATCAGCAATATTTCATGAATCATGTTTTATGTACCACCATTAATTGTTATACCTTATTAAATGAAAAATTAAAACACAATTGTCCATTATCCTTATACTGTTTCCATTATTTCCAGCAACGTTAACCTATTAATACTTTCCCCTACGTATTTGTCATTGCAAACATAACATAATAATACCTATGTCAAGCATTCTTGTTTTAGGGAGACAAAGACTATACGTGCGTGCCTCAATTTCCTTTTTCTTTTTTATCAATCTCATCAATTATTAAGATGAAGATTTGTGGCAAGCTGAGTAATGGCTTTGGACAAATGACCTGACAAGTGAATTTGGTTTTACCTGAAAGTAAAGCGCCAAAGTAGAATAAAGTACAACTCAGCTGCATGTTGTACAGCTGTGTCTGCATTTACAGGTAAAAGGTCCCTTTTACCCTTTCTAGTTTTTAATCCTCATTTGTTTGGAGCTTTTGCATTAATGTTACCGCCACTGTGTTGATGGATTGATGGAATAAGTGCTATGGGTTCATAGTGTTGCACTTTGTATTCTTTTACTTGAAAGAAAAGTGTACTTTAAAAACAAAAGTTTACTTTTACAGACATTGCGTAGTGTCTTTAAAAAGCACAGACAAGTAAGCCCCCCTAGTGCTTGAAACGGATGTGATGATTTACAAAGGGAAAAATGGTCTCTTCAATACACACTTAATCACCATAACATCTCCTGCATTGTCTTTGTTTATCAGCTGCTAGCACGCTCCTGTAGCGCGCCGTGCTTTCTCATTTGCTCCCTTGAATCTAACATGAATCTCATTAGAGCAAAAGGCAGCGCCGGACTGAGAGGCTGAAATATCATCGTTGAGCTCTATTATTATAATTTTTCAATCACCGTGAAGATTGATATATTGGTGTCGAGAGCTGTGTCTTTCTCCCCTCCAGGTCTGATTGAGTCCTTTTTGCCCATATTGAGGCTGGGTGGCCTCTCATTAAGCACTTTTTGGATTACTGCTCCCGGCCAGGGCCATATCCAACAACATGCTAGTGCATTGTAATGAGCCTCTCAGTGTGCTACACAAACACACTCAATCTCGCACTTTAATCACAGAGGAGGAGAGCGGCTACTCCTCCAGCCCTCAACAGGAGCAGTGAAAGGAGAGGGGGATTTGCAAGTTCCTCCAGCCTCTGATGACATATAATCTTCTTGGGAGATGAGTGCTATGTCTCAGAGATCTGATTGACATGTCTAGCATTATGATGAGTGAGTTAAGAGCTAAAGCTGGGACGAAGATGATGCTAGAATGGTTGTCATGGTGAACAGTGCTCCTTCAGCTGTCTGGTCATTCTGTTGGCCGTGAAGCTGCAGATCGTCTGGAAGATGTCCAACAGCTTAGAGGGAGATTCTGTTCTGCCCGTATTGCTTGATTATATTAATGGCATTACATTTAGAACATACCGTTCTGTACTTTCTTTCTGCAAAAAAAATTCATTAATCTTATTTAGTCCGTTCCCAAATCAGATTTTATGATCCGCTTATTTGATTTGGCATATGTTTAAGGCTTCTGTTTATCACTGTTTATCTTCAATGTTTTACAAAGACATACCTATGACAAATGTAGCTCTTTGTTATTATAACCACTATTATATAGAATGGGATGACGACTATTTATATTTTTATTCTAGAGCAAGAAAACAACATGATGGAATACGACAGAGGAAAACAAGTCTCTATAATCCTTTTTTCATGTAAACATGTCAGCATTTAAAAAATAAAACGTCAAAAAAATATATACTCACTACAAACATATCCCACTCATGCTGCTTCTGTTTCATACACAATATTCATGTATTTCTATTTACTGTTACATACCTCCACTCCATCAGAAAACCAAGAAATAAATACACAATTAAAATAATAATAATAACCTTCAATCTTATATAGCGCTTCTCTAAGAACCCGAAGTCGCTTTACAGAGTCCAGAGAAAAACAAAAACAAACTACTATTGTTATTTTGTCAGTTTTACTTAGTAGTGAATGGGCTACAACTGCATTTCGTTGTGAAACCTTGTGTTTCATAACGATAATAAATAATCCTTAAATACTTGAGGTGTGATCACAAAGTCCCCAATACAAGTGCAAGTGGGGGCCCGTGTTTCATACACCCCCTTCCTAATATAGCAGTTAATAAAGGCACCACATGGACCTCCTGAATTAAAGGGGTATCACTTGCTTTTAAGTGCAGTTTATGGTTAAAATTCACTTCTTATATTTTTTTAAAGATGACGGTGAATAAAAATCAGTTTGAATGCCTAAAATGGCCTAAAACGGGAAGTTTGCGCAAATGTATTTATGTTTTTTAAAATATATTATTGAAAACACTCTTTAGAAAGGCTACAATAACTGATTTACCGTCAGAAAAACATTCAGTTCAAAAGTTTTTAGGCGACAACTGGACAGGCTTTTCCATTTGATACAATGTAAAATGGTAGCTCTTATTGTGATGCTCTGGTTGATGTCGAACACACTGACATCAAGATCTATGGCGAGTCTTCCCGCCTCTGGGCTTTCACCGTAACAGAAAGACTGCTGTGAAATTCCTCTTTCAGTGATATCTTGCTCTTTGGATTTCTAGTGTCTTGAATTTCGACAGTTATCGGAAACAATGCTATCCCCGTTGATTTGCTTTGATTCAAAGGACCGCTTTGTGGCAGGCAAAAAAGAAAAGAAAAAAATTTGACTTTTGAAAAGAGGCATTGTGAAAACACCTGCTACTGGCATTTATTGTGATCGGAGACCTGTTGCTGTCTCTGGGAGGCCGAGGAGGGAAACACAGCAGCAATGACTGATGTCTGAGTCGACTGCATACGGAAATACGCAGAAATATCTTCCCGCTCTCGGAGCCCTGTGCTCTCAGCCCATCTGACAGTTTATCCACGTGGCATGGCCGTACAGCAACGCCCAGTGTGATAATCTTTCATCAGACCGTTACATCGCTGGTGATGCGTGATGATGTGCCCATAACTCCAGCCGCACTGGCACAATGTTTGGTTGTATAATATATGGTACCATAAATACGTGGCTGGTAGATATAGTGGAGGAAGATGTATGGCAGTTTTATTAAAACGGTAAATCCAACTCCTCGCCCATGGTTGAAAAATAAGAACAAAACGAGGGAGAACGAGAACACGCGCCTGTCCGTTGCCGGTTTGTTCTCCGGTTGACGGCAGCGTTTGAGTTCATTTACAGCTTGTTATGATACGGCTCAGAGGGGGCGAGGGTTTTGTGTGTTGAGAGGAGGCCAATATAATCCGTCTTTCAAACAGGGAATGACATGGGGAAGGGAGTGGTGGGGAGCAAGCAGAGGCAGGTATGCAGCCTGCCTTAACTGGTGGCTGTATTACATTCCACACAGGCAGCACTGGTGATGGATTGACGCCAGCTGGAAAGAGGCAGTCCTGAATCAATTCAGGGGAGTTCATGAAATTGAACAGAGTTAAAAACCTGGAAGGTTGTCTTTTTTTTTTTACGGGTAATTTGATCAAGCATTTTCTTCACTTGCAAACCCCCAAGACCTAATGGGCGATAATGGATTGCATTTGCCTTACTTTGTGGTGACACAAAATATGCATTTCAAAGATTGCTATTCTGAACTCATTATACATTTCTAGCACATTATCGAAAGTCACTAGACCCCGAAGAGACCCTAACTATATGAATCATTAAATATGAGACCAGTGTAAAACATAGTAAGAACGTACAGGGATGTAGTCTGTGTTCATCTCACCACTCGATTCCCTTTGCACTCTGATTAGATTAGAAAACTGTATTAATCCCCAGTGGGGAAACTCATTTGCCACCAACAATTCATACAGACAACCACAGACAGAGGACAACACACACTACAAGGAACAAACAAAACCGGAAGATTCCCCATGAAACATGAGCATCAGAAATATGCTAAATCTAAAGCTATATAAAACCTAAGGGTTTTTCATTAAAAAAATCGAACTACTGCTGCAACAAAAGACCTTCTGAGTCGTTCAGTAGAACACTGAGGCATCCTGAGTAGCTCTCTGAATTAACCAATGAGTCCATTAAAAAACACAGTATAGTGGATGGCCTTGATCGGAGGATAACATTTTGATTGACATTTCCCGAGGTCATCGGTTAATTATCAGTACCTCTTCACCTATAATTCCGCATCAGCTGTATTCAGTACATGCTTTTTTTGCACAAGACCCCAATCGGTTTGACAACATTTCAAATGCAAATCGGGGGATAATTATCTCACCCATTAATGATGCAGAAGGCAGGATTTGTTTGTTCCGAACGACATTGTTATTGCGATATTGAGCGTGTCATTAAGTCCTTGCCTGCAAGGATGCGGTCAGGGTGAACACTCCTACATCACCTCTGTAGTCTCCTGCCCGGTGCAGAGCTCTCAACAGAGAGAGGTCACTGTGAACTCGACCTCAGCCGCTTCCACAAACAGAGGACGGCATGTATTCATGAATGCATGTGATGCCCACGTGCACACACAGATCCACATACATACTCACATAACTCACTCTGTTTAAATCGCTTACCTCTGGGTTTGGCTTTAGAAACATATTGTCTTGATGATAATAATAGTAATAATGTTAATAATATATATGATAATAACAGGACTAGTACAAATACATATTAATAAGTATAAACGTTAATATTATAATATATAAAATTATAATACAATACTTTGTTTCCGACAGGCTGTATGTGAATGGCTAATTATAAGTGTCGAAGCCTATAGAGCTTGCCAAGTTTATGAGAGTTCACTGAGCTCTCAGCCAAGCCAGAGCAACTCGCATTCTGCTCTGAACATAAAATGTTAATTCATGCTGCAGGGAATCCAGAATTGGGTGAGAGCGCCGTAGTCGTAGTAGTCTCTTTCCCTTCCTCTCTCTCTCTCTTCCTTTCTCTATTTCTCTCCAACCCAATAACTGAGTGAATTATCTCGTATTATGGTAGTTTGTGTTCCCTGTCTGATACATTTCCTGTTTACTCGCAGGCTGCCATTGGCCCGATCCTCACACACTGCTCTCTGACCACTGGCCAGGCTGATGAACCAGAAAACCCTTGAGCCCTCACGGTCGACATCCACGAAAAATCCATATAATGTGCTGAGCATACCCACACATGGCACATGGCCCGACATCCTGGCAGAGTAGAGAGGCTTCGAGGTTCAGGCAGTGGTTGCCACAAGGCGTTAACATGCAATGAGACACATATCCTAATTGGGTAACAAAAGCAAACCAAAAAGTACTGCTGTCATCACCACAATGTAGTGTGTATCTCTTGCCTCCAGCTTCGCCACGAGCCAATGAGACATTTAATTCAGAAGTGCTGCAAGGTAGTTTCTATTTGCAGAGTCAACAAGTGCAGAAGTATAATGTGCTCTGGGTAAATTAGCATTTACTTGATACAAAACACAATTACTTGATATAAAGTTTTTGAAATTGGATTCAACACTTTGATAATTTTACGTCAATGCAATTCGATCTCTTTATTCTAATACAATCCCAATATGATCACTTAAAATTAGCAATATTACACATTACACATTTTCATAATTGGAAAAAAAAGTATGCTTTTAAATGTTTGTATATATGTATAAATAAAGTGTATTACAGAGCATTATCTACAATTTCCCAGTCAAAACAATTAGACATTTTTGTCTCCTGGGTAAACAGCAGGTGTCACCACTTGAAATGTCAGATTTCAAATGTCAATTATTTTCGACAGGAAAAAGCACTGCTGCAGTGTAGTGGTTTTTCCAGTCAATATTAATTATTAATGACAGATTATTGCTGTGCAGATAACACTTCATGACTTGCTTCCTAAAATCGCATCGTGTCACTAGATTGTCAAAGTAGGACAATATCAGGGACAACAAAGTCATGCACAATTGCTTTTCAACTTCATGGCAAACTACTGGAGTACTGTTAAGGCGCTCAAGAGTTCAGGAGGGAAGTTTAAATAAATCCATTGATAATAATTTTATGATCTAATGTATTGATATCAAAAAATATCAAATAAAATGAAAAATAACAACCATTTAAGCTCACATTCACACCAACCGGTAATTTAACCTAATCAGCATGTCTTTGGACTGTGGGAGGACACCGGAAAACCCACGCTGACACAGGGAGGACATGCAAACTCCTCACATAAGGGTCGTGCAGCCCGGGAATCGAACCCAGTTCTCCCCGTGCAGCTCTTCAATAAATGACTAATGCGTACATGACCTACACAAGTAATTGAGACATCAGTGATAAGATTTGCACTTTCTCTATAGTCAGTCTTAATGTTTCATCGGTGCCATCTCCTCTGATTTCATGCAAAATAAAACGTAATATTGCAAAAATGCCAGTCTCAGTGATTATTCAACATCCAAAAAATGGAATTAAAAATGCAGAAAAATGATTTATTATGAATAATGCTTTCTCGTACTATAACGACTTTGGAGCATAAAGTCAAAACAAAGCCGATGTCGGTCAACTAGGATGACCTATCTGAAGATGAAAATTACCAAATGCCTACATTTAAACGTTTAAACGCTTAGGACAAAAAATGCACATTGTTTGCACATATTTATCTGAGCAAAATACATTTGAGAGCGGATTTTAGCGTAGCTGGTAGGTTAGAGTTAACAACGCATGTTAACATTAACTAACATCAAGCTCAAGTTGCTTAAGACACTGGATACAAGCTCAGTATAAATAATCTATTTAAAGAGACCGTCTCTGACTGATTTGTTGTAATTACCTTCACTGTGAAGAGAGCTCTGGATGTCCGTGACAAATCAGTCCTCGGCTGTTGTTGAACCTGTTCCCAATACCCTTTGCACAAAACTTAACATATTTAATTCCTTTTAACACAATTGACAATGCATTGCAAACAACTATAAAAGATCAAAATGTCAAAGAAAAGAGACATATAAATGAATAGTGTATATACACCCAATTTATAGGATATTTATAAAAAGAAAAATTAACCTTCCTGTCTTTTTTCAAAGCATTTGCCTCTGCACTAAAATAAGATAATCCTTTATTAGTCCCACAGTGGGGACATTTCAGGATCACAGCAGCGGGTGCACATTAGAGCATTAATAAAAATAAAAGCTAAAAATAAAACACAAAAACACAATAACAATACTAAATACTAAATAACCAGGCTGTCAAATCTGAAAAATAAATACGTTTGAACAATTGTCATACCAAATTAAAGTAAGTACTTGATTAATACTTACAAGACAACTCTTCCTGGGCCCTCTTATCGCCCCATACTCACACAGACTCATACTGCATGTGACGTCTGAGTGCAAAGGGTTCAACTCAATCCCTATTGCAACCCTCTAAACCAGGGGTCCCCAAACCCCGGGCCGCGGAAAAAAAGTGAATAAATAAAGTTTTAAATTTTTTTTTTTAATCAGTCGGAAAAATATTTTATTTTGAAAAAGGACCGGATCCACCCATGTGTACGTCTGAGCCGCGTTCAGGAGTCTTAAAGTTCGGGTTTATCGCTGCAGGCGAGTCTCACGCGCCGAACCCTCTGCTGGCGGCACAGTGCCAAAGAATCTTCAAACAGATTCAACCTGCTCAATGAATTCTGTCACTTCAGGGAAATGACAACTGTTTTCAAGTTGGCCGATAAAGTCGCTGCTGCAGGGCGAGTGAACAGCGGAACATTCTACATGTTTCAGACGTTGACCGGGTGGAAGAGGCTTTTAAAAGAGTTTGAGCGGTACTCCAACCACAAAAGACCCGACTGCAAAAGAATAGACCTGCAACCCATTTGTAAACAAACCCGCCCGTCCGAGCTAGAAAAAAAATGTGCTGGAGATGCAAATGACGGTGGACTTAAGGGACATTTCACACAACAACTCTGCCTGTTCTAATGACAGCGACCAGAACTCGGTTAGGAGCAGCGGACCAAACACACGTCTGTGTCGCCGTCTCCATTAGCGGCTCGTTGCAGGTAAACAAGCGCACGGCTCACACTAATTCGGCGTAATGATGAGTTGTAGTTTTGGCACTTTATGCCCTTCGTATAATTGTATGACGTCATATGTATGACGTCATTTATATTGCTGGTCCGTGGAAATTATTTCTGACACGGAACCGGTCCGTGGCTCAAAAAAGGTTGGGGACCACTGCTCTAAACGTCAGTAAAAGTGAATTTCATGGGTAACTGTCTGCCAATCTCACACTTCTTCCTCCTTCACGCATCTTTCAAAAGTGATTGATCGGTTTCAAGTCATCCATCATGAGATAGAGCTGTTGTGGGTTACATTAATCTTTCTTGCCATTGCTATGTCCAGGCAAGGTCATGTAAAGGGAATCAAAAATGCATGTCAACACCAAAACTACATCCTATTGTCATTTGTTGTATACCTATGCATGTTGGACAATACAGCGAGAACAATTAGTATTGTCATTGCTGGTAAATGCACGCATGTTTTCATGAATACCTCCCTATACATGTATCGCACAAATGTACAGTATATGTAGTATGTCTAAATACACATACCTGCCGTGTTCAGGTGGCAGGGAAAACAGGAATGTACTTTTCCGAAGCATATATGAGATCTGTTTTATCAGTATTGCTGGAAGGATGATTTAACTCAGAACACAATCCATGAAGTCCAACAGAGCTGTAACAGTGGAAGTGATAAAGTGTTGAATCAGCAGTCTGTTGACAATGGTAATCAGCCCTCTGCCACTGTGCAGGGCTAGGCTAAGTGAGGATGTGGTTAAGTATCCTAAATGTCTTGTATGACCACAGGGTAGGAATACAATAAGCGTTCATCTTCTTAGCATTCTTCTCATTTGTCTCTTAGTGGTTGATCCTCCCATTCTACCTTCTTTGCATATTTGTTTGTTGCTGTACTCATCTTCTACACTTTTCTCCATCTCATGTTGCTTTAATTCCCTGTTTTTCTTGATTCCATCTGCTTTCTTGCTCTGCCTTTTCACTATACTCTCTCTCTCTCTCTCGAATTACTTGTGTCCTCTGTTGTCAACCTTCCCCTGAGATAGTGTTGTCACTTCTCTTTCGTATGGCCAGTCATCGAGGCTGCGCAGCTGTAATAGTTTTAGACTCCAGCTAAACCTTTGGCTAACTGCGTTCAGAGAAGGAGTGAGAATAATAGGGGCACGTGGAGAAAGAAGGGGAGGTGTGTGTTGAAGGCTGCAGCCATCCGCACAGGCAATTAATGACTTTGAGGACAAACCTCTGTCTTCCGTCTCTGACCCTGGGTTATGCATTTTCTTCCTCGTCACTCCTTTTAACTTTTTTTCCGTCACTTGTTTTGTATATGAAGCAGTTTCTACAGGGATGCTTTTATGGAGTTTTTCCTTTTTTCCCTTTATCCTTATTTTCTTCTTTTATCAAAGAAATGCATTAATGGCACACTTGTATTTCCTGCCCTGTCCCTCTCTTCTCCCTTTTCACATGTTTTTCTGGAACAGTGTGGGCCCCTTACAATGTTGCTTTTGGACATGATGACTGAGGAAACAGCCAAGTCTGAATCACTGGCTTCAGGCTTCAGGCTGTGGGTGGTTAGCTGTAAAAGGTTACCATGTCAGAGCATTCTACAAAAAAGACTCCTGTTAAAATGATTATCTTCATGATGCTTGTCCCCCTCAAATGGCAATACAATTCCATCAGCAATCATATTTAATGAGCTTTTTATTTCAAATGACAAACAGGATTTTTACAGAGAATGTTTTTGGGGCGAATCCGGATTATTCATGCAGTGGTCAGATTGTCTATTGTATTTTACACCACTGACTTTTAAAGATTGTTCTGTAAAAAAACACAATGCAGATTTAATCCCCGAGGCATTCCTGTTTGACATATGCACAGGAGCGATATAATCAAATAGATGAAGAGACTCTATTTAATATTCCCATTACACAATTTTCCCCCTCAAAATGGCATTTCAACATTATAGCGAATACGATCTACAATCATTTCTGCTTTGATTTTCCCTGCAGTGAATCTGAGGGCAGTACTTCTATACAACTCTGATTTCTGCAAGTGGTCAAGCCCAGCTGAAGAGCATAGTAGTTCTACTCATCCTGCTGATAGCCACTCATGTGGATCAGCACTACATAAATTGCTTTCTGGGATTTACATGGGAATGCATGTCAGTATTAATGAGCTATACAGCATAATATTTAGCAATAGACATACTCTCTCCTCCACATAATTGGCTAAGAGAGGGTGGTTACTACAGGTCCTGCCAAATACAACCCCCCCCCTCCCCCCATACAGGGTTGCTACACTTCCCTCCCCTGACAAAGTTCCTTTTTCACGGTGGACTACCGTCACTATTTCCCATCCCCTATGAAACAACAAAGTCTCTAAACTGCACCGGGGGCCTTCTCTGTATTCGTAGCTAGGGCTGCTTGCGGGGTTGTGTCCGCTGGACCAGTGGGGAACGAGGGGGCAACCTCAGTCTCTGGCAGACAGCTTTTGGCCTTCATGCAAGCTGGAGACCTAAGCATTGAAACCCTTGCGTTGTCCCAGGAGCGCTTGCCCGGGGAGCGAGCAGGGAGGGAATGCTGCGGAGGAGTTTCCCTTGCCCCTGATGCCAGTGGAGAAGAGACCCCTCTGTTAGGGAAAAACTGATCTCTTTGGAGCACCACTCTGCTTCTCTTAGAAGGTAGCTGTATACGAGCTTACCCACCCTCTACAAAACTCTGCAGGGACCGACCCATTGGCTGTCGAGCTTTGGGCACCGGCCCTTTTACACATCTGCACTCAGCTGCTGTTTCTCTGCAAAAACATGGGCTGATTCGAGGCGGTCCTGCAGTGTATTGGCATACTCAGGGCCTGGGGGCAGTGGTGTATAGTAACGAAGTAGAAGTACTTCGTTACTTTACTTAAGTCGTTTTTTTGGGTATCTGTACTTTATTTTACTACTTATATTTCTGTTTACTTTTACTTTTACTTCACTACATTTTGCAATGAAAACTTGTACTTTTACTCCGATACATTTCCCCTGAAACAGTATCGTTACTCGTTACTACGGGAACAAAATAATCATGAGACAAAACATCGGGGCCTGTTGTGGAACACACCGCAGCGCACCTGAACGCAGCACGAACACCAGGTTGGGGGTCAGTGGTCCTTGCCGCGTGTTTTCTATTCCCAGTGATGCCCAGGATGTTAGCGAGCGAGCGGCTACAGATACGACTCATTTCATGTGGAGCAGCAATGGAAGCTACTCGAACAACCACGGGGACCAAGATCAACGTCCGTGGCCATATTTGGGCGAACTCTTTTCTTTTGTCAGAGTGAAAGTTTCTTCCTACCGGATGAAGTGCCTCTTATGCCGACCGAAAGCTACGGAGATATGGCCTTCAAAAACACACCAACCTCAGGAAACACATTGAGGTAAATTAAGATTAATCCCATGAGCCGCAACGTGCATGTTTAGTCATCATAAACCTGTTAAGATATCTAGCAGTGTTGTCCTCAGGATTGGAGTAAGTTATATCTTTGGCAGGAGAGGGGGAGGCAGGTGTCTGATTGTCCTACGCATGTTGTATGTTAGGCTAACGTTCGCTAGCTATCGTCAATTAAATGAGACAATTATTCAAGATTCAAGATTCAAGATGTTTTATTTGTCACATACACACACAGGGTGTGCAGTGAAATGAAAGTGGCAATGCTCAGCAGGAATGTGCAAGGGCAACAAGTACACACTATTTACAAATAAAAAACAACACAATATTTACAGTAAGTGTGTGTGTGTGTGTGTGTGTGTGTGTGCCTAAGAGGGGCAGTTGTGTGGGTCTATGTGGGGGTCCTGGTGAGGTCGGAGTTCACAATCCTGATGGCCTGAGGAAAGAAACTCCGTCTCAGTCTCTCTGTTCTTGCAGCGTGACTACGGAGGCGCCTGCCTGACCGCAGCAGCTGAAACAGTCTGTTGTTGGGGTGGTGAGGATCCTTCATGACCCTGCCGGCTCTGGTTCTGCACCTCCTGGTGTACAAGTCCTGCAGGGTGGGGAGTGCAGTTCCAATAGTGCGCTCAGCCGAACGCACTACTCTCTGCAGAGCCTTCCTGTCCTGAGCGGAGCAGTTGCCAAACCAGGCTGTGATGCTTCCTGTCAGGACGCCCTCCACAGCTCCAGAGTAGAAGGACTGAAGGATCCTCTGGGAAACTTTAAATTTCCTCAGCTGCCTGAGGTGGTAGAGGCGCTGCCTTGCCTTTCTCACCAGAGTGTTTGTGTTTGTTGACCATGTCAGATCCTCGGTGATGTGGACTCCCAGGTATTTATACCCGCTCACCCTCCCCACAGTAGTCCCGTTAATCCCCAGTGGTGAGTACGTCCTCTGTTGTTGTACCTTCCTAAAGTCCACAATCAGCTCCTTAGCCTTGGTGACACCCATGATGAGGCTGTTGTCCTGGCACCAGAGTGACAGATCAGCAACTTCCTCCAGGTAGGCCTTCTCGTCGTTGTCGGAGATCAGGCCCACCACCACTGTGTCATCCGCAAACTTGATGATGGTGTTGGAGCTGAACCTGGCCACACAGTCATGTGTGTACAGGGAGTACAGTAGGGGGCTGAGGACGCAACCCTGGGGGGATCCTGTGTTCAGGGTGAGGGATTTGGAGGTGTGTCTGCCCACCCTGACCACCTGTGGCCTGGCGGTCAGGAAGTCCAGGATCCAAGCACACAGGGGGGTGTTCAGTCCCAGCTCAATCAGCTTGCCGGCCAGTCTGGAGGGGACTATGGTGTTGAAAGCTGAACTATAATCAATGAACAGTAGTCTCACATAGCCCCCCCTCTGGCCGTCCAGATGAGAGAGTGTGGTGTGCAGTACCTGGGAGACAGCATCATCCGTGGATCTGTTTGGGCGACAAGCAAACTGCGTGAGTGTAGTAGACGGATCTCTAGCGAGTTAATGAGCTGAAGAAGTGTTGACAGTTGTGAGAATTTGTTGATTTGAGTCGTCTTAGCTATAATATAATGCTAATCATTACAGCATTATTATCATTATTTGTATTAATATTATAAGAGTGACGGTCCAGTAATGGCGACGATATTGATTTGGGACTGTTGTGTTTAACTACAGAGATACAAGTGCATATTCACAAATCAACTCTGGATGCACGGACAGTGCATGAAACTAAATGTATAAACCTCAAATTAAAACAAACTATTTTGGACAAAACTTTAGGTTGGGGTCATGACATGTAAGGAAGTGTTATTAATTCTATCATGTCTATAATACTCTCACTTTATTTCAGGAATGGACTACATCAAGCAGCACATGGAAGAACCCTCCCTGCAGCTAGGTGATGCCACCAGGTCCAGTTCATCTGATGAAGAGGACTTCTTCTTCATCTCAAGCGCATGACAGCAGCAAACAGCTGGATGGAGACGTGGATCACGTTGACTTGCTGAAATGCTTCCCAACTGCGTGCTGCTGTCTGTGAAGCTAGACACACTCTACCTGCACCAGGGCCTGTGAAGCTAGACACACTCTACCTGCATCAGGGCCTGTGAAGCTAGACACACTCTACCTGCATCAGGGCCTGTGAACGGCTCTTCAGCATCGCAGGACTCGTCTTCAGCCCCAGAAGAGCGACACTGAAATCTGTCCATTTTGAAAATCAACTTCTTTTGAAGATGAATAATACATTTTTCACTTCAAAGTGATGATTTTGGTTCTGCTTTTTTCTGTGTTAATCGTGTTTTTATATTTTAGTAATTTCATAGTATTCATATATTGCTAAGTTCATCCAAGCTCATACTCCTTGTTCATGGCGGCCACAGCACCAAAACAAATAAACTTCATAATTCTCAAAATTCTGACCCTTTGTTTTTTTTATTAACAGCATTTACTTTTACTTTCAATACTTAAGTAAACAAAAATCAGATACTTTAATACTTTTACTCAAGTAGTATTCTCATAGGTGACTTTTACTTTTACTTGAGTAATTTTCCAGTCAAGTATCTTTACTTTTACTCAAGTATGACTTTTGGGTACTTTATACACCACTGCCTGGGGGGGTGTCTGGGGATTCAGGAGGCCATTTCTGCAGGGGTGCGGATCTCTCTCCCTAGCATGAGCAGGGCGGGCGTGCAGCATGATGTCTCTTGAACTGCCGAGCAGCACGCCATGAGCACCAAAGGCAAATGCATGTCCCAGTCACGGTGGTGCTGCAGTGAGGATGGCAAGCTGCAGGCCCATGGTGCGATGGAATCTTTCCACCAACCCATCACTATGGACCCGCAGGGGGGAGGTGCACGTCTTGTGCGTGCCCAAGTATTTGCACATAGAGGCAAACACTTGCGACTTGAAGTTCTTCCCCATGTCGCTGTATATGGTCTCCAGTACTCGGTAAATGAACATGCCTCCTCCCAGGGACTC
The DNA here is from genome assembly GCF_029220125.1 of Pseudoliparis swirei. Lineage (NCBI taxonomy): Eukaryota > Metazoa > Chordata > Actinopteri > Perciformes > Liparidae > Pseudoliparis > Pseudoliparis swirei. The sequence goes on along the minus strand of NC_079405.1, from coordinate 8,772,381 downwards.
AAGGACCGTCTCTGCCTCCTCGTCTGTAAAGTAATCTAAAGCTGTGAGAACTTACCAGTTTCCTTTGCCTGAGCGTGGCAGCGGACCCACCACATCCACGGCCACCCTTTCCATCGGTGCCCCCACTGGAAACTGCTACAACGGCCCGTGGAAGCAACCTGAAGGAACCTTTCGTGCCATATAGGGGTCACAGCGGCATAAAGGGTATTCCACGTCCCTCCTGCACTGTCCCAAGTAGAAGTGCAGTGTTTAGGAAAACCCAAAATGTCCAAGCATCGCAACCTGTAGGTCCACGGCCACTTTTCTTCTCGTTGCTGGATCCTTCCATGCCCGCTGAAGCACGCCCTGACTCAGGCATAGACCTTTGGTTGCTTTGAAGAACACAGCCACTTCTTCCCACGATTGCCGCCGCTGTACCTCCACCCACTGTAATGGCGACTGTAGTTCCGCGTCCTGCCTCTGATGTTGTATCTTCTCTGCCAGGTCCACTGGCTGCAGCTCCCGGCATACAAACCGCTCCAACCAATGTACTGCAGCACAGTCTTTCTACTCGCAAGTCTTTCTCCGCTCGCAGTAGTGGCCCCCGCCTGTGGCACATCGGCGTTGTGAGAGCACGTTGGCATTAGTGTGGCATGTCCCAGCCCGGTGCTCCACGTTAAAGTCAAAGGCCTGCAGCTCCTCCAACCACCTGGCCACCTGCCCCTCCGGCTCCTTGAATATCATGAGCCACTGCAGAGCAGAGTGGTCTGTCTTCACAGTGAATGTCAGGCCCCAAAGATAGTACTTGAAGTGCCTGATTGACGGCACTTGGTAATATCCACTGTGGAGGTCCTCGGAGAACCATGATAACCCCGACACCAGGTCCAAAGACTGATCAATGTGGGGAAGTGGGTATGAATCTTTCTTGATTACCCCATTCACAGGCCTGTAATCAGCGCAGAATCACCAGCCACATATCTTTTTTTGGAACCATGACAACTGCTGCTGCCCAGCTTAGTGGACTCAATTAATAAATGTTCTTCTCGGCAAACCGCCACCTTAACGTGGTGGAGGAGTTTGAGTGGCACAGTGATCCTGAGAGCTATGTTGTCTGGGGCATATGACCTTGGTTGTCATGGGTCATCATGGGTGAAGCTCAGGTACAGGGAGCCAGACTGGACTCCAGGTTTAAGTGAAACAAAAAACACTTTTTACTGAGAAAAAAAACTCAGTAGGGGAATTGGCACAAGAGAGGCACAACAATCTGGCCAAGACAGGAATAAGTGACACTCATAAAGACACTACTGGAGACATTAGTAAATACAGACAACAAACCGACAGGAGACAAGGGAAAGACTGGCACAATATAAAAAAGGGGAAAACAGGTGTACAGCATTAGACAATCAGGGAGACAGTGGCTGAGGGCAGGTGAAGGGAATGTAACAATCAGGGACAGGAATGGATGAGGGCAGGTGAAGGGAATAAAACAATCAATGAGACAGGAGTGGCTGAGGGCAGGTGCAGTGAATGAACAATCAAGACAGAGGAGACACAGATGAGAAACAGAGGAGACACAAGGCATAACACAGCGTCAAGATGATTCGAAGGAGATCAGACCCTGAAGGAAGGAGAGGAACGGAAAGATTCATATACAGATATATAGACGATATAGATGCACACATTTTTTTTAGATCTGCTTTGAGCAAAATGTATACATGTGTGTGAGAATCCATGTCGTGTTTTTCTGTTTGCTTCGCTTCACTTTCAGAATTAACCCAGAGCTGTGTATGTTAAAAACACGGCGATTCATATTGTCATGCTGATTGTGCATGTGTGTGTGTATTCATTGAATGTATTTTAACTCTAAATCTGTCCTTCTGTACACATTACATCTATTGCACCTGTCCATCCTGGAGAGGGATCCTCCTCTGTTGCTCTCCTGAAGGTTTCTTCACTTTTTTCCCCCTGAAGGGTTATTTGGGAGTTTTTCCTGATCCGATGTGAGGTTTTGGGGCAGGGATGTCTATGTGTACAGATTGTAAAGCACTCTGAGACAAATTTGTAATTTGTGAAATTGGGCTATACAAATAAACTGAATTGAATTGAATTTATCAATTCTAAGTACGCTGAGTACAGACTTGTGTACTTTTGGAGTTTGGACTTTTGTCTTGGGAGTCCAGACTCCAAAGGACGCGAGGACGGTCTTTCTGCGATTGGAACAGCAGCTGACTTAAAGAGGTCACCACATCAGCTGTTGTTGCTCATGAGTCTACTCCAATTATTCACTGTAAATTATTTTTTACAGTCTAACAACATATGACAAACTTGCTTTTTTCATTATCCTCTAAATATAATTATTTTATTTTTAATTGTGTGTATGAATATATATGGATATAAATATTAGGGCTGTGAAACGATTAAAAATTTTAATCGGGTTAATCACAGGTTTTTGTGGATTAATCATGATTAATCACATATTACCGATATTCTCGGTATATTTTGTGAGAACACAGAGATTTATGACAAAAGACGGATATATACATTTATACATTATTCTATACAATGGTGCTGCAACTCAGCAGTTATTTAGCAGTTTTCTTCCATATGGAACATTAATACATCTTCATCCTAAACAGAATGTTTAACCCTCCTGTTACCTTTCGGGTCAATTTGACCCCATTCAATGTTTAATGTCGGTGTTCTTTGGGGTCAATTTGACCCCAGGTTGTTTTTCACTGTGTCAAACATATAAGAAATATCAACTTTTTTATTTATTTAAAGGGCTATTTAGGTAGTCAACAAACAAACATAAAGTACCTCACACTTAAACTTGGGAAGCAATATTAATTCTAATAATTTTCTGGAGGTTTTAATTGCTGGGGTCAGATTGATCCCGGGGGTAAAATATGTTAGTAAATGTAAAGGTAACAGGAGGGTTAAACAGAACATTTTTCTCTTGTTTGTCAACCATTAACTCCACCATGATACAATCTAAAGGCCTCTAGTCTTCCTCTAGCAGCTGCTGAGGCAAACTGACTGTGTGGGTTTTCTTCATGAACTGGGCCGTGATGAAAGGGACGGCGGGGACACCGCTGCAAAGCTGAAACCTCACCGCCCGGACAGGTGGACAGATTGACAAGTGACTTTTTTGCTCGGTCGATGCGCGCGCACGGAGCTCTGTGGCGCGAGACGGAGATCGATAAGTGTTAACGCAACGCGAAGAGACAGAAATGACATGCTGCTGTGGAGATACGATCAACAACAGACGTTTAGTTTCATAAAAGAACAAAGACGTGCTATAGAGAACATGTCAGGGGGCGGGCCAATCTTTTAATGTCATGCGATCTACCAACACTACGCGCGATCGACTGGCAGGTCGCGATCGACGTGTTGAGACCCTGATCTACAGGAAGTAAAAGTCGTAACAAGGTTTCCGGAGGTGAACCTGCGGAAGGATCATTACCGATGAACAGACCGTCTGCATGAGAGCGGACAGAGTTCAGATTGAAGTGGTGTATTGGAAGCTCATTTTGCAAGTGACTTTTTTTTCGTCCCGACGACCAACAACAGACGGATTGGAAGCTCATTCTGCGCATGCGTTAAATGCGTTAACAAAAATAACTAGTTAAACCTGTAATTGAATTAACTTGAGTTAACGCGTTATTTTTCACAGCACTAATAAATATATATAATTATATACACACAATTCAAAATAAAGTAATCATACAAATATAATTTTATATAGATTGTGTAAAAAATATAATACATATTTGTATATGTATATAGATATATACATATTTCTAAAGTTATATTACACATGTGATTGCAAACAATTTGTTTATAAGTAAAAAGACACCGCTATAGTTCAACGTTAAAGTTTAATGAAAATATTAAGTTATGAATCTTTAGCCTCAGTCAAACTGATTTAACGTTATCTGTGAATAAATAATAAACTATCTGTGCTCGTTAGATCCTCCAAAACCCAATTTTATATCTCATGGTTAACCCGCTATGGAGTGTTAAGTTGTAATAGTTTATTTTGATAACATCTGCAGAGGTCTTATGGTTTAAATTAATACATATAGAAAGATATTATAATAGACAATATTAAGGAGAATATTGATATTGTTATTAATGTATTATGAAGCATAGGGGTAATGTTTACTCTATGCAAATGGCAAGAATTAATGTATTGCATGAGAGTGACTATGTTAGTATTATAGATTGACGAAGCCGGTTGAAATCCGTGACGTGACTTACAATGACAAGAGACTTTTATTGTGAAGGTGACTTTAATTGACCGGACTCTTATTGTGAAAATACCGGAAGTGAGGTTTGACCGGAAACAGGAAGAGTATAAGACGGCGTGTTTTTGTAGGGAACGTCCTCTTTCTCAGGTGAGCCCCGAAGGGAAGGTTGTGTGCGTCTCGGAAGGCGCCGAGAGCCTGCAGCCTTGACACGAGGATAGAGCGCGTTGAATGTTTGATTCACTTTTCTTGCCATTAAATGTTGATAACTTAATCCATGCGTGTCCGGAAGCCTGTTTCTCCACCATCTGCGTAGTGCCCCAGTTTTGAGAATACTTTACAGGAGACATCAGAGCCAGCGGAGCATTTGAAAAAGTCCTGCCGAGATCAGGCTGTTCACGGCGGCCACACAGCATGCTGACCGCCCGGCTGCTGCAGAGCTCACTGGTCCCGCGAGCAGAACCTCAAATCTACGGTCCATATCTTTATTAGGCCGAATCATAACAAACCGACCACATATTTGATCCTTAAACTACTAATTTCTCGACTGAAAACATCATAAAATTACACTGCGACTCAACAACAGTATTATTTAGAAGAATTCAACTGTCATTTTGTTTATTTTCTTCTCGGCTATTGTTTCATGTTGCTGGTGCGAAATGCATTCTGCAATATCAGCTGACCCCTGGTAGGGTCTTCCATGGCAACAGGTCTCAGGGGAAAGTCCAGACTATGAGTGGTTAAAAAAATAAATAATTAAAACCAGGGTGAGGTGGCAAAACACATCACATATTACAACTCATCAACTTCCTCTCGCAGCTACTTTTCCAAGTCATTAGATCCAAAATGTGTGTTGGTGCATTGTGGTTCATTTTAGTTAAATACTCCTATCATAGAACAACCTAATGCTCAACGTCAGTAAAAATAAGGAGCTGATTGTTGGTTTTAGATAAAAAGGTGATAGGTGACAACAACCACCCGCATCTACATCAATAGAGCTAAGGTGGACTAAGTGAACCATTTTAAATTCCTGGGAAACAGCATCACAAACAACCTGTCATGCTCATTAAACATTTCCATTCTGAAAAAAAAACAAATCTATTATTTAGAGAACACAATTCCCCTGCCGAGTTCTTATTCACTTTTGAAGGGGAGCAATAGAAACCTTTCAGACTTGAAAGATTACAAACTAGCATGAGATGTGCACATCCAAGGACAGGAGTGCAGATGATTAAAACCAGAACATTATTGGTACCCATATATGGATCATCAGAGATATTTGTGACAAGAAGAGCCCCCAAAGAGCCCAAAGGATATCAAGAGACAATACCCGACATAACCTGTTCACCCCGCTGCCATCTGGCAAAGGTTACAGAAGTATCAGCTTCAGTACCACCAGACATCAGAGCAGCTTCTTTCCTCAGGCTGGGAGAAACCTACATATATCCACATATGCAATTGTTTGTTTTTGTGTGTATTATTTAGCAAATTGGACTACAAACTGCATTTCTTTGCACAACCCTGTTGTACAATGGTCGATTAACTCTATTATATTTTTGTTTTAAAAGATACGAGGTTCATTTATAATCAAAGTCCACAGAAAGCTAATACAACAGTTGTGTGTAGATATGTTTATTGGGTGTATAATATGTTAAATTATAATAGTTTATAATTACATTTTAAAAAATTGTTTTAAAATGTTTACATATTTCTGTCAAATGTTATACATTTTGGCAAACCAGTAATGCTAGGATCACAGACACATTTCTGAAGTACAAAAGAATGTGAAAATATTTAGTAGTCATTTATTTTTGTTGTTCTATTGTATAATTGCTTTTTGAAGAAAAGAGATGAAATATGATGTCTTATATCAAATATCAATTGATAATACTCCTCACTTGATAATAGCCCTCACTCAATTATCTTGAGATGATTGAGTATACCAAAAAACATTGTACACATTAGCTGTAACACTGTTTTCATATCCATGCAATCACTTTGGGTAAACAATAAAATCATCACATAATCATATTGTAGATAAGAGTCTATAGGCAACTTAATGATCCTTGGGATGTTTTTCGTATGTTCCCTCATGATAGAAAGACATCTGTTAGATCAAATATAGTCCTGTTTAACAATGTTTATCAAACAATATTGTTTTTCCAAATGTTTCGTAATTTGAAAGTTGACATACATACTGTAATGCGAAAGAACAGGCAACAATAAGTTAGCTGACAGTTTTTCAGCTATTTGATTTGACTCGACACAGTCATTCTCTTGAGGCAAAACTATTTTGAGCTCCAGTAAATTATTTTAACAATTGGTTGAGGTTTGCAAGAGGCATTTTCACCATGGATCTACTCCGTGGTGCATGTCATTCATTAAACCCAGCAAAGCTGCACTGAAAAGTCAGCCAATGTTACCCTGCAGATGTAAAAATAGGAAGAAGGGAGGTGATTTTTTATTTTAGACAAGACCGAATCTTTATTTCATAATCCTCTGTGTTGCTGGAAAGGTTTGAGACCTTGCTAAGCCTGTAATCTCTGCCACCCACAACTTCACAAAAGTCAATATGAAAGACCAATTACCAGTATAAATACTGCACATTTCCCGTTTTGGAGATACTATAAATACAACAAATAGTAAGTGTAAAAAAATGTAGAAGACTCTGCCAACTCAGATGCCCAAATATGTATGCACATTGTTGAGGCCTACAGTAGGTATTAAGGTTATGTGGTATGATTTTCTCACCAGCATGGTATGCAATGAGGGGTTTCTCAAATTTGTCAAAATATGATCTGATTATCTCCCGATGTTCATCCTTACAGTTTGTATTCTCCCTGTATTGTATTCATTTTAATGTTTAAGTAATGTTAGCCTCGGAACACAACTGGGCGCCTTCATTAAACTCCCTCCATTATGCAATTTATACATCGCTTACTTTAAGAGCTCCTTCAGCTCGAGGCTAGCTTGTTTCCTTCTACGAGATTTGTTTGCAGAGAAGAGAGGGTGGACCCCAGAGGTAAAATCAAATCAATGCCTTCAGGCACGAGCTAACAAGGTCTATCTAGTGTTGTGCTTTTCTTCCAAGTAATGTCAGAGGAGAAGCGTGCAGCTTCTCACAGTTAGCCTATATCTAATGGAGTAGCATTCTCCCCTCAGTGTGCGGTGTGTGAGTGTATTGGAGTATGAGGTGATGACTTGATCTGCTTTAAACATCCTAAAGATAAAGAGCCTGCCAATGTAGCCATTCCCTGTGAATGTTATCGATCAAATACTCCAAAAAGCTGTTACATCACTGTATCACCCATGAAAGACATTTCAATCTATGTTCCAACAAGATTGAAGTTACTTCCTATTCGTAAACAGTGTTTACAGGTTTAATCATCAAGCAACTCTCCTCTCAGCAACTAATACTCACTTGTGCAGCCTCTGCAATCTATTATATTCCAAATGAATAGACGTGTGAAAAAATATACCTCCTTTTAAACTTTTTGCATGACCAAGATTTTATGGAATGTGTAAACCTGATTCATATGTACATGGCTGCAAGGAGTATCTGTAGCAGCTCCATGGCCGCTACCCGTGGGTTTCCCCCCCCCAGCACCAAGGATCAGCCCGGAACCACGAGGTTTGGTTGCAAGCCATCATTTATTTGTCAGCAACAACGCAGACCGCAGACCTCTGCTCACTCCCCTTCCTCCAGCTCTGCTGCCCTTTACAGGCAGCATCGGCTGACTGATTGCCAATCAGTCAGAGCAGCTGATTGTCAACCAGCCAGCAGCCGAGGCCAGATTGGGGACAGCTGTCACATCCACCTCCATCCCCCTGAGATCTTGGGCCAGGAGGGCTCTGGGGCGTGGGGCTCTGGGGGACGGGCTGGGGGACGGGGCTGAAGCCCGCTGGGCCGGAACGGGAGCCGGGATGGAGCCGGCGGTAGCTGGCCCGACAGGGCCCGGGATCGGCCTCCACCGACGGGGGGCTCGGCGGCAGCTCTGACCTCGGGGTTCGCAGCCCGGCGGGCCTCGGAGGTCGGCAGCCCGACGGGTCCTGGGCCTCTGAGGTCGGCAGCGGGTCCTGGGCCTCTGAGGTCGGCAGCTCCGACGAGTCCTGGACCTCGGCAGCTCCGACGGGTCCTGACCTCGGAGGTCGGCAGCCCGACGGATCCTGGACCTCGGGTTCGCAGCTCCGACGGGTCCTGGGGTCGGCAGCCCGACGGGTCCTGGGGACGGGGTTCAGGACCAGGAGGGCCTTGAGGGCGGTTCTCCTCTGCCCCCCATCTCCTCAATTCTGGCCAGAATCTGGCTCATCAGCTCCTCCTCCTCTGGTTTCCCAGACTCCATCCCTTCCAGGTGCTGGGTTTCCGGGGGCCCCACGTTGGGCTCCAGTGTAGCACGCCTGACGCCGCCACCCGTGGGTTTCCCCCCCCAGCACCAAGGATCCGCCAGACCGCAAGAGGTGTTGTTCAAAGACATATTTATTTCCACACCGAGCAGACCGCAAAACACGTGCCTGCTCACCTCCTCTCCACTCTCGGTGGGACTGCTGAGTGATTGCCAATCACCAGCAGCCGAGGCCAAATCAGACACAGCTGCCACAGTATCATAAAAAGATACAAATAAAAACCGTTACAATAAGTCATAGTATTTCCATCTCTGCTGTATACCAATAAGAGACTGAACAATAATGTATGGGTTTTGTAGAAGCCTCATCTGGGAAGAATCACCCCATAAAAGAAAACCAGTTGAGCTTCCACATGATCCATGCAGACCAGGTTGATGGAATCACATGAACACTGTTGATTCACTGGCTGGCCTTATTGGTGATTCCATTGGTGTGTGAGCCAACTCGTGAACAAATTGAACTATTGTTAACGTGTACTGATTGAAGGGTATACTGATTGCTTGTGTCCTTTAATTGGGTTGGCTTGTGTTCATGTCATTGCTGATAAGAGCAAAAAAAGTGTTTGTCGACTTCAGAGAGGTACTAGTCACCCCTCGCTTGTTCAATTATTTGGCTTCACTCCAGTCCCTTAGTTTTACTGAAAAGAGAAAATGACAGAGCTAATTGAGAAATACCGCTCAGAAACATTTAATGGACTGGTTTGAAAATCGTGAGGTATTGATGTTGAAATCTAAACTTGTATTATTATATTCCAGATGTTGTATTTTGCTACATTATGATGCCGTTATTATATGTTTTGAATCGGGTGCAGCAAGATACACATACTTGACAAACATAAAATGGCTTTGTATGGACATTTTTTGTTTGATTTGCATACACATATTTTATGTCGAAATCTTTGCGGAACGTTCTTCTATCATCCATTTTAATTAGTGCCTGTTTCAGGGTCTTTTCAGTGGTTGCTGTTATTTAAGCTATTCTGCGTTCCACAGCAACAACTCCTCGACTCTCCTACTTAATTGCTTTGTTTAACAAAGTGGCAATCAATCATACCATTCACTAGTTACCTGTCATACTGTCCAGCCGTGAAATAGATGAGGGACACCATTCCATCTTTTCTTTCAACCAAAGCACTTTTCCACTGCCTCAACTCTTTTTTTTAATCAATAGAATGTGGTGATTTAAAAATCTGTCAATCTTCATCTTGTGTGATTTCTTTCACTGTTCACAGAAAAATTACTGTATAATTAATGAGTCCTTTTGTGACAAAACATGCTCGTCTGCAGATTCAACTAGATCAGTATTGCCTGAAAGATGTACAACATATATTTTACACAATAGAGTCAATTCTCCAAAGAAAGGGAAAACCTGTTCGGCCTTATCAATTAAAGCAACTTGCAATATCAGTTAAGTTCAATGGAGGTGAGTTCCTTTAGATAATCCTGATAGTATTTAGAACCTGAAAGGGCAGGAGAAGGATGTGTTTCAAGGGAGTTTTTAGGGAACTTTATCATTTGATTAATGGAGCATTGATATGCATAGCTTATGAAATGAAAGGCGCCAAAATTGCGTTCCTATCTTGATGGGCTGATAATGTGAATGGGATAGGGGACTTGCCCAGCTCAGTCAACAGCACCTGTCATTACACCTTTGGTCCCTATCAGCCCAGCGATCTGTCTTCTGCCGATCTGCTTCAGAGGGGTAATCTCACAAAGCAATTAGGACTTCCTCCCTCTCCCCACTGTATTTAAATGGCAAATTATAATCTACCACTCCTCTCCAGGTGTGGTAGAAGCAATGGATGCAGTTGGATGTTTGCAGAAGATGTTCAAAGCCTTGGCCATGGTTCATTAGATTGGGAATTTTGCATGATAGATTAACTCTGCATGAAACACTATAGGGTCACATACTTCACTGACCTCATACTGGATAATTGTACAGTGTTGAAGATTCACCAACCCTTTCTAAGTGTCTAGGTGACATGTATAAATGATTAATTGTGACATTGGATACATCATATGGTTTTAAAGGGGCGGGTGTGGCTCAGAAGTAGAGAGGGTCGTCTTCCAATCGGAAGATCTGCAGTTTGATCCCCGGAATTTCAATTAGTTTAGAGTCCTGATCGGATGTGACACCCTGCATGGTATCCTTTGCCATCAGTGTATGAATGGGTGAATGTTGGACATGTAGTGTACACAGCTTTGCGTGGTCACAAGACTAGAAGGGCGCTATACAAAATATAAAGGGGAAATATTACCGCTGATTATGTTGATATTAAGTCTTGGTCACAATTAATAATAGAGACAGCAGAGAATAACTTGAGGATAAATACATGAGTTAATGTAAGTTCCTGTAATTTGTTTCCTATATTTTAATTGTTTTGAATACTATCAGCATTGATTGCTTTTTTAGACACCTTGGGGCTGTGTCAGGTACAAAGGTGGAAGTAGTGTGATGTTGAAATACTGCTGCAAAATATTTGAAGTGATCTAAGTCACTTAGTTTGTTTGAATATGCTACCAAAAGGAACCACTTTTTTGCTATATATTTTTTTTCAGAAAGTAACCACCATGTAACTTTCTCCCTCTGTGCTGGCATCTGCAAAATCCAACAAAAACTAACGGAAAATACCATAGCTATAAGATCTACACATTTTCACCGCCCCATAGTGGTGCTGCCTGACCAAAGCCAGAGCAATGTGAGATGGGTTGTCTCAGGTGTGTTTAAAATATGAGAGTGAACAGTTAAACGTTTCTGTGGTTTTGAATAATACCAAAACTAGAATAGAACTTTACTGCCGACATGTTGGAAATTTGCTTGATTTTCAACAATATAGTTACTTAAAGTAAGCAGTATAATAAATAAAGAAACCTCTTCAATGTTGTATTTAAAAGTGCAATCTTGCCTCAGGGAAATAAATGGTTCTGTCACATTAAAGATTTTTCTCATGCACTTTCCCAGTTTGTCACTCCATTAGAAGAGCATCCATCCTCTGAAGATAAGAAAAGCTTCAATTCAAAACACTTTTTTCATCCCTTCAATGACAATTATGCCTAAAGCCTCCCTGCATAGACAACATACAAAATGAATGAGAGAAAATATATATAAATGTGTCAACTTCCACTGAAGTCTGATGCTTTAAAAAATATAGCGGTAATTTTGCGAGGTGAGTGAAAAGAAGAACATTTGTGGTTGTTCCCTGTGTGTTGTCTCAACTGCAATAACATTATAAATTATGGAGGAAGACACCTAAATACCCGTGGATTGTTTTGTTGAAGTACATTCATTTCAATCCACTTTATCCAATCATCTTATATTGACACGCCAAGGATAACCAATTACAAACTGAGGTGAGGTAATCAGAGAGGGCATTATCTGTGTTGAACTGTATACATATACAGTTTAGGAGAGAGAAGCTTTTTGTGTTAGTTACTCAAAAGAAATTGGACTGTCTGTCTATATATGGAAAACTCCAACCAGCTTCACTGGGAGAGTGTCAGACCTCATCTTCTGCCACTGCTGCTCCCACATTGGTTTGCAGCTTCCCCTGCTTTTGCATGACAACATACACTACCGTTCAAAAGTTTGGGGTCATCCAGACAATTTTGTGTCTTTCTTGAAAACTCACTTTTATTTATCAAATGAATTGAAAATTGAATAGAAAATATAGTCAAGACATTGACAAGGTTAGAAATAATGATTAATATTTGAAGTATTAATTTTGTTCTTCAAACTTCAAGCTCAAAGGAAGGCCAGTTGTATAGCTTATATCACCAGCATAACTGTTTTCAGCTGTGCTAACATAATTGCACAAGGGTTTTCTAATCAGATATTAGTCTTCTAAGGCGATTAGCAAACACAATGTACCATTAGAACACTGGAGTGATGGAAATGGGCCTCTATACACCTATGGAGATATTTCATTAGAAACCAGACGTTTCCACCTAGAATAGTCATTTACCACATTAACAATGTATAGTGTGTATTTTTTATTAATGTTATCTTTATTGAAAAAACAGTGCTTTTCTTTGAAAAATAATGACATTTCTAAGTGACCCCAAACTTTTGAACGGTAGTGTACATCTAGAGATGGGGAGTGTTCACCTCTCCTATGTTACTACAGGACGATCTGCCAGTAGTCAGAACGTGACATATGGAATTTGCTAGCCAGTGCTTAACTCTCTGCCTACCTAATCTGCTCAACACTCACTGCATTATGTTTTGGATTAGGAATGTTGTTGGTGGTTAGAACTTGTCGAAGTATAAATCCCAATTCCAGTTTCTGAGACTAATGCAACTGACCATCTGAGATGCGCCTCTCCGATCTTTCATTGTAGAGGTATTGCAACACTCCTTTTTTGTGCAATTTCCTACGAAAGCTTGCAACACGTGTCAATTTCCTATTGGTACATGTACAGGACTGTCTCAGAAAATTAGAATATTGTGATAAAGTTCTTTATTTTCTGTAATGCAATTAAAAAAACAAAAATGTCATGCATTCTGGATTCATTACAAATCAACTGAAATATTGCAAGCCTTTTATTCTTTTAATATTGCTGATTATGGCTTACAGCTTAAGAAAACTCAAATATCCTATCTCTAAATATTAGAATATCATGAAAAAGTATACTAGTAGGGTATTAAACAAATCACTTGAATCGTCTAATTAACTCGAAACACCTGGAAACACATTTTCAAATGTTTGATTTTGTTTTGCTGTTATAAATCTTTTTTTTTACTTGGTCTGAGGAAATATTCAAATTTTATGAGATAGGATTTTAGAGTTTTCTTAAGCCAATCACGGACTTCAGAGGGAGAACCAGCGGTGAAGAGAACTCCTCTACCTCCCTCCCAGGCGAGCTAAATACATTCTTTGCTCGGTTCGACGTGAACGGCAGCCCGCCGAAGGCAGCGCTGCCCGAGGAGACCAGCCTGCTGATCATCTCAGAGGCTGACGTGCGCAGAGCCTTCAAGCGGGTGGACATCCGGAAGGCGGCAGGTCCCGACCACATCCTGGGGCGCGCCCTCAGAGCATGTGCAGACCAGTTGGCAGGAGTCTTCGCAGACATCTTCAACCTCTCCCTGTCCCAGGCTGTTGTTCCTGAGAGCTTCAAGATGTCCACCATTGTGCCTGTCCCCAAACACCCCAAGGTAACCTGCCTGAATGACTGGAGACCCGTAGCCCTCACCTCGATTGTCAGTAAATGCTTGAGAGGTTGGTCAAGGACTTCATTTGTTCCATGTTGCCTGCCACGCTGGACCCATGGCAATTTGCATATCGTCAAAACAGATCCACCGACGACGCAATTGCCATGGCACTTCACACCGCCTTTCCCACCTGGAGGAGGAACTGTTGTGTGCGAATGCTGGTTGTGGACTACAGCTCAGCGTTCAACACTATTGTTCCCGCCAAGCTCGACACCAAGCTCAGAGGTCATGGCCTGCACTCTACCATGTGCAGCTGGATACTGGACTTCCTGTCGGGCCGCCGCCAGGTGGTGAGGATGGGCAGTACCACCTCAGAGCCGCTGACCCTCAACACGGGAGCCCCTCAGGGATGCGTGTTGAGCGCTCTCCTCTACTCCCTGTACACCCACGACTGCACGGCCATGCACAGCTCCAACGTCATCATCAAGTTTGCTGACGACACAACAGTGTTGGGGCTGATCACCGACGACGACGAGACAGCCTACAGGGAGGAGGTTGGATCACTGGTACAGTGGTGCCAGGAGAACAGCCTCGTCCTCAACGTCAAGAAGACCAAGCAGCTGATCGTGGACTACAGGAAGCGGAGAGGAGAGCACACCCCCATCTCCATAGACGGAGTTGCAGTAGAGAGGTCAGCAGCTTCAAGTTCCTCGGCGTGCACATCTCCGAGGACCTCACATGGACCACGCACACCACTCACGTGGTGAAAAGGGCCCAACAACGCCTGTATTTCCTTAGGCGACTGAGGAAATTCAACATGGCCCCCGCATCCTCAGATCATTCTACACCAGTACCATCGAGAGTGTTCTGACAGGTTGCATCACCGTCTGGTACGGGAACTGCACCGCCCTGGGCGTAGGGCACTACAGAGGGTGGTGCGGTCGGCACAGTACATCGTTGGAGGTGAGCTTCCTCCATCCTGGACATATGCACCAAGCGGTGCGTGGCCAGGGCCAAACGGATGATGAAAGACAATAACCACCCCGCCACAAACTGTTCACCCTTCTACCGTCAGGCAGGCGATACCGCAGTATCAAGTGCCGCACAAACAGACTGAGGACAGCTTCTTCAGTCAGGCCATCAGGCTGCTGAACAAGGACTGAGACCCTCATTAAAACTATACACCAGAACATATTCTGTGAATATCTATGGCCATGGTGTATATTTTCTTACATTGTTTTATATATATATATATTGTATATATATATTGTATGTATATACATATATATATATATATTGTCTCAAAAAAGTGTATTTTATTACATTGTTTTATATATATATATTGTCATGATGTATATTCTATTACATTGTTTTATATATATATTGTTAATACTTTCTTCTTTTTTTTTGTGTGGATATTGTATAGTTTATTCTCATTCTTATTCTTTTTTTAGTCTGCTACTGCTGTCGGGTGTTTTGCACATAAGAATTTCACAAACCGATTATACTTGTATAAAAGGGGATGTGACAATAAGAAACTTGATAATCAGCAATATTAAAAGAATAAAAGGCTTGCAATATTTCAGTTGATTTGTAATGAATCCAGAATGCATGACATTTTTGTTTTTTTAATTGCATTACAGAAAATAAATAACTTCATCACAATATTCTAATTTTCTGAGACAGTCCTGTATATGGACTTTTCAAAATAAATAACACAGGAAACAACTCAGTTAAGTTAAAGCAACAACGGTTGGTTTTGGAAAATATAGTTTTTTTGGGTAATATATCGACGGAAGTGCCTTTACTTAAGTACACAAGTTAAGTAAAGAATTAATTAACATTGACTTCTCATTTCACATGGGGAACGATCAGCGGTCTCCTGCCTGCAATTTGCTGTTCATAAGATGCATCCACCTCACTTTTCACACTCCCTTTCTGGACTTTTGCAGTTCATATACCTTTGCAGTTAACACTACAACATATGTTGTTCATGATTGCATCCCAAATAATTTTTGGATTCACAAGGATTCTTCCGTCCTACATTATTATTTTGTAGGTATAGCTACGAACGCTGGATGGGACCCTCATCACTACAGATATTACTGCATATGTGTCACTCACTGCTCAACAAGTATGGCTCCTTTATCAACAACATGCATTACATTTGTCCCACGTAAATGGACAGCGAACTATCGCGTACTGACGATATCCCCTCCCCGTACAGTACATGTCCTAGATTGTTTCCGGTTGCTGGTTCGAAATGCATTTTGTAATAACGGCTGGCCAGAGTACGCACACTTCCGAAAGTGGGAAGATCAAGTCACATCTGGGTATTTTGACCGTGCTTTGCGAGAAGCGGACTTTGAATTGGAACATGTAGGCTACTCGAGCTGCGACTGATGACGTTTCACGAGTGCACAAGTACAGAGAAGTACAGACAAGAACGCATATTGAGAAACGGCTCTTGTCTTTCATTTCAGACTTCTCCCCCTCGTGTGCCGCCCTCCTGTGTGATTGCAAGCCCCGTCCTAATTGTTTTCACCTGTGCCTCGTTCCCTTGTGTATTTAGTCTGTGTCAACTCCTTTTTCTGGGCCAGTTGGTCTCATGTTTTTTTCATTTTTTGTGAGCAGACCAGCGGTTTTCCTCGTGTTGCTTTCCTCGTCTATGACCTTTTTTGTTCTCTCGTGAGTTTGCCCGCAGATTTTAATACCTTTGCCTCCCCAGATGGATTACCTGTATACCGAACCCTGACCGCATTAAACACTTTGTTTTTTACACCTGACTCCCGTGCCTCCAAGTCTTCTTGTGAGTCCTGCTCACTGTGGTTCCAGTTCCTTAACCGGTGAATACTATTTCTAATGCTGGTTTGGAAGCAAGACAAATAATGACAGGGAGTCAACATAAATTCCAGACGCTCCCATCAAAGCTACTTGGCACCAGATTTAAATGAAAGACAGCGTTGGTGTAATATCCTTGCTGGAGAAGGCACTTCCAACACCGAGCCACCGGCAAAGATAGCAAGCGTGGTCACAAGAGATATCATCAGGGACGTTTACCACAGAAGCACAATTAATGGAGATATCCAAATCAACATGAATACATGTCAATGTTTAAATTAAATATTATTGTATTGCAAGTTTCCCATTGTCATTTTAGTTATTTTAATGGCAACTTTTATTGAATGAGCAATGTGAATGAATCAGAGTGCAAGATCTAACTCGGCTAACAGACCTGATGTTCCCAATGCTGTTTGTCTGTTTGATAGCAACAGCCCCACACACCGAGACTATTGTCTCGAAGCTACTGAAATGCGATGCACAACGTTTGGTGACTCCAACTATTTTGTACTAAAAGGCAGCTTATTATTTACTTAATTATAATGTCGCAGGTAGCCATATTATAAAAGCAATAAGATACTCGAGGCAGTACTGTATCGTCAATAATGTCCTGTTCAAGGGTGTTGTTAGGCCCGACGGGTAGGCAGTATTGTACTTGACGCGTATCGTACTGCCTCGAGTACCTTATTGCTTAATTAGCTGAGGCATGTTTTCCAACCACAGTATGGTTCAGCTTTATTTCTCTTTCATTTGTAAGTCCATTTGGTTTGCTCCCACACTCTCCTCATGGCCAGGTAGAAGATACAGTATATCATTTCGATTTTGCCCTAACATGTTGCATCTCTTGGAGCTCATGCAGTTGTTTCACTTGTGTCACTGTTAAATATCAGCTCGGGAGCCATCCTGATGGGCATTTCTTTTAAACCTGTACTCATAAGAAGAGACAGTCGTGTTACTGGCGTGCTTTCTTCTGAGGAAGCCAAGACAAAGGTAAAGGAAGTTCAGTCTTCACTGATCGTCATAGTATTGTCTCTTGTAATAGCTGCAATTGTGGTAAGGATCCACACATTGGAGAGGATTTACTAACCAATAAAAATAAGTAGATAAGGTTCATTCTAGTCATTTGTGCCAGCATCAGTGTGCTATCCTTAAGTGGAGATGCAAAAGTGCAGATGTGTATCCCCTATGCATATGTGAAAGGTTTAACAATGAAGTATCTATAAGTACTGTCTGACTTTATTTTTCATGGCCAGTTCTCACACATTGCTGAGTTTTTATCTTGAATCTGAAGCAATTTGCTTGACAAAGACAATACATTATAAAGTACCATAATGAGCTTTGTTGCATTGTTAATCTGTTTATGCTCTCCAGGGAATATGAATGAGATGTGTTTATTCCCTAAGGAGCCATTCTTAAAATTATAGTGGACCGTAGAAGTCTATAATGGAGGGAATCATTGAAGTAAGTGTGTGTGCGTGCGTGTGCACATTTAATTATTCAGACTTTGTGTGGTTGATCACACTTGTGTGAATGGATGGACATCTGATAGGGCCACTCTAACACATGAAGTCCCACATGGTTCTGTTCTAGTACCCCACCTATTCCTCATATATATTGATTGTTCTGTCTGCAGCAACATCCTCCATGTCCCGAGTATAAAACCAATATATTTCACCTACATACAAATATTAACTTTTTACTTTTGGCTGAACTTTTTCCCAGATAGTTTAAATTAATTGATATTCACTCCATTTTTTATATTCCTTGGAGTTCTGATTGATGCAACTCTAGAAGAGACATATTCTATTTGTTGTATTATGTATAACAGCTTAATTCATCTGTACCTCCTATTCTGCAAAATCATTTGGGAAACTTCTAATTCCACCCACATTCGTAGGCTGTATACTTTACAAAGAAGTTTTAGCAGAATGTCAACATTCTGCCTTTGTGTAGAACACTCAGCCCCGTTCTTTTTATTTTTACATGAATATATATCAAATATGTTTTTGGCTAAGTCAATTATTAAATAATAAAGGGTGAAATTTCAAATTCAAATTGCATTTCTTCCTCACTCCATAGATTCAAATGTAGGCTGAACCAAACATTGTAAACTCATCATATCTCTTTCTCTCCCTCGGTCTCTATCCATTCCTCTATCTTTCTATCTCTGCTAACAACCAGTCTCATACAATCCATTTACCTTTAAAAAACAAAGAATGATCCCAGAAGAGGTTCAATAGTTAAATGGAGACCGATCAAACTCAGGCTTAGTCCTAATTGCAGCATGTAGCTTTGGATCAACAAGCACATTGAACATGTTTCTCACTGACCGTGTTTACATGCATTCGAATAACTGGCTTAGTCGGACTGAAATCGAATTATCCGTTTCCTGTAAACACCTTTGTTCGACTATGTGCGGTCCGACTACGATCCGATTAACACCCCTGGATAACTCGATCCGATCCGGTTGATAATTTGACTATCGCGGCATGTAACGGTGACTTGGATTAGGAACTGGACTTTGCGTCTTTGCGCATGCTTGAGATCCCGCCGCCCTCCTCCCTCCCTCCCTCCCTCCCATGTCGTGACCCGGAAGTCGAAAGAGACGATAAGTTATCACTGCCGGGAGCCTGGCCGGCAGAAAACAAACAAACAACGCTATGGAGAACACAAGAGCCACCACACATTTCTGGACCGAAGAGCAGACAGAATAGTAGAGGGATGTAGCTTCGCCTTGCTCTCTGTTCGCCATCTTTCTCGAAATGTTGATGTTGTTGTTGTTGGTAGTGGTGAAGAGGTCAAGCGGAAATGGCTGTTTCACCACGAGTTGTAATGAAAACAGCGCCACCTATCGTATCGGATATGACATGCTTTCGGCCAATGATTTGAATTACTCACTGCCATGTATATTGGGATAATAGCAGATCCCCCAAAAGATAGCATAGTCCGACTAAAGCAAGATTCGAATTATACCATCATGGAAACACACTGAGTGTCAAGGGAGCAAGTACATCCTGTTCTCCCTTTCGCCTACAATCTTGATGACCTCACTGTTGCAAAGATGAAAATGGTTGTATTATTTAAAAGGTTGGATTACGTAAAGGCACAAAAACAATGGGGTTAGAATTACATAAATATTGTTCCTTGGGTTTCAATAACTACTGTTAATGAAGATGAGGAACAAATTATCGTAATAGTTGATTGTCTGTAAGAGATAACTGTTGAACCATTCAACCACCCTGTCCTCCTTCCTCTTCAGACTGTTGCCCTGTGATTACATTACACTATGTAAGCCCTTGCTCCCCATGGACAAGGGTCCTAATTATGTTGGTCTTCGTTCATTAAGTTAACATGTAGCCTGTTGTTTTGGGGCACTTGCAACTGCTGTTGTTTTCCGTGGGAGGACAGCTGTCACCAATACACTGTCTCTGAAGATTGTTGGATGCACTGAGTTTTAATTGGCGACACCTATGTTCACAGAGCTTGAGTTGTGATGTGCTGTCTATAGATATGAATCTAGTAGCACTCTCAATGCATTTAGATACATCTTTGAACAAGACTCCTGGGAGGAAGCAATGGAGAAGAACTACTTTCCTGCTTGGCTGATTAGGCCACAGCCTGCTGTCCCCAGAGTCATGTCAGCTTCTCAGTGTTGAATGTCTTATAATAAATTTGTTTGTGGATATAACTTCATCCTAGCTTTTGACATTGCCACTGACATAAAAGTCATTTTTTTTGCCAAGCCGCGACCAAGGGGGAAAAATATTGTTTTTATTGGGACACAACTCACACACACATGGTCGTGCATCCCTGAAAACTGTGTACTTAAACTGACCCCTGTAAAAATGCACACTGGTCGGACAGGACTGTTACTTCTCAATCAGCATTTTCCTTTCATCTAAATTAATGAAATTGTCTTAATTATGTTATTGTCATTTTCAGCTTTCCACAGTGGGTA
Source organism: Pseudoliparis swirei (assembly GCF_029220125.1). Classification (NCBI taxonomy): domain Eukaryota; kingdom Metazoa; phylum Chordata; class Actinopteri; order Perciformes; family Liparidae; genus Pseudoliparis; species Pseudoliparis swirei. Next base: position 8,751,804 of record NC_079405.1, on the reverse strand, counting down.
GGAAGTATAGCGTCAGAGGAAAATGTAATCCTATAATAGATCTGCATGCCCGTGTGAGAACATTAGATCTATTCAATATTGCACGATTTGTGCTTGGACAATTGGATTTTGATTGGCCAAATTGACAATTACCATTCACCGGCATGTAACACAGCCCATTGTTTGGTTTAGGATTGATTTGTTTGTCAGAACAAACAAGATATAAACGTGAATGTTCCTCAACCAAGAATACCTATATGATGCATGTGTATGTCGGTATTAGCTTAATTTAGTGGTCAGTTAACATTACTTAATAAATATGTTGCAGTAATCTTGTCTTTAGCAGCATGATGGTAGTCACATTAGTGTAAAACCTTGTTTTCTAACACATTTATGTATGGCTATGTATCAAACAGAGATGTGTGTTAGTCTAATGGTCAAATATGAGTGGCATCCCTTTCCTCATTTAACTACTTTAAATCTAGAATATTTTTACATAGTTATTTTTGTAGAAAGTTTGGTAATTGGATGAAGGAAGTTATTTATGATAAAAGGCCCCGCTGCTCGCCACAACACTTTGTAAAATGTGCAGATATGAAACAGGTCTGCACTGCTATTGATGCAAAAAGACGAGAGTATGATATATATATGTATATATGTGTGTGTGTGTGTTAAATAATACTAGTAACCTAGTCTAAAATGTCCCAGTAAAAAGCAATTAATGCATCAAATACCAAGAAATTGAAATTTAATTGAAATTTCAGATTGATGTCCCTTTTCTGTCCCTGGTCTCAGAGCTATCGTTATACCTTTAAAGCAGCATTGTTAAAAGCAGACAGCAGCTTGGATATGAAGGGGAAATAAGGAAGGCACAAAGTTATTTAAGTTCCTCAACCTTCCCTGTCAAACTATTTATCTTCCTTTTTGTGTTGTTCATTAGTCCTGATTTAATTTTCTTTCTCTGTGCCCACTTGCAAAAGTCATCCAATTAGGCTTCAACTATAGTTCCCCTTGCTTTCAACTCTCTGAGCTGGAGCAGATAAGACGGCAGGTAGACTGAATAACATAGGCTAATTGATAGGAAACAGATTATCAAAGCTGTAAATTGCGAGCCCTGTGAGATTCTAAGAGGAATTACTTTTAATTGAGTTTATCGTGTTCTCTTGTGTTCTTTTTGTCACAATAGACAGTGTCCACTATGGTGTCAGACAATCAATGTCTGATGTCAGACTGGGGCAGAGAATAACAAGTAGGTAAATTCGCAAATATGTCTGTGGGATATAAGTATTAGAAACTACACTTGTAATGCATGCCATACAACATACATAACTAATCTGTGATATTACATATTAAATATAACTAACTGATCTTTTATGACAGAATCTATTCAGTGCTTAGTCAGCCACGGCTGAAAATGAATTTCCCTATCACAGATGAGTGCAGAAAGCAGTGAGTGAAGAAATATATTTTTTAAATACACTGTCAATTTGACCCTTATCATAAGAAACGTGTTTCATATGCAAACAGCCACCCACATCTGCCTTGTTAGATTGCCTGAATGCAAAATGTTTAATGCAAAGCAACAATATGCCTGGCCAAAAATCTAAGTTTAAAATGCCTAGTTTGATTATTAACTTAAAATCACATGCTCAATTCTCAGAATACAGCTATATTAGTAGTGTAGAAATCCTTGGTACATGGATATACAGTATATCCCTTATCAATATAAAACATTTATATTTAACATGTTGTGTAACTTTAAGATGTTTGACATTGATCATAATAATTAGCTCATACTTCAGTACTTAAGAAAAAATTGGTATCAGCTGCCCGAAACTCGCCAGTATTACAATATTTGTTGTACTTAATGTATGGTAATTTAACTAAAAAGGCTAAAATCACATTGTCATTTTTTTTCCAGCTGAACATGTTGAACTATTACCCAAGAGTCGCTGTCCAACTCATCTACATGTGCAAGCTACGAAAAAGATGCTATCAAGGAACTGAAAGTCATTCTCACCTCTTACTAGCATTTTGAATAACGAGAGGGGGGACCTCATCATTCATAATGACACTGATCATCTATAACGGTTTCAGATATGATAAAAAAAAACAAGCTCATGTAGAAATGTTCTCTTTTGCAATTCTGATTTCTATAGGAACCACTGGCTTTCACCTTGAACAGTGGCAGATAATAGGTTTGTCATTGGAGAGCTTCCTCCTTCCCACATAAAGAACCTTTTAAAAGAGATATATCGCTAGCCTCCTGCTGATGAAGTCTGCGGTGTTTAGGATTATATCTCAATTTATTCTCATTTACTAACCTGCGGGTCTAATTTGAATGACCCTGACAAGATCATTAAAGCAGAGGTTATCAACTCTCCCTGAAGATGAGATGCATCCTCACGAATTCAGCATTAGCCTCCTTCTTCAATTTCATTGTTACGGTAGCTGTCTCCTTCACGTCAGCCATCGGGCCCACACATCCTAACAGTTTTGAAATGTTGGACACATAAAACCACATCCAATCAAAAGAAAATATGAATGTGTAAATGTCTGGTGTTTTATTTAATCTTTGGTTTCAAACTGTGTCACCTCCTTCATCTATTTGATTTAGATGTAAGTGTCCCAAACAATTAGTATGTAAGCAGTTGTTTGCATGTTTTTACATAACATTTTACAACTTACTGTAAACAAGGAGACCGTCCCAAGAAAAACAACTGTATCATTTGTTTCAGCAGTAGCTTGATAACATCATTATTGTCATAATTTTGACATCACAGATGGCTCTAAAAACTATGATATAGACATGAGCTTCACCCATGTTTGCTATGGAGAAATTTGGGATGAGTGGTTTAATCCTCCCCCAAATAAGTTTATGGACACAGATTTGAAACACGACTTTTGACAGATATTTCGGTATTAATCTTTTGGAGTGATGATTTACCAGGATTACAATATTGGTTCAAGCCATGATAATCTCTGGACAACATTGGAAAGACTAATAACACGATAAGAATGATTAATAATATGAAGAGAATATGAAATTACTAGTGCTGTGAAAAATAACGCGTTAACTCAGTTAATCCAATTACAGGTTTAACTAGTTTTTTTTTTTTTTACGCATTTAACGCATGCGCAGAATGAACTTCCAATCCGTCTGTTGTTGGTCGTCGGGACGAAAAAAAAGTCACTTGCAAAATGAGCTTCCAATACACCACTTCAATCTGAACTCTGTCCGCTCTCATGCAGACGGTCTGTTCATCGGTAATGATCCTTCCGCAGGTTCACCTACGGAAACCTTGTTACGACTTTTACTTCCTGTAGATCAGGGTCTCAACACGTCGATCGCGACCTGCCAGTCGATCGCTGCGTAGTGTCGGTAGATCGCATGACATTAAAGAGATTGGCCCGCCCCCTGACATGTTCTCTATCGCACGTCTTTGTTCTTTTATTAAACTAAACGTCTGTTGTTGATCGTATCTCCACAGCAGCATGTCATTGCTGTCTCTACGCGTTGCGTTAACACTTATCGATCTCCGTCTGGCGCGCCACAGAGCTCCGTGCGCGCGCATCGGGACCGAGCAAAAAAAAAAGTCACTTGTCAATCTGTCCACCTTTAGATTGTATCATGGTGGAGTTAATGGTTGACAAACAAGAGAAAAATGCTCTGTTTAACCCTCCTGTTACCTTTACATTTACGAACATATTTTACCCTCGGGGTCAATTTGACCCCAGCAATTAAAACCTAAAGAAAATTATTAGAATTAATATTGCTTCCCAAGTTTAAGTGTGAGGTACTTTATGTTTGTTTGTTGACTACCTAAATAGCCCTTTAAATAAATAAAAAAGTTGATATTTCTGATATGTTTGACACAGTGAAAAACAGCCTGGGGTCAAATTGACCCCAAAGAACACCGACATTAAACATTGAATGGGGTCAAATTGACCCGAAAGGTAACAGGAGGGTTAAACATTCTGTTTAGGATGAAGATGTATTAATGTTCCATATGGAAGAAAACTGCTAAATAACTGCTGAGTTGCAGCACCATTGTATAGAAGAATGTATAAATGTATATATCCGTCTTTTGTCATAAATCTCTATGCTCTCACAAAATATACCGAGAATATCGGTAATATGTGATTAATCATGATTAATCCACAAAAACCTGTGATTAATCCGATTAAAAAATTTAATCGTTTCACAGCCCTAGAAATTACCCCTGAGGCCCTCGAGAAAGAGTTTTCAGTTTAAAAGTACATGGGGACATAATCGTTGATTGTCATAGTCTTCAACCAATCAGATCTTTAGTTTGACATGCTGGGCGTATTATTTGAAGTACCAGGGCTACCGAGAAGGCCTGTAGGTACGTCACGTTAACGTGCGCTGTGATTGGTCAGTGGGCCAGCGTGACCTTTGTCCAACAGAAAGCTAGCTTGCAGAACTCAGTAATAGTAAGAAGAGTTCTGATTGAAACATACGTAAGAGAAGTTATGACATGTTTAGTGTTTTGCTTCTTTTTTTCTTTTTTTAACTCGCAGTTTTTTTTTTAACACTCCGTGGCTGAAGGAGGCGGAGATACGGACTTTGTGACGTCTTTCTCACGTAGGATGTTTCAGGCTCTATTTCGTCTGTTTCATCTTCTCCTAATGTCATAACCCCGAAAGGTGGTGCAGTTTGAGAGCGTATAATACAAGGTTAAGTTGAGCAAAGCCACTTACTTCCTACATGTTCTTTCCATCTAACGGTGATATGTTTGCAATTCACAATCATGCCATGCTTTCTGAAATGCCTGCATGTGTTCCAGTTTGTTTTCTGAGTGTTTTTTGCACCACACATAGCACCCCAGAGCTTCTGCAGATGAATTACTTTGACAGAAAGGGGCACAGTTTACTTGTGGGTTGTTTATATGTTTATGTTTAACCTGCAACATATTTTCATTCTTTTACTGTGCCTGATATGAGGAGCAGACGGCATTGCGGAGCATACGAATTACAAATTACAGACTGTGTGGGTTGAAAATGGGTTAAGTCACGATCTGTATTCCCGTGATGACTTACATTTTTCAAGAGCATGCATGAAATTACAGAGAAAAACAGACAATACTGAATAAAAACTTGCCAGAAACTTTAATCTGTAGGATAACGAGTTTTTGTCTGGCACAAAAGTTGTGTCTTCCAGTAATTATGTTTACGATAATTACAGACATTAGTGTTGTCTATTTTTTTAAGTGCTTTTACACTCTGCCTGCTGTGAATTTTGTATTCTTTTCCATTATTTATTTTTTCCATTTTCTTTTAAATTTCTTCACACATGCTGTTTGTAACACAATTAAGTCAACAATAATGCAAAATAAAGTAGTTTTCCTTTGGGTTTTTCTCTATTGCTTCAGTATTAAAACTTTAAAAAGTTTCTCAGCAAAGTGTTTTTGTTTATAAAATATTTGCAGAGTGCATGTGAGTTTGGTCAGTGTGAATCTCCATTGTGTTGCCGGAGAGGTTGTGAATATGATTAACATACTGTATTAACCATAAAGAGACGTGAACTAGTCTTACACAACTGACACTGTACATGATTATTTTAATGCAAACTCCACTTGAGTCCGTACAGATTTAATTCAGATAACAAAGGGAACAACAGAAAAATCTGTGAAATGTGACTGACTTTCTTTTTTGCCTCATTTTTTTCAGTGTTGTGCACCGTGTCATCATTACTTCTGTGTTATGTGATCAGAACATTCATGCAACATTTCAATGGAAAATGCAAATTAATTTAATTCAGCTCAGGCAGATCCTCTCCCATCTTTTCTTAATCTGCCATATTGATTGACAGCCATATATTAGTGTCTTTTCATTCGTTTCTTTGGATCAAAATGAAATGCTCGCTGTTAAATTTCACGCTTGCTCACCACATGAGATCCACTTGAATTAAAACCAGAGGGTTGGTTTGCAGTTTTCTCTATGTAGGATATCTTGATGGTGCTATTCGGGTCAATTTCAATCAGTACACGTCTTGCAATGTTTCAGCCCTGCATCTTTTGTTTTATTGTTCTCTTTTTCTCATTTCCATTCTTTGTATTATAACATGTCTTGAAATTTCAGGGCACCTCAGTATGGAAAAATCTCTGACCTCTCTGAATTCAATGCCCATTCATTACACTGACAGTGAATTGATGATTAAAGACTCAGGATATGATGAATAATCTATTTTTAATTACTCCATCATCCTTGTCTGCAGAGTTACTTGAGGTGAACATTTACCCTTCAGTAAAGGTGGTGGATCTTTACAGCTTCAAATATGAAGCTGGAATGATACTGGTAGATATGCAGCCAATTTCAGAACCAATTATTTGATTTCACTCTCATGAAATGTTCACAATGATTTGTTTGATTTGTTCATCTAATACATTACTCTTGGCGTGACAGAATATGAAGTTACGGTATTATTTGTTTCTATTTATATGGTGGCATCATCATGGATTTATTACTGTGACCCAAAAGATGGCAAAACATAAAACAATATGTCAGTGCTTATGCAAATACATTTGGCTATCTGGAGTGCCTACCAACACAAACTGAAATAAGACCACCCGGTCACATTCAACAAGCTATTACAATGTGGATCCAGTTCTGATGTCACATCCAGATGAATTAGAATATAACGCCCATGGATCCAGAATTACCTTTGCAAAGGTGCGCCATATTTTTCTCGCAGGCCAATCAGAGCAGACTGGGCTTTTTCAAGAGGGGTCACGTCATCATCATCATTCACCCTTGTTCTGGTGGGTGGAGTTACAATTATTATTGATGTAATCAGTGTGACTGATCAGTGTGATGTTTCCGGTCGCGTTCCTTGGTGTTGTGTGTGTGTTGTTGTTTCATGCCGGCCCCGGGGGGGGTTTGGTATCTGGGCAGCCATCTTTTTTTCTGTGTTTGTTATAAAGACACACACACACTTGTGTGCTCAACTTGAGGAATTGTGTTTTGCCTTTTCATGCAACTTCCACAAGGGGGTCTTAAAGGGACAGGCACTTACATGCAGGTTTTCAAAGAGTGAATACAGGTATATTCAGACAAAGTATGACAAAAAGAATGTGTTTTTTAATCTTTTGGTAAGATGTAACTAGTTATGTTGATATGTTTAAAAACACATCAACATAAGCCCTTTAAAAATGAATAAATACAAGTTGTATATTTATGTGTAAGTAGCTGTGTTTCATTTTCCCTACATTAATATACCAAATAACAGTTTGTTTCTGTTGATTTTAAACTGTTACATACTATTTTTTTATCTGACCTCAAGCATATTTTTGACATTTCCACTAATTTTTGGACAAAGAATTCTTCAAATGTAAACTTCTCATACTGATCCTTAGCTCTTGCTTTAATAGTACAAAATTCCACATTGTACTATCAGTATTGAATCTAAAAGGGTATTCCTAATTCCTAAATTCACAAGTCCCACGTGACAAATTGTACCCTGCCTATTTGAATTTACTCTCACAACCCTAAAATAGGATAAGCGGTTTGGATAATGGATTGGAATATAATTCGTTAATGACATTTCCATTATCAGCTCAATTTATTTTGTATTAGTTGCAAGAGTTCTGTTTCCCTCTAACATCGATATATATGAACATATGACAACATGAAACTGGTTTCAACATAGAAAAAGGCTTTCTGTCAAAGTGCTGAGTGACAGTAATCTCAAACTGCCTCCACAGAGAAAATCACTGCAGAAAACTCAAACGTTTATGTTGAACAAGGAAATAGAGAAGTAAACGAAATGTGTTAAATACAGTATTTTAGATAACTGGTCATCTGTGAACAGGTATGGTACATCAAACTAGATAGACAACCTCCTTCAAAGAAGACGCTACCCTGACAGGCTTGTCTGGTCTCTTCTTTCAAGTGTATTATTATTATCTGTAAAATAAGAAGAAACAAAAACTTTAAAAAATAAAGTATTCAGACCCCTTTAAATGTTTCACTCTTTGTTTCATTGTAGCCTTTTGCTCAAATCAAAAAAGTTCATTTTATTTCTCATTAATATACACGCAGCACCCCGTCTTGACAGAACAAGAATTTTTTGCAAATTTATTAAAAAAGAAAAACTGAAATATCACATACATTTGCAAACATTCTGACTTCGACTTCCAGCGCTACGAGAGAGGAACATCGAACGCCCTGGTGTTTGCTTTCATAACATCACCCATGCCTGTTTTATTCTCTGCAATTCCGGTTCTCATAAGAGTTTGTATCAAAGATCTACAGGTGCCCGCAAACCGCAACGATGAGTGTGTCCTCCATCTTGTTCTGATTCAACTCAAGGGCCGCATGGGCCGAGTTGCAAAATTTCGCCAAAAGTTTAAATGTTTCAATTAGTTGGGAATCTTCTAAACTAGTTCCGAAGATTCACAACTAATTTGTGCCTATCGCAACTAATCGCGTCTGTACGTTGACTTTGCATGAGATCTACTCACGCGAACAATTCTCAACGCTTTTGGTGTGAACACACCATTACAGAAAATTACCCTGTGCTTGAGCTTCAGAAATGCTCGAAGAAATGCAGCTTGTGTGGATGCTACCACATACAAGCTACTGAAATTGTATTCTGAAAATAGCAACGCTACAACCCCGGTACTAAGAAATTGAACTAGGATAGTCACGCTGCTACTGCATAACACAGACTTTATCACAGATATTGGAGAAAATATGAACGGTCCGGCCTTAACGGAGCTTTGTCAGTTGCTGTATTGCCGGAGTGTTTTTTAGGATAATGTTTGGAACCTGACCTTTTTATTAGTGCCGACTGCATTGTGGAGGTAGATCTGGCCATGTGAAACTAGAGTTTGGTTGAATCACAATAACCCCGAAGCGTAATTCTATTCAACATTGCATAAGAACTTGCTTTAGAACCATTCACTGTGTATGTTATTTCGAAATAACCAACCTTACATAAAATCCCTGGAAGCACTGAATCCACCTGTGGGTTTTTCATATTTTCTTTTCAACACAACTCAAAAGTTTCACTCATAATGCATGATGATTGTGCTCAACTATTGCGAAGCCTACTTAATGCTTTTATGATTGAAGCCACAGGTAACAAGTATCCCCTGCATTTGACAATATTAAACACACACATTTCTGACGATTCCAAGAGTATTGATAGTTGGAGTAATCGTCTTTTCATAAGAAGACAATGTCACCTGAATTACCAGAGAACATTTGGATCAATGATGGATGGGTTTGAGAACATTCTATAGACATTCTGAAATCTTTTTTGTTGCCATAATTTCCCTTTGGAAGCCATTGTAACTGCTGTTTTCTTTGCACAGGAGTGGCTACCAAGGTATGCAGTATATGACACACAAGGTTTTTTGGGGGGTTGAGCATCCTTCAAATTTAAACTAACATCCGATAACATACTGCTAGGGCGTTCTTTGATGCAAAAACATAATGTGAAAATATTATTTCATGATTAAAATCAGCTTCAGGATTCTTGTGAGGACAATAACATAATCCGGTAATACACAAACAACAAAGGGGAGTTGAAATGGAGACTAGACAACCTCCTTCAAAGAACATTTCAGTTTATTATGAAGACACAAGGCAGACAGACTTGTATGATCTCTTCCTTCAAGTGTCTCACTGTGAAATAAGAAGATAAGCCTTTTGATTCTTTTCTTTAGTGAGGCCATCGATCATCTCTTTTTTTGCTGCATTATATGGTGCATTGTACTAGGATAAATTTAGAGATACACAGAGTGGATGATTTCCTTTTTTTAAGATATACTATATATATATGTATATACAATAATTAATATTACCCTGATTAGCATCCATGTTTACAGAAATGCAAGGCTCCAGTTCAGTACACTAGATTGGTAAACTATTGAAATTAATCTTGTGATTCTGAATATTTTTAAACAACGACTTTGTATGCATCAAATCGACGAGGTTTAATGATTCTCTTAACTTTAAAGGAGTACAGTATCACATTTTGATTCTCTCCAAGTTGTCTCTCAGCTTTCCTAATTAGATAGGTGTTTGTGTGCTGGAGGTATTGCCAATTACCAAAGTGACAAAGCGCAAACATTAATAGGAGAGCTCCAAGCCTAAATAAAAACTATTGTAGACAGGTCATAAAGCCAAAGGGGGAATCCAATTAATGACTCTATATCTGTGCAGATAACCACACTGAACAAGAATAATATCTTAATGAATGTAACTGTAATTAACCTGTTACATCTCCACCCAAATCTGCCCCTAATTAAAGCAAGAGATAAACTGTCTTTGAAATCAACCTTCCTCAATCAACACATGCCCAGGATGCTGCGTCTAGCTGATAGTGGCACAGAGACTGAGGTTTAAATCCAGTAATTAAGATATCATCTTGAAAGCATAGCCTAGGGCTACAGTGTTGGGTTATCATCCAGATGCCCCATTGGAATAAAGTCCACACTGGGTTGGTGGATAAAGTGCTTGTCAGGGTACCATCTCCAATCGTTTTTCATATGCTGGATGGTCGCTCACTGAAAATTAGAGATAATCTGCCAGCACATGTTTACAGACACTGTTTGCCAAGTTTACTTTCGGATACTTTTTGTTTTGTTTTACTCACCTAAGTGTGGAGAAAGGAGCATGGTGATGGGGTGGTGTGGGGTCTGGTGAGTGTGATGGAGAGCTGATGAAGGAAATCTCAGCATGGAAGACACACAGTGGGCAGAATATGAGATAGATGCCACTCTGTCATGACCAGTTTCTCAGTACTGTCCTGTTTGCATCGTCAGCAATGTGTTGGCAGGCTTTCTGGTCTCACAGTAAAAAAAAGTTCTATATACCTGAACTACATGTGTTGCTCTCATTGCTTTGATAAGTCCAGTTAATATGTATCAGCACCCTGGATTCAGATAACATAAGTAAAAACGGTATCAATACTGCTTCTTGATAACCACATTTCTTCGCCGATAATGTAATGTTTTGTGTTAGGTATAATAATATATAGTTTGTTATAATATTTGTTTTAATTATTTTATTCACGCTGGTTATCGCTACACTGTAGACTCGTAAACATATTGTGATGCAACCAAAGAAGAAATTCTAAAGGAGGGGTAAAAAAGAAAAAGACTGTGTGATGAAGAGAGAACAAGATAGTGTCTCATTCTCTGCAGTTTTTGCATGTGAATGGATCCATACGGGTCATCGGTCTTGTTTCCTTCTGGCTCGCCTGTCGAGTTAGATATATGTAAACTGGCCTGGCCTAGGGCAGCTTCTAAAGGATATCAGTTTGTTGGAGGAGTGAGGGGAGGCGAGGGGTACAGGCCTGGCTGAGCTCGCAGTTATGTATGTATGTGAGTGTGTGTGTTTGTGTTTGTGTGTGTATTCGGTCCCCCGGATTGAGCAGAGTCCCTCAGGTTCAAATCCCAGCGCTATGCGTGTCCGTTGACTCATGTGGACCTTTTCCAGTCGTTATTCCCCTGTAGATGGGGACATGTGATGTGTATCTGTGTGTGTGTGTGTGTGTGTGTGTGTGTACTGGAGCAACCTGTGTGTATGTGTGTGCATGGCTCTCTGTGATGAGAGGGAACCCGGTGCAACCCTCAGCCACAGCAGCGGCTTCAGCATCAAGGACAGTGTACGACTATGTCAGCGCCGTTTTGTCAATCATAAAACATAACAAGTGTGACATTCAGATGACAGAACGCTGTGTGTGTATAATTCAACACAGAAGAACAGGTTATACGAGGTAAATTGCCACAGGCGTTAGACTCGGAGCAGAATGTTGAATTTGGGCCATTTTTAAAGTGTGAATTAATATTTAATTTGTGTTGGATCACAAAGGGAAAACTACAGGGTTACAACAATAGTGAGGACAGCTGTTTTTTTTAGCAAAAGGATAGATGTTTTACATTTATTTTAATCTACATTTTCTCAAAACTAATGTATTCTGTCATTATAGTAATCTTTAAAAAATATATATATATTCCCCACTTTATCTCCAGCTGCACCAGAACTCCAAATGTAAAATATCACCTTGAGGTTATGTTGTATTGTGACCTTTGCACTCCCTGTAATAGTGTGATGTAGTTATATACTGTGTGTGTAGGTGTGTGTGTGTGTGTAAGGTGGCCTGGACCAGAACCTTTTGACCCTTCCAGCGTAAGTCTCTCTCTGTTGTTAAATGGTTTCTCAACCAAACAAGCCTTTCTCTCCCTTTCTCTCTCTCTCTCTCTCTCTCTCTCTCTCTCTCTCAGTCTCTCTCTCTACTCTCCACTCTTCTAATTAGAGTTGCCAACCCTGACAGAGATCCTGACACAATCCACCTTCTAACAAATGGCACTTGCTAGTTTGTCGCCCCTATTTCAGCAATGTGTGAAAAACTGGAGTGGTTGCACATTCTCACCATCTTAGTTCATCTCTTCCACTTCCTCCCTCTCCCGTCGTCGACAGCAGTGTGAAGAAGAGTAGATCTTAAGGTGTGCTTAAATGCTTTTGCACTTAAACTTGTGGCAGAATGAAACATAACCTCCTCCTTGACATGAATGTGACTTCCTTTAATGAGATAGTTTGCACAACCACAATATCTTTTGCCTTTTGAAGGTACTGAGATTTACCTAATCACTTGTCTCAACACTTTCTGCCAAACTGACGGATTGTTATACTTTTTCATATTGTTCATACAAATGCTGGATTTCGACAACCCCACAGTTATGAAAAACAAAACTGTATTTATTTTTTCATCCTTTATTTTATAATGGGGCTGCTAGAGGGAAAAAGTGGTTCTGAAGAAAGAACTAAGACCATGCTGAGAGTGGATCGTCAGCAATGTACGGACCTCAGCAGCGGTGTCATGGCAACTGACCAATTAAGTAATAGTGCCAAGGACCAACGATTGAAAGTCAGCACTCAGCTTCAATCGCTTATGTTAAAACTCACAAACCAAGCCAGAAATATAGGTGCAGTTATGAATTCAGACCTCAACCTGAACATCCAAATCAAGACCATTACATAATCAGCCTACTATCACCGGAGGAAGATATCCAGGATTAGAGGACTTGTGTCTCAACAGGATTTGGATAAACTTTTCCATGTATTTATCTTCAGTAGACTTGACTACTGTAATGTTGTGTTAACGGGGATCTGTTAAAAGTCAATCAGAAAGCTGCAGCTCGAGTATTCAGAAAAGTGGATCACATCACTCCAGTTCTGAGGTCTTTGACTGGCTTCCGTTCAACAAATCATTTACATTAAAATCCTGCTGCTGGTTTGAAAAGCACTGAATGGTTTAGGGCCTAAATACATTTGGGATGAATGTGTTGTAAACTGCATCCTCTTTTTGGCCTATGTGAGAAATACAACAACAAACACATGAAATAACGATTCTACCAAAAACTGCCCAAAAATGTTTACCTTTTTTCCCAGATGAAAAAAGAGAAAAAAGTAATTTACAAAAATGATCCAGGGACATATTTTACAAGGACTTTTTGAGGACTAGCCTGGAAAAAAATCTTCTCTTCCCTGAGAGAACAATATGATCAGACTTAGAAAATGGATCAACATCATTTATTTTCTTTTATTTGACTCCCTGTACTTTAACAATAACCCTGAGATTATAATTGAGAGGTAATATTACAATTCTGAATTGATAAGTCAAAATAAACATTTCCATATTGATGGTTGTGGCACCTGTGGGGGTGGAGTCTCCAATTTGGCCTCGGCTGCTGGCTCGTTGGTAATCAGCCAGCTGCTCTGGCTGATTGGCAATCAGTCAGCAGCCGTTGCTGCTCTCATAAAAGGAGCAGTTGAGAGTGGAGTGGGGAGAGTGAGCCGAGGTACCGTCGTGCGGTCTGCTGAGTGAAGTGTGAATTGAAGAAAGCGTGTTCCCGAATACCTCGTTGTTGGAGACTCCTTGGTGCTTTGGGGGGAAACCCACGGGCGACGGCCATGGAGTTGTCACAATGGTATTGTCAAAAGTCGCCATTTATTGTAGATTATGCGCCAAACAGGCCAGTAGAATCAAAAAGTTCTTGGAAACAAACATATACAGAAACTTATACAGCTTCTATCACTGGTGCAGCTTCTGTTTTGGTAATGCAGAATTTTCCGATAACATTATTTGCCAACGTTATACTGGACCTCCTACACTCATGACCCTAAACCGACCCCAGAAATTTCTCATGGCAAGCCAGCTGGCGAATGGGACGTCAGTAAATGATACCGGGGTCAACATAAAACACAATGTGGATAATAGAAATAAGGAAAAGACATACAATGTGCCCACATAACCTTGATGATGGAATGTGAAAAGTGTAGAATGTGGAGTTATCTGTTCGTAAGTTTGCATTTGTGTTGTACAACCATCTGATAATCTACATTACACAGAACCTTTCTCCCACTCTGTATCTCCTGTTTATGTGTCTCTCTCCTACAGAAACTTTCTGTAAGAGATGTGGCTAAGATGACCTTTACCCACTTTCTCTCCAGAAATCCTTCAGAATAGAAGGAGAGGAGTTCAATTCGCTGAGGAATGGTAGGTCTCTTGTTGAAGAATAGGCTTTTGTCAAGGGAGAACAATATCTTGCATTTATCAAAGTGCTCAGACAACTCGCTGTTCTATACACAACTCAGTCCAATATCATTTTTTACATGTGGGAAAACGGCCACGGCCTCTGCCTCAGCTGTGCATGACCCTGGTTCACATTGAATTGTACGATTAGAGTGAATGCACAGGTCATATTTGTTACCATATTACAGTTAAGCTATTTTGGTCCTGTTCGTTCTGAATCTCTCTATTGCCATGACAAAAATCAAATAATAAGATTGTACGTTTTGTAATGCAGGTGGATTTTCCATCATTATACAGTATATATGTTGTGTATCTGCGTTGATGCCTAGATTCTTTATAGCAGTTTTGTGGATTTCTTTCTACACAATTTCAACCTTCAAAAGTCAGCATGGATGGTTCCCCTCCCCCGTACAGAGACACCAGATGAGGTAATGCACCGTAGATAATTTCTTTCAGCAGAGTAAACCATAATTCACAACACAAACTAACAACCTAGTACGAAGTGATTAACAATTATGTTGCAATCATGCTCATGGAAATGTTGTTCAATTAAGGAGACACGTTTGAAATCATATGTTAAACGGGATCGTGATCTATACGCCAGGTAATACGCATTGAAGCATTCAGTGGCTTTTGGTTTGCCTCTTTGTATGAAACACTTCTGCCTCTTAAAACTGTTGTTAAATATGATTCAAAAGTCAGCTGACGATTCGCTGCTGCAGAGCACGGCACCACCGTCACTTATCCGAGTACGGCAGTTCATCAATGTTTACATTATCTCTCGGGTTTTATTATTTTGTCTATAAAAGAAATGGTTTTGTGTTCTTTCCTTCTACTATATTATAACATGTGTACGTTGCCACAACCATGAAAAACTGAACTGAATATTATATTTTTTACAAGCATAAAATAAAATGATATAAACAAACTGTTTATGATATTTGCTTCTGCAATAGTCAGTTTAACTAATAAAATACATGCATGTGCTGACATTTCTCCCAACTATGCAGATCTCTGTCTGGGTATCATGGTTGGGCAGACATTCACCACCCACACATACACATGCTCACTTATGTGGGTGTGTGGTCGGTTTATCTGCCACTTTTCATCATCTTGCTGTCTGTAATGTGCATGTATTATAGATGCAATAGGTGCATACGTCGAGACATTTAACTCTATCATGAGGTAGGTGGAGGTTGACATTTGTACCACTAGTTTTTGCCAGCTTACCTCACAGAACAATTTGGCTGGAAAAGCAAAACTGTGACAGGCAAAATGGCTCGAAAATGAACGCATGGCAGTGTTTATATCTGAGTAGCTCTATGAGTGGGGAAGTACTACTGCCAATGTTGAGGTCCCTGCGGAGGGGTTGGCTTTTAAGTCTGATACAAGCGCGAGTGAGAGGGTACTACAGTATATTGTCGGTTTCAGAGATTGTCATGATGACAACGATACATTCTCCCTAGTTTCCCTCACTCTCTGCCCCAAGTGTATGTTGTGTATGTTGAGAGGAACTCATTATTCACCTGCATCCCATCTGTCACTATCTAGTTTCCTGCCTGAGTGCATCACATGCTCCAAATACTGGTAGACCTACCTGCACCCATTTCCTAAATTAGCCTTTGTGTGCATGGTAAACTGTATACTAATAGTCTCCACCAAATGCTGTTATTGATGTTGTACAGTACTGATGTTGTGGGTATTACAATTGTGTATCTCTTGAGTTGGCTGCTTGAAGGTGTGTGCACCTATAAGTTACAACAAAAGAGTATTGTATACTACTATGTTTAACTGTCACATATGCATAAAAGATGTTCATCGATCACGTCAATCGAAATGCAACTTTAGAAAGCTACAGACAATTTAAAAAGGCAGCAACCTTTCAGAGGATTTGTGAAATGTTCTTTTCTTTTGTGTTTGTTTTATTTCTTAAATCTTCCATGAGTTGTATCACCTATCCTTTATTTGTTTTTGTTTTTTACAAGCTGTAAACCGGGATTTATTTATTCTCTATTCTGCACTGCATTGTGGGAGGAATAGTGTTTCTTGAAATAGAATCTGACAGTCCTAAGAGAGGAACTGTTTTGCCTTATTTCAGAATTATGCAGAAAATACCATCATTTATAAAACTGTGTTACAAATCACGTATAGTCCAATACATTCTCTTTACAAGTGCATTGAAAAAATCAATACTTTCAAGGGTCTGAAATTAACTTTTTTAAATGTTCACCCCCAGTTTGAAATGACCAATTCCCTATTGTGTCTCCCACAGCTGACCTGGGTTATAGTCAGTCATATGTCTCCTCTAGAACACATGAAGTACCAGATGTTTCTTTCCACCTGCCAGCAAGGAACAGGCACAGATCCACATGATCTGCGCCAGAGCCCACCGACCTCTGCACACACACAGAAAACTCTTTGAATCATTAGTGCAGTACCAACGTTGATTTTCATAAAATATCCTGCCTACTGTTGAATGGATGGCACCAAGTGTAATAAATTATCTCCCACATATGTTATATACACTCACATTATATTTAATTGATCTGTACAATGTTTATTGTGGGTTTTATTTGAGGATATAAGAAACTCCATGTCAAGGAGCTTAATTTCAGAGACTGTTTTCATAACACTGCATGTTATGAGCATGTTGAGCTGTCACTTTTTATAAAAGAAAAATAATACAAAACCAGCATATGACAAGCTAAATCTTAGCAAGTATTATAGCATTAAATGTGTCACCTCTAAGAAGTGCTTGAATCATTTTGTCAGTGCTCTAACTGGAACAATATCACTGTTATTGGATCAATATTACTGTAAAGGAATACAAATTAATAAAGTTATGGAAAATAATAAAGTAATAAAATGAAGAAAAAGTAAAAAAATAATTGAAAAAATAATTTAAAGTACAAAAGTAATAAAGTAATTACAAGTTAAAAAGTAATAAAGTAATGCAAGTACAAAAGTAATAAAAAAGTAATGAAAGTGCAAAAGTAATAAGGTTATCAGTTTCTAAAGTACAAAAGTAATAAAGTAATGAAAAATAAAAAAGTTATAACAAAGTAACAAGTACAAAAGTAATAGAAAAGTAAAAACGTCATCATCAAGTTAAAAGATAAAAATAAAGAAATAAAAAGTTAAACAAATAATTAAAAAGTTATAAAAATTAATTAAGCAAAAAAGTAAGAAAGTAATAAAAAGAATGGAAAAAAATAATACAGTAGGGAGGTTCATTCTAAAGTACTATGAAAAACAGACAGCAAGTAATTTAGTTGGTATAAATCCACGTTAATCTTGTTGCATCTGGTCAGGTCAGTCAGGAGAAAAGGCGGAAAGACGACAGAGCGTGAGATCTGGCACATGTGCAAAGGGTAGTCCCCAATTAAACATATTTATTTTGCATTGATATGCACACCATCTAACCTAAATAAATCTAATAAATGAAAGTATTCCTATATTTTGTGTTACACCCATTATATATAAATATCTTCATTTGTGTAATTGATTTAATTAAATGTATTGAACCATATTTAAATGTAACCGCAATCAACAATTATTTTCATAATCAATGACTATTCAATACATTCTTTATTGACGAACATCACCAGACCATTTTGGCATGTGTTGATAAATAAATTCACAATATAGTTGCCCACATACACAGATCCAGCAACAAAACAATATCATTTTGACCAACATGCAAACCAAATAATTGGCATGAGTTTGTATTCATAAAAAGGTGTTTATTAAGAGCTTTGAGAGGCAATGGAGAAAGACAAAGAAAACAATTAACATTCGCCTTAGCAAGGTACATTTTAAGGGTTACCAATTAATGCATATTTTAATTCGGCACATTTCAGCATAAAATATCCAATGTATGCAGGTATAAACTTCCAGTCACCAAACAGAAAGGAAACGTTATTGTCTTTGCCTCCATTAGTGCTGCTTATGAAATTGATATGTTAACACAGATGGCTTACACACAAAGGAATACTGATCGATAGTGATGGCCTCCACTTGTGGACGAAGGTTATCAGTTTCTAAAGCCAATGAGCTAGAAAAAGATTTCAGCAATGTTTTTCTTTGTTTTTTAGTTTGACAAATGTTAGCATTTCCCCCATTTTTTTATGAAGGCTCAATTCTGCCACTGTCATGTTGCTTCAATTTATAATCCCTATCCAAATATATAAATAGTATGGGACTTTCTGTCAGCTGATCATGTGATGACAGGTCTTATACAGTGCGGCCGAAGAGGACGTGCACAAATAAAGAGAACAACAAAACCTATATTTTGAAAAATCTGTTTCATCTTCACTCTTTGCTCCTTCAAGACCAAATGTGTGAACCCGCTGGACTCATTTGGGAAGCGGGTCTAGAATTCTGTGTGGGATTGAGAGTGAGTGAGTGTTTCATGAGACGCTTTCGAGGGCACTGATAATGTCCTGGCATGATATGGAATTCCATTTGAACTTTGTCCATGAGCCATTGCTTCAGGCGTTTAGGAGAAGTGAAAAGTGTCACTGTGGCAATTGTCCTATCCCCCTGCCATTTGGACACAGAAACTCAGCAGTAGGAGACAATCATTTCTCTTCTTGCTTTTTGCTTTACAATGTGCTTTCTTCAGTTTGGGCACTATAATTAAAGGAAGAGACAATATAGCGAGCTGAATTTCGCACATTCTATATTTGACACACTGTAGGAGATAGAAACTAATTGGAGGCATCAAAAAAGTTCTTCAAATGCAGCATCGTCTGATAGGCCGAGTCGAACTTCACCTAATGTCTAGTTTCCCATTGGGCCTCCCAATACAAAGGTTTTTTAAAGAACTTGACAACATAAGTTTTCAATTCGTAAATAAAATATTGGCAGTAGCGTGGCTTCTAGAAAAACAATGTTTCTATTTCATTCGTCACCTTCTCACATGGTTTTTCCACATGCAATGAGCAGGGCCATGACACATGATGACATGTTGCATGAACAAGGAAGATGTTTAGATTGTACAGTTTAATTGTAAAATGTCCTTTGTTAAATTTTATATTACAAATAACCAAACATACAATTTTTTAATTCTTCTTTGATGATCTCTGAAGAAATGATGGACACATTGTACAGTATGTGTCGAAACAATGGTAAATAAAGGTTTAACCAATTGGAAGTAAGTTTGTTGGAGAATCTTGCTGCAAAGGGCAGTTTATTATTTGTTTCTTGCATGCACACTGTTAATTGTTGCTCCCAGTCATTTGAAGGTTCCCTGCGATATCGCCAGGAAAACTTGTACTGCCATGACAACATACATTTATTGGTAATCAATCAACCTTTGTCTTACTACACAAAGCCTGTCTTGAGGGTCATGGGAATCTAATAATGATGCCGTCCTGGCAGAGAGTGCTTTCTTTCCTCAGCAGATATATAAATAAAGAATTGTTTTTTCTTCTCACAAAACAACAACTCTATTTCATTTAAATGCCACATCAACCAGGATTACCGATTATACCTATAGTGCCGTCTTGACATAACTGAAAGGAATGTGCGGATACATGGAGGGATGCTTACACTTGCTTCTTCCTACGGATTCACATCCAACAATGTGTTACAAATTAAGCATTAAATTCCAATGCAACATTCACACTCTGTCTGCTACTTTGTCTAAATCACCGAGATTTAATAATCAAGACCTTTTAAATTGACCTTTTCACTCATTGTATTTGGAAAATACAAATATTGTTTTTCCCATTTTTCACCCATTGAAGATTTATACTTATTTTGAGGTGGGCTTTAAAACTGTTTAATTCATGTCAAGTTTTGGATTCATTTGGATGAATAGCCAATAACCAAAAGTTCTAACACATATGCTCTGACCTCTACTGGACTTTATGTGTAATACTCTCCTTCAATTTGCACAAGTGTAGCCAGCCAATCTGTACATGCCTATCCGCATACGTGGCCAACATACACGTTGTATGCAATCCTATTTCTCTTCAGCCAACGGCACCAATTTGTTCATTTTTACAGAAGGAGTCACAGTTCCGATAACCTCCACGAGGCCTGCTTTGAGTGTTTCGGTACAGACTACTCAGAGAGTGATGGAAAAACTGATGCTTTGATGCAATGCTTGAATTTTGGTATATTTGGTATTTCGCTGGTGCCCCCCACCGCCTCAGATTGACATTTTGGACTGTAGTATCTGCCATTTACCATACCTCTAGGCTAGGCTAGGTATGCTCATCTTTGGAGGAGAGTATGACCCAAATAGTCTTACAGAGCAGGGTTTACAATATTGGAAGCGTTTTTTTTATTTTGTCAACAACACAATTCCAAGTCACCTGGGGGACAGTCCTATCTTTACGAAAGATAATGATAAGATAAATAATCATACTTACACATTCATCCAGCCGCTAAAGAATAAGATGGTGAAAGTAAACATATACACATATTTAAAGACGACCCCCTGGATGTACTTGAAAGACCAGAGAGAAAGATAAAGTTATTTTTAACGACTGTCTTTATTTGTATTCATCTTGTTCCCAGTGGCACTTCCATAAGCCTACAGTATGAGCTATACAGCATTGGAGAGACAATAAGCAACATCGACAAATGTTTTTTTCATACAGGGACTATATGAATGTCCATCCAAACATGATTAATGGACCAACATATCAATGTGTAACAAGATGCTGTATTTAGCAGACACATGTGACATTTGAATTGATTAGGAACTAAACAAATGTGCATCATTTTCCATGAAACACATTGGTGTCATTTGGCGAACCTATCAAGCCACAATGGTTGTGTCATTGCATCCTGCAACTTTGCATGATCTATACAGTGTGGAATGTATACACTGTGTGTTTACAGACCATTTAAAAAACATAGTGAGTACAATTTCAGGTGTGGTGTCATGTGTGGTCAGAATTGTCACATCTCTACCTGTGTTGGGGTGTTATATTATCATCGCCCAAGCAAAATCTATTAAACCAAGCAACTATTAGAAACGTATTTCTCTATGGCGAGTCCAATTGGAGGATGAGTGTCTTTTTTATTAGAATCAAAATGGAAATGAGGAGTGATGACCTTCAATATCATGCCCGAAACAAGCTCAATTTCAGGTATTGTAGCCACGGAAATCTCATCGCAACAGCGGTTTCTGTGTGGTCCTTTGCATAATTCAAACTGAAATGAAAGTGAGCTGTTTACATTTTTTACTTGTAAATGATGCCCCCCTTGCCTTTGTGTCTCGGTAACACCAGGAAATCTATGGAACACATTCAGAAGTTCATTCTAATGAATATTGTTGATTATGTTTTATGCCAGAAAGAAGCTATATATAATATAATTTCACTACACTATTGATTATTGACCTCCTTGCATCACAAGCCACATCCTAGGTTGGTCAAACTCATTTGTGGTTTACTTAATTGAATTTTCTAAACCATGTCTACGAGAAAAGGTACATCACATTTATTATTCCATGGTTTTGACTGGTAGAGCAAAATCATTGGACATGTTCAATGATCAAACAATTGTTCCTGTACCAAAGATTAAAACATATACATGTATATTTAACAAAGGATCTCTGCATGAATACAGTTTCAGTGAAAAATGTATGTTCCCGAAAGCCCCATTGACTTAAGACTCTGGAGAAGAAATAAGCTAATATATATATATATCTAAGAATAAAGTATTATTTGTAGTGTACTACATCTCTATCTTCAACTTTTGCAGATGTTTTTTTAATAAGTTTTTTTAATGTGATACAATTGGCCACAAAGTCTGATTATCATTTTTTTGATTAATCCCAAAATCAGATAATTAGTTCTTTGATTTAACAAGGAACAGGACAGTAAAATAAAGTGAAAGATGATGATAATTATTGAAAATATCCACCGTTATTTCAAACTATGTTTTTATTTCTTTTCATGACCACGTTGAATAATATATCATGATATGTCTTTACATTTCAATGGCATACTATATACTATTCCTTTTTCCTTATGACAAATACCATTATTTATTTATGAAATACTACATCATGGATTTATTTGTCATTCTATGAATTTGTTATGGCATACTATAACTACAATTTCTAATGACATACTATGACATTGTTATGGCATAAAACGTACACATTTTTATACTATGACTTTTAATGAACTTTACATGGCATAGTAAACTATACTACTTTCTTTATGACATTTCTTCATAGGATACTCGCTGTAGCGATAATCAAGGTATCAAGACACTATTTTTCCTATAATGTTGTTTTCCTTACTCAATTAGTTTGTCCTGCACCCTTTGCATGTCTTAGATCTTGTCTTAGAATTGTCTGAGCTGCTTCCAACGAGACTCTTTGTGGTCCTCCAGCTTCTACCCCAGCGTTTTCTGGAGTAAAAAGATGCAAAACAAAACATACACACTCACACACACACAAAGATACAAATTGTGTGAATGAATGTTATGGTTCTCAGCACCCATCTTCTGAGTTTTTGACTGCAAGGTTTTCTCCAAACCAGCAACAAGCATCTCAACTGTTCACCTTTTAGAGCATTGCCGTCATACATAGTTGGGAAAGCCTTCGAGCACAAGATGAGGAATATATGTCTGTAACGTACATATACAAACTTTGGCAAGCAGAATGGCAGCAAGTAATTTATTTTCATCTAAAAACTTGAGTTTCTCCTTTACTAAATCATAGCTTCTCTGGGTTAAAAGAGTCATACTGTCACAATACAGAAATGCAGCATCAGCTAGGCAAGTAGAGAATATAGAGGCCATCACAACCAGAGAACTCACACCAGTCCACCTGCAACCATTCAAACCAACCTAGATTAAAAATAAAAGTGTAATGTGCAACATAATATAATTGGACTTAAAATGTATAGTATGCCATAAAAGTCAATTTTTTTTAAATTGTCACAGTATGTTCTGCCAATAAATTGCCACGAACACAATATTATAGTCTTCTACGTAAAAAAATTAACAGAAAAGTCATAGCTCTCAAAAGTAAGAGTATGTGTCATCGGTTCATGCAAGCGTTCCCAAGCAACTATTTTTCAGGGCACGACATCTGCACCCAGAGGTAAATTAAGTTGAAGTTTTGAAATGTTGCAGCATCATGTCACAAGGAACAACCAATTAGAGGCTGCACATATCTTCTCCTCCCTCCATAAACCTAAGTGTACGGGAAATATATTGAGGTTGATCATTTGAGTTCAGAGCTTCACAGAGCTTTATGATCTGCCCTGGGAACTATTTGACTTCATCCTTTCTGTCCAAGGACATCACAATGTTGGGTTGGAAGGTCAGCCAAATGGACACAGACAAAATGAGTAGGAAAGCTACTGTGAGGGAAGCTGGAAATCCATTTATTTTTGTTAAGTCAATATGGCTTATTGCTAAATTACCACAACTTCTTCATCGTGGTCTTCATCGTGGTCGTCATAGTGCGCAGGTTTTGACTCCATAGTAACGGCAGATGCTACGGGACTGCAACCCCCGAGGCACCTTGGATAAAAGGATGAAAGCAGCTTTTCTGGCCTTTCCCACACCTTGTTTTTATGCAACGTGTGAACGACCCCTACACTGGCTCTCAGTCATTTTAACTTTGAGTCGTAGAAGTCGTTGTGGTAGTAGTAGGGGCACATCTATTTGAATGCAATACAATTTCATAGTTAATCCTTTTACGACCAGATTGAGGAAAGAAGAAACAACGGAGAGAAAGAACTGTTAAAATATGTTATTCTTCAGCACAATTGGGAAGTACATTATATTGAAGCTGCTTTAAAATGCAGATTGTTTGATGAATTGTGTATCTGTAATGTGCAGTATAATCTGTAGTGTTGAAAGGTAGTGCAGAAGTTCTGTCTTTTAAGAAGAAGTAGCTTGGGTAATTGGATGACTCCTGAGGTGTGATTCTCACATGGTGGAGGTCATTTTAAGGACTAATGCCAGAGGAGGAATCAAACATGCTACAAAACGGAGATAGTGTGTACGAGCAGATATAGATCAGGGTGAAACTGGAAGATGTGCATTCATAATGAAGAAATCATACATACAAAGGGAATAGTTTGATATGTATTGCATTGGTTAGGAAGGCAGGGTTTGGACACAAGTGTCCAAAGGATGTGATCTCCAAATGTTGTTTGAGGAATAGAAAACCATATTTTAATGGTTTATGACCCAGAGTCCATTCATTAAACTGAAAAAAAAGCTTACAGCAGAGTTTAGAAACTATTTAGTCCAGTTAGGTGAAGAATTCAACAGGCATGGCATTGATAATGCCTGCTTAATTGCCAACGTCAGAGCAGACTCTTTATTCCCCCTACTTCCACTCTCCATAAAAACATCATTGTAAATCTCTTTAAACGATCCATCTGCTGGGTCCATATCGGAGATTGGTTTGTACTGTCACGGTTCAGCGAAAAGACGACAGGGGATAGACCCAAATGAAGATAGACATGAGGCGCAAAAGGATGAAACAAATGTCCAAAACCAAACTTACTGGCAAGGGGAGTAAACAAGTAGTAACTAGAAACCGACGAGTCAAAACGACATGAAACTGAACCAGGTAAATCGGACATGAGCTCAGGGTATGACAACAGAAACATTGCAGACAAATCAACACAGAGACAAGGGGGGGGGGGGGGGGGGCAGTTTAAATGCACATAAGCACATGAGATGTAGGTGATTAGACACAGGTGGATTCAATCAGACAATTACCATGGCGGGAAAACATACAAAGGCAGGAAGTGAAGTGAACACGAGACACGAGAGACAAGAAAATTTCCAATGAATCAGGAAAGAACCTCAACCAAAACAAAGATTGTGACGACTTCTCCACTGTTATTGACATTTCACAATAAACTACATTATGTATTTATATATTTGTTTTATGCAATATTCAACAGTGACTTTTCAGGACACCTGTATGATATAATGGCATTTTTTTTATCAAATATAAAACTGAATTTTTATGACATTCGTAAGTCTTACTTTATTATTATTTTCTATAGCGTACTTTACTTTGACATGTTATGGGATATATACTATGACATTTATAGCATACAACTGTTTAAATCATACCACTGTTTAATGTCATTTTCATGGTAAACTATACCAATTTCATGGTAAACTACACCAAGAGTTTGGTATGACTTTTTTGACGTACCATACTAAATTATGGCTTTTATTATGACAGACGATATGATCATATTTCAAGAATGAACAATGACTTTTTTGTGACTTTTTTTGGAATTTTTACTACACACAATTTGAAGGTGTATAAGATGTTTTTCCTGGTTCTTAATGGTGTGTTACACAAATAAATGTTTCATCATTATTTTAATTTACATTTGTCATATAATAGTGTAACATTTGTATTACTTTTTTCTATTAAATAATATACAGTGAAAGACATGTTCTTAAGACCTACTGTATAATTATGTTTCTGCAGGTTTACGTGTGTTTCTGAAAGTCTCCAAAATTAGAATGGAAATCTGAGCTCTCATCCATCAAATGTTGTATCCACCAGCACCCAGTTTTAGCCTGGAAGGCAGACATTTAAGATACGGCCTGAGACTTTCCTCTTTAATAATTCCCCTTTTGCTGCTATTGGCCTAGACAGCTAGGGGACATTCCACTGAGCTCTTTTCTCCTCCTCCATCTGGATGCATGCATGCCACTTTAATGCATGTTACTATATTTGCTTTTCCCCTTGAATCTTTGTGCTTTCTCACCATGATGGTTTCCATGGATCCTGGTTACACCTGGACTAGTGTGCCTGCTGTCGTGGCACACCTACTAATACTATTATTATTTATTATAGTAGGGTTTTTTTCTGCTATTCCTGCCGCTACTGCTCTCACTGCTTTCATTTTTGTTTGTATGTATAAATAATATTTATGTTTAAATTGTATTATGTTCTTTATTTCTTATCATGCTATATATTCCCTCATGTTATGCTGTCATCTTTCATCCACTTTTTTTCTTAGAGATACGCAGCAGACTCCGCTCGTGTCTTGGTGCGCGATTCTTGCACCTTCCGCCAAAAAAAGTTCCTCGTTTGTTTGTGAAAACATTCTTTGGCAATAAACCTGTTTCTGATTCTGATATTGCAATTCCGTCCATCTTAGAGGAATCCATCCTCCCTTCTGAATTTTAATTGAATACTATATTATGAAATTTTGATGACTTGATTACTTTCTCATGGCATTTTATAGCATTATGTTTTCATGACCTTTTTAAAGCATAAAATACTACTTATGTAACAGACCATAATATGACAATAGGACAAACTATACTGTGAATATTTCATTACTTTTTTCTCAAATTATACTATGACTTTATTGCAAATACTTAAAAAATACTTCTTGACCTTTTTCAGCATACTATATAACAACGCTTGTGACATTTAAGACATGTTATACAGTTAACTTTTTTGACAAGTAAAACTTGTCATACTTGTCTGTGTGCTATGCCCTTTTTTGACTTACTATGAATTTTGAATGACAATTTTTTAAATAATGTGGTATTACTTTTTTAAACCAATTTTCACCATACTATACAAGTACTTTTTATGATATATTTTCCGACATACAATTACCCTTTTAGACACACTATTACTTTTTTGTTTCAAATTATGCTGTGGCTATTTATAATATACAGTACTTTTAATTATGACATATTGTCCTGTAACTAATTATCATTTTCAACATGTTATTATGATTTCTTTAATTACATTCAATGCTATGAATTTTAATGAGATGTTTTAATGTAATTTAATATAATAAATATACTATATCTAGCGAAACAACATAATCACTTGATGCACACTCAGTGATGCCTTTATAGTATAATTAATTAATGCCTTTTATTAAGAATCTTGCTGTCTAAGATTTGATCGTGTACGTATCATAGTCTTTCCACCCTCTCCCTATAATAATGGTTGTATAAATGGACCTTTTTCAGTCCATCTCACTCCCTGCCAATGCTGTATGCCCTTTACACTGCATCAATTAGTATCTACATTTCATGGGCCATTTAAACTTGGCTCAAGCAGTTAATATTATCAATGGTGGCGCTAACAGTATTTAGCCCTAAAGAGAAGGCCCTCCCATCGGGATAAGCCCGCCTGCCCTTCCCCACAGAAGCGGATTGAGATTCAATTGTGTAGTGACATTCACTTTATGACAGAGAGATCTTGGTATTCATATCGGATGAGATGCCCTCATGTTTGAACAGGGACTTTTTGTTAATTGTGAAGCAGAAAAAAAGCAGAGTAGGCATTTCTGTGGCGTGAAGGAGGGCATAATCAGGCGGATCGGAGGCTGAGGAGTGGAGACAAGGGGCCATTATGCTCTGCCAGTGCAGACACTACAGAGGAAATGATAACTGGAGCTTAGAGTGACAGAGCAATATCAAACACTACCCTGCGCATTCCTTCTCCGACGAGGACAGGAAGTCCAAAAAAAAATCTTTGAATCTGAAACTTCCATTTGAAAGCAAATTGATGGCCGCTCTGAGAGCTGCCGACGACTTCACTTCACCGCCTCCAAAGATATTACAGAGGGTAATTAATCAAAGTTTTACTTTTTCTAATTGAACCCAACTTTGGATTTTCCGGAAATGAGAACCCCCCTGACATTGGATTGTGATCATTTCACATTATGCCAAAGACAATTATGTGCATGTCAAGAGTGTTGTATTACTACTCGTAACAATTCAATTCAATTCAGTTTATTTGTATAGCCCAATTTCAATTTCACAAATGTCTCGGGAGCTCTACACAATCTGTAATCATAGACATCCCCCCCCCCCCCAAAAACTCACCAGGAAAAAAAAAAAACCCACCTTCAGGGGAAAAAAAAAAAAAGAAACCTGGAGAGGAGCAGAGAGAGGGATCTCTCCTAGGATGGACAGATGCAATAGATGTAATGTGTACAGAAGGACAGATTTAGAGTTAAAATACATTCAATGAATATGACAGAGTGTATGAATAGTTCATAGTAGGCGTAACAACACCGTGTCCTCTTTCAAAGCCACTGCGGTCATCTTCCATTACAAAAATACTCTCCAGACAGAAGAAGTGTGGGTGGCGGAGATAGCAGTGTGGTCACAGCATTGGCTGCCTTCACCAGTCCAACAGCCTTCAAAAAAAAAGCACTGACTATCTGTTCAAATTAAGTCTGGAGGATGATATATTGGCTCCATTTGCTAATTCATTAGTAATAGAAGTTGGTCTTCAGTACAGTGTGCTTTATTAATATGTGGTCTTACTTCAAAGTAATACATTTTTTTATATTAATAAAATTCAACAGTAAGGTCCACCTTACAAGAAAAATACAATTACATTTCTCGAAATTGCTGACTCAATTATGTCAATCATTATGCAAATTAGAAAAGAAGGACATTAAAACTCTTTAGTCAAGTTTCACAACAGTAAAAAAGGAATGAATAGCAATGCAAACATCTCGTTGGGAAGCAAACAGTAGGATGGCAATCATGGTTCCTTCAGGATCAAATTGTCTCCACACAAAAGTGCATCTAGGTAAAATAAAATCCAAATAATCTGATTAGGCTTCTGTTTGTCTTTCTGTAGCTCTCGTTAGGGGACAAGGTAAATGGAAATGTACTGCTAGGCAACAGCTGTGGTCCTCGATTACATCTTGTCAGTTTTACACATGCACTCCAAGGGTCGTAACTACTCTGAACTCACATTGATTCCAGGAGTAGTACGGTAGTTGTATATGTTTTTCACCAATAACAAATAAACCATCAAGCTCTTAATGTTTTTAATAATATTCAGGAAGGCTACCATTAGCCAGCTCTTCCACTTTTGTTTCCTATTATTGTGACAAGATGGTGCTAATTGCCAATTTGTATCTGCCTCTCGCTCTTCGGGTAATTGCAAGATAGGATGGTGTAATCACACTTCCTGCTTTCAGAAGTTAAACTGGGCCACATTTGGAATGTTTACAATTATGAAATATGGTCTATCTTTAAATTATTGCATTGACCGTTCGGACCGTGTGCCCGTCTACCAACTGCACACGACTCCTGCAGAATAACACCCTTCTCCATTCCCTGTTTCTCAGTGTGTTTCAAATGGTAAATCTTTGACATTTGCCTTTTAACTGTAAATAAAATCTGCAATTTAAAATAATGTCTGGAACCAAAAAAGAGTTGAAATCACTTTTTCTACTGTATATATATATATGTATATATATATATACACATCAAAATAAGGGTTTTTCCAGTCTACAGTCAAAAAAAGAAATAGCAGGAATCCCTTCCGTCTTCCATTGTGTTTAATGGTGATTTGCTGTGTCAGGATTTTGCTTCATTCAGGAAGCTACTGAACAGCGTTTCACGCCCTGCCTTGGTCCCCTGTGTCCACTAGTCAGTAGAACTAGCTTTCTGAGCAAGAAAGTAGCTCAATATAATGGATACCTCCAAATGAAGACACTGTTCCTTTGTGTTAACATGAGACGACTCCAACAACATCACACAGTGACCGTGTTTACATGCATTCGAATAACTGGCTTAGTCGGACTGAAATCGAATTATCCGTTTCATGTAAACACCTTTGTTCGACTGTGCGGTCCGACTACGATCCGATTAATACCCCTGGATAACTCGATCCGATCCGGTTGATAATTCGACTATCGCGGCATGTAACGGTGAATTGGATTAGGAACTGGACTTTGCGTCTTTGCCGGGAGCCTGGCCGGCAGAAAACAAACAAACAACGCTATGGAGAACACAAGAGCCACCACACATTTCTGAACCGAAGAGCAGACAGAATTTATGCTTAATGTATTGAAGGAGTTGAACATACTAAAGTTCATGGTTATTTCTCGAAATGTTGATGTTGTTGGTAGTGGTGAAGAGGTCAAGCGGAAATGGCTGTATCACCACGAGTTGTAATGAAAACAGCGCCACATATCGTATCGGATATGACATGTTTTCGGCCAATGATTTGAATTTCTCACTGCCATGTATATTGGGATAATAGCAGATGACCCAAAAGATAGCATAGTCCGACTAAAGCAAGATTCGAATTATACCATCATGTAAACGCACTGAGTGTGTGTAATATAATGAGCAGTGTATCTTTCAGACTGATATCACGGGTTTTGTGATGTTTCAAGGAAAATCCTTCAAATGCCTTCAAGGTAACCTTGATATGAACCAACTTTTATTTGTTTGCCTATCCATATATGTGAAATACTTTTCTGTCTGTTTCATAAGGCCAGTATGAAGTAGACATATTGATTGAACGTTATTGATCCAAGGTCTGAGGAAGAGCGATTGAGTCCTATGTTGCCATGTCTGACAGGAGGAAATTATAGTATTATATTTTTGTGTGTGTATGTTACAACTCATTATTCAGAATTTCTATCATATTCATGTGTCGTAACTCTGTAACGCTGTTGTTCATCTGTACATGACCTCTATTGCTTCTGTCCATCCTGCGAGAGAGATCCTCCTTTGTTGCTCTCCTGAAGGTTTCTTCCCTTTTTTTCCTGTGAAAGTTTTTTTTAATGTTTTTTGGGGAGTTTTTCCTGATCCGATGTGAGGTCCTATGACAGGGATGTCGTATGTGTACAGACTGTAAAGCCCAGAATCACAAATGAGTAATTTGTGATTCTGAAAATATTGAACAGTGATAGATGCCTCACTAATAATGGCAGCAAACACAATCTCAAAACAAGCTTGTGTCTTGCTTCATCTGAATGATAATTGAATGATAAGCTATACTCATATATATATATATTATTAATGCATTGAGTTTAGAGCATTTAACAAAGCTAGATATTACAAACAATCATAAATGTGCTTAAAAAGCATATGTAAAGAGATGTGGGAGTGCAAATGAGTCTGTGTTATATACACTTCCTCCAAACACAATATATAGTATTCGTGCTATTGAAAACATATGAAAACAATAGCATGAGGCAATAAATCCAGGGTTATAACACAATACATTGGACTATTATTGCTATGTGACCTATGCTGCTCAGTCAAGATGCACTCATCCGGTACACATTGGATATTTTCAGCCCAGTAGTCCCATGGCATAGATAGGAATGATCAATAAGGCCCTCTTTTACTGCTTCGTTTCACAACTGTCTTGTCCTGCAAGCTCTGGAATAGTCTGACAGGTACAGATGTTGAGGTAAACAAAGATAGAATGGTAAGGGTGAGTTTAAAGGCCCCAACAGGATGCTTATATATTTGTATTTTTATTCTGAATGTCCCTACCTCTCCTCTTTCCCCTTTTTAAATCCATTTGTTGTCTCTCAGGGGTGCACAGTTTTGTTCAGCATGTTGTTTTTTTCAGCTTTACCACCGAGCTACTTATGTCTCTTCGCTCTCCATGTCAACACTTATATCTTCTCATCCTAAAAAAAGACTGCAGGGAGGATAATTCCATGCTTCACCTTTTTCCTTTGGACCAATTCCCTCTGAGAAGATGTACACGCCACACGGTTGGAGGCTTTGCGAGGGGGATCATTTCAGTTTAGCTGTACTGCCTCACAGGGCTCACAACCTCAGGCTTTGATCGTTTTTGACAGACAAATATGGTTCCGAGTTAGAACCAGAGTGAGGGAGAAAAATCAAATCTCATGAGAATCCCAATTCGTACCCTCTATCTGTGTTAATGCTCAATTATATATCAGACCCTGAGAAATATGAAAGTTATGTTGACAGAATAAGCAGCACAGTCCGCACCCTGAAGACAAGCCTTTAGGAGCATTTGAGACTAAAAATGTAATAATAAGTTTTGCATATAACATGTTTACCTATCGCCCAGATATGGAGGACTCAAAATGACTTAAGTATAAATACATAAATAAATGCATTAATAAATATGGGAATAAATAAATAAATGCTTAAATAAATGTATAAATAAATGTATAAATAAATACAGGAATGAATAAATATAAGTTATAAATCAACAGGACATCATTAAATAAATATATTTCTACATTTCTGTATTTCTTCATTTATTTATTTCTCTATTTACGTGTCCACACGTATTTCTTCATTTATTTATGTGTGACATTTATTTATTTATACATTTATTTAAGCATTTATTTATTTATTCCTATATTTATTCATGCATTTATTTATTTATACTTTAGTCATTTTGAGTCCTCCATACCCAGAAGCTATAGCTGATGTTAGTCGAAGCATTTAACTGCAGCAGTAGCACAGGAGACCAGTTGACCAGCTCACACTGCAACGCTAAACAAGTCACAGTCAACTCTGATCTGGTGAGGAAAATAACCTGATCAACAGTCCATGTCATGACCTGCGCCTGACGATACTCTCCACAGTACTTCCATTTTATCAGGGTGTTAGTGAGTCTATTATCAACACATATAAAGGCCAATGCCTTAGACTTCATAGACTGTATCTACAGGGTGTCAATGCAAGCTGTCAACCCACAGTAAAGCCGCTCTTATTTCTCTGCTGTTGGATATAAAATCCTGACATAAAGTTCCGATCATCACAAGTGCAAGTAGTACCGACAATTAAAAAAATGGGTGTCAATGTCTTTCTCGAAACATGTTCAATTCAGTTTATTTTGTTGTTGCTCCTGCCAACCGTCATCCTCCTGCTGCTTTGGGCTTGGGGAGCGTGACATCGTTAGGAGTAGACTGAGTCCAGATGATGTCACGGGGAGTCATACATGGAAAACCAAAAGTTGGTTTGTACTTTGTTGATAAGGTATTTAAAAAAAAACTCATTTTAAATCCAAACGCAAGCCACACACAAGTCAAAACTTCTGTTTAAATACCACAACATAGTGAGTGCAAGTACAGCAATGAGGGAAAGTCTCAGGTGTGAAACAACATTATTTTTAGAGGTGACAACGGTGTGTTAATACTTACAGTGTGACAACGAATTCCACTCTGCAATGGCATATGCTAGTCAGATGTCACGATAAAGAATCCTGGCCTAAATAAAATCACAGCCAGAATTTCCACAGTATTTCTAATTAACATATTATTATTTATATTGTTATGCTTGGACAGTTGAATTGATACTTCACCCTAGTGGCCTAAAATATATGTAAATAAATTTAAAAAATGAGTAGACGGAGAGATTGCTGTCTTTCATCTGCTCAAATGGTCCTTTATCCCTTCCTTATTTTTCTGATTGGTATCTAATGCACATCTCCCTTTCAACACGAGTCAAAGAGCAAGGTCAGAGATGTGATTATTCCAAACATTTCATGGACAAATTGATCTATTTTTGCGCATGCATTTTGTCATAACTGCTTGTGATATGTCCTTAAACTGTTGCCACTCTCATAATAAATTGCCCCGGGCAGAGGCAGGGTCCAGGAGGAAGGAACGGTTTATGTGTATGCGTGCAAAGAATATAGAGCTTTACATCTGCCATTTGTTTCAGTGAATAATCAATTAAGCTTTTGAATTGGTGTTTATTATGTTGACCTTTTGTTAATGGTTCTATATGTATTGCTTGTTTTGCTCAATGCCAGAAAAAGTTAGTGCCATGGATCAATACATGTTTCGTGATGTATTCCTTGAAGCTGTATATTCTGCGAGCGGCAATGATTAGAAGTATTTTTCTGCTTAAATACACTTCATCATAACTACATATTACTGTATCTTTGTCATTTTCTAATCACATAAGTCCTCCTGTCATCTGCTGCACCACTGGTGCTGCACATTCGTTCATCCATGAATTCACACAGAACAAATTTAACATGATTTCCATATTGTCTGATTGCTATCTCAGAATATGAAGAGTGGAACGCAGTCACATTCACACAAGCCAGTTCATCTGTTTAAACAATCTTCTTGAATATATCCCTCAATGCATGCTAAACAGGCTTCTAGATTATCACTTTAATTCAATATTGTGCATGTTTCCCATGTTAAGTTGTGGGATTCACAGAACCATGCATTGGCAGTGTACAATAGGACTGCAGTCTCTAGGATCGGATCCATTTGTTTAGGAACAGTGCAGCCAGCCAGCCCCCGGGGTATGGAACAAATGTGTTTGAAGCTTTTGTGCGAGAGGATTGAACTGTGTGGTGTTATGGGTTATGATAATAGCACACGAGAGCAGAAACCTTCAAAGTTAGAGCAATACGCTGAAATGTATCAGCAAATATGTTGTCAAGAAGTTAGGATGCAGATGCTCCCTCATCTGCTGTGTCCTTGTTGTAAAATAAAACAAGATTCTAACAAACCTAGAAGCTTTTTTTGCAGCCTATAAATTGAGCCTCAATACCACGTTCTATAATTCCCACATAAACCAACCTTGTACTTGCATTAACACATGGATATTTCCCAATAAGGTCAACAAAAAGCCTCGTTTGCCACTGACAGATGTTGCATACATCATTCAGAGAGGAAAGCGTTCTGTCTATGTGTAGAGAGGGGGAGGCTTTCTGGAAGGCTCTCTGTGCATATTTGATGGTGTGGAAAATAAGAGCTGGACGGGAGGAAGGTTTGGCGTGTTGTAATGGCCCTGTTTGTGTGTGTGTGTGTTTGTGTTTTTTGAACTTCCTAGCAAAAGAGTGCTGAACACCATTTTTGATCATGCATTTAATAGTCATTCGGTGAAGCCCTGGCGTGGCATTTCACAAGGACTGAAGTTGTTTATCTGCAGAAAGCTGTAAATAAATGAAGAGGGAGTAACTCCAGGGGGAGTTTGGGGACATGCATGCACACTGGGATTTGTCATGCTAGACTTAGCACAACGTTTTGTTTTTTTCTTTACCGTTCATCCTTTTTTTTTAGTCCATGTTCCATGTCGCCATTCATCATGCCACAACTTCTTCTTCCATGAATTCCTGTCATGGTAATAGTGTTTCCCTGATTAATCTTTCACCCATGTTACTCTATAGCCTTTACTGCAGCAGCACTCTACTTATTTAATTTGAGGAACAATCCAAAAACCCCCCCCCCCCCAAAAAAACAGGATAATAAATGGTTTCTCCTATGGGAATACTTTAGTTCGGGCGACATCCATCTTGGAACTGCGATCCCCTCTACCCACCACACTGTTTGCACGTGTGTGTGTGTGTGTGCGTACATTGTGTCATATTAAATCCCTACGTTTGCAAACATGGAATGGAGACAGTGCTGATGCTACACATTTGAATAAGACATTGTATTTGTGGACCTTCACACTACATGTGTAACACAAATGCAATGGGTGAGAAGGAACAGAAAAATGACCGAAATAGGTCACATGATAATAAAATAAATGAATAAAATAAACGTGATACACTGTATAAAAGGCTACACTGAACATATTTTGCCTCAGAGATAAAGACATCCGAGCCATGTCTACATTTACACACGGACATTCTTTCACAATTAGTCGCAAGGAGGGGGAGGAACTGATGAGCATTTCTCTGGTACGGAAAACAGAAAGGCATATTCAGTTTTAGCTCCCACATTACAGTTAAGCTTGGCATACTCTTAATCCTTATTGTCTACAATTAATGAGTTTCTCTCATATTGAGAAACATGCAAATGGAGATTTCTGGTTTGGAGACTGCAATTATGGGAGAAGCGAAGGGATATGAGATCCTAATTATGTGCTATCATTATTGCCATGACTTCTGCTGCAGTTGACTTAGTAGGCAAGGGTGGAACAAGGGCTAATACAATATTATGCAATCCAGTGGCTGCATGTGATACATTAAGTTTTTACTTTTCATTCCAATGGTTATGTACAGGACATTATAAGTAATTTAATAATACTTTGTAACCAGCAACATAATATGGTGAATGTTTTGAAAGTTGTCCTCAGGGAAGAGGAATGACCCAAAAAAAACAAAAAACAAGGTGAAAGTTGGTCGTGAAAATTGTTGAATCAAGCAAAACAAGCGCAATGACAAAACAGATTTGATGTCATACCGCCTTGCATTTTGCTACTCTGCACAAAACACAATGTGCCATTGTCATGGAAATGTGGCACTATTGCATTTGGCTCCAAAAACACAAACAAAACCCATGTGCACAAGCCTTCCATTGTGGACACCGCCACACACACATAGAGGTTCATTGCTTTTCACATTAACAAACTCAATTTTCCTCAGCTTGAGCATTGAATTTAATCTGCTTTGATTTTTCAGCAGACACAACAGGCAAAGCTATATTGTGAGTGCCATTATCTCAAAAGAGCTTAGTGGGCAGAACTGCTTTTTGACGGAGGATAAAACACAGTCTTCCAGACAGAATCGATGCAATACTTCTAAACGTACGTGGATTTTGTTTGCGTTCCCCGTATCTCTGTCTCCCTTGCTGGATTCCAGTGAAAAGTTGATATCTATCACAGAGCAGCAGCCCCACCACAGCATCTTCTGCTGTAGCGGCGTTGTCTCGGCCCTCAATCCCAATCAAATTCATACGCAGGAATTACTTTTCAGATGTACGCTTTGAGGAGCAGTGGAGCCAACTTGCTGTGTACTTTTAACTTCAATGTCATCCACCAGCAGATTTTCCTCAGGGCTTTAACTGATTTCCAAGTGGCGCAATTCGCCCCTTTTGTGCTGCTTACAATGTGCCTTTGAAAAATAGAGAACACATAATAAGTTCTATTCCCTTTTATCCTGCATTGTGCCGCTGAGTGCACCTGGGGAAGTGATGGCACTTGCATGATAAAAAAGAATATTGAAAAAGGAGGCGACTAATTTAAATATTTCCCCCTGACTTCTCTTCATCGTTGGAGACTTAGAGGACACTCAAATGTTTCGCCTGACAAGTCACACATGCTCATGCTCAATAAGTTATTTTGCATTATGACTTAGAGTTGACTGTCAGGATTAAAGCTCATTATAATCCTGAATGATTAGATATCTAACCATTAATTATTAATGTATTGATTGAACTGATTATGGCTCAAGAAAACCATAAGATATTAATTACAGGTATAACCCACAGCACTCACTGATGGTGAGAGAGGGCAGGAGCTTGGAGGTATAAGAAACAGGAACACCGTTGTACAAGTGGAAAATGATTAGAGCCATTCATTGTAAATCACAAGAGGGTCAAAATATCCGTATCAAACTAAAAGACTTGATTTCTGACATCTTCCCTGTGTGAAGGGCCCTGGGTAATCGACATATTCTTTGAAATATGCCGTTGCTCCACGAGATTCCCTGCTTACAATCTAGCTCAAACACCCTCAGTCACTGCTGAGGGTCTGGACACAATGTACGATTGCAGAGACGGCTCTTTCCTCGAAGAGGCCTGTGGTGAGCTAAGCCAAGCCACACAGCCAGAGCCAAAGGATTCTGGGTAGTTGAAAGCAGCTTTTCCTTCGCAGCTACCTTCAAAGACCAGGAAGCCATCCAGAACACAGGGACGTAGGATCAAAGGCCCAGAGAGCTCTCGCTAATTCGTGGGTGGGAATCATTTTTAAATGCACCACAAGCTATTGTCTGCCACTGTCACATTAGCGATAGCAAAGGTTGAGCAAAAG
Organism: Pseudoliparis swirei; assembly: GCF_029220125.1. Taxonomy (NCBI): domain Eukaryota; kingdom Metazoa; phylum Chordata; class Actinopteri; order Perciformes; family Liparidae; genus Pseudoliparis; species Pseudoliparis swirei. The sequence continues at coordinate 8,713,781 of NC_079405.1, read as the reverse complement.
AGGAAACAAGAGGATGTGGCAGACTGAGGGAGGAAAAAAAGAGGGAGGGGAAGAGAGAGCGGGTGAAAAGTACAAGGTGAGGATGAGAGACGGACATCCAGTCCCATTGTGTAAAAGTGTGCGTCGCTGTGTGCCAAAGTGAATGGCAGAGAGAGAGTCACAGCACCCTTTCCTCAGTTGCAATATCCCGTTTGGTGGCAGCAATCAATGTCGCTCATCACTGCTCCCGTCACATTTAACATTTAATCACCATTTTTTAGAAAAAAATCGATAATTCAAACCTTAGTTTTTATTCATGTTTGGCTTGTAAAACTGAATTACACACAGCCGGACTTTGAACTGCAAGCACACGCATAACCAAAGTAAGGAGGGTATTCATGCATGTTGAACCAAGAAGTTAGGAAGCCTAAATCAGTGGTCACCAACCTTTTTGAGCCCAAGATCCCTGACCTCCGCCTTCGTGACAGGCAAGATCTACCTATTGAGGCATTGAGAGAAAACGACTGTCCAGACTGGACTTATGACTTGAGGCTTTTTATTTGGCCTAATTCTAATTGAATGAAATCAAAACACTTTGGTCCAGCTTTCAAATTGAGGAGACCAGGAACACAACATTTAAGTGCAATATAAAAAGTAAATTATTTGTTAACCGCACACAATATAAACAAGAACAAACACATTTGCAATGAGCAGCTGGATGAACTACCAATATAAATGTTGTTTATCAACTGACGTCACAACACAACACTGACAACGTGATCCGTCAGTGCAACTCATGTAAGTTCAGCTCTGTGTCGTCACAATGCCATCAAGTCATGTGACTCAATTCAGTGTGATGGCTGTGACTGAACTCTGTCTGTGAGTTTGTAGTTAGTTCATAATCACAGGCAGACAGTCTGAGGCAGTCTGTGAGCTGTCTGTCAGTAATCCGGCTCCTGGTCTTTGATTTGGTGATTTACTCAACTCCAATGAGGAGCAAATCTGGTATTCATGAACGTTTTGTCATCTGGGATTCGTTCTGAACTCAGGCCGTTGGTGATTACATTCACATCAACTCTACAGACATCCTCAGATTTAAATAATTATAATAATAATAAATATATGAGAATCACCATTTTTGACTCCTGCATTTGTGCTTTTTCAAATAATAGAATAAATACAATTGCAATCACTTTCAAGCAAACCAGATTGCTCCATCAGACAAGAAAAAAGCTCAATGTTGAGCTTTTTTTTTGAAGGGCAACAGCAGAAAAGCCGAACTCACGGAGGTAGGACCTGGCAAGTCGCCAAGAATCTCGGCTGTCGCGCAGGCGTAACCTGTTAATGCCTTAACGTAAACATTTACACGAAGGTGCAGGCAGTTCAACATTTATTCATTCATGACTTAGTTGTATGTCGGTGTACTTTTACCTTGTGTAATATGTGAAGTTATCAATAAAGGTCTTTCTGCATTTCCCCTGCGCCCCACCTGTAGTCCTAGTTCCTTTCTGTGTAGGAGAACCCGTTTTCAGGCATTCATTAAAATCAGGCGGAGATCTTTTCTGACGTCGATCTTCCAGTCAGGAAGAAAACATTTCAGAAGACACTTCAGAACATTTTCGAGAATGAGGAACAATGTGTTCCTGAATTCATTTTCATTTCATTTTGGAGAGCGACAGGGAACGTCTCCGAGATCGACCGGTCGATCGCGATCGACGGGTTGGCGATCACTGGCCTAAATGATACCATTACACATTGATTTTGTTTTTTTCCTTCTAAAGAAATTAAATGAATAGATGTTACCTGGATGTATCATGTCTGTAGCCCACTTACAGTCTTCGCTTTTGGTTTACTCTGAGGAGGGTCCTGCTTAGCACCTGAAGAAAGATCAATCCACTGTCCAATCAGGGAGTAACGTGCACCATAAAGGAGCGCGAAGTCCACCTTACACACTCGCCTGCCTCACATCACTGAACCGAGAACAAGGGACGAGCGAGGCATGACGCTGGAGGACCACTAACACACTCATAGAGCTGGAGTTTTATCCATGTTACTTAAATTCCTATTTTGGATCTGCTGCATTCTCTAACAGGTTTAAGGGATGAGCTCTTCTCCTCGCTGGGCCTAAATATATGCAATGACCTATTCATACGCAGCCCCTGATTGAGTGGAAATGGTGAACTGGACTGTGGACTGCTGCCCAACTACACACCTTTGTGCCAAAAAGGCAGCACTTTGCCAGATGGTACTCCCACTAAAGTGGCTCTGAGAGCCACAGCTCAGGTGCAGGAGGAAGACCACAGACAGATGTTTCTGCCATGGCACTGAAAGCTACTTGTAAAGCTTATGAGGCAAGTGATTCACCACCTCATATACATTCTCAATGGCGTCAGGCAGCCATAAGGTGAGCCTATAGAGCCTGGCGGGTCCAGAGGCCCTTGGTACACAATTCATAGCAGATGAAAAGCTGGCAAAACAAAGACACAGAGGTCAAGAGAAGATGCACAGCAGACACCGCAGAAGCACAAGGTGACCTACTCCGACTCAGTTTCAGAGTGAGACTGACAGTTTGTTCTGATTTCCCCTCACTCTCATCTCATATGCCCGGGGTATACGACCAGACTGGCTGTGCAACCGTGAGCGTTTTTCAGCACAGACTATTTTGCCACATGAGGTGTCGAGATGCGGCACCTGACAGGCCGCTGGCTCTGCGCAGTTTGCCCGCCTTGTTAAGTCTGACACTGACAAGGAACGACTGGGTAGGAACTGACACGCGGGAGGAAAATCCACAGCTACAGCAAATATTTGATGATGGGATTTTCGTTGGATTGGAGATGGAAGCTGATGTTGACATTTGTGTAACATCTGCACAGTCAGGTCGTCGTAGTCTGTCTCTCTCCCTCGCTGTGTTTATCTCCTCTTGCGCGCTATCTCTTATCATAAATCCACCGTCGTAATGCTTCCAGGCGAAATCTCATTTATTGCACTTCTGTGTAGTTCGGACACTCCTCTGTGTGAGAGGAATTACTCAAACTTGAGGGTGACAAGCAACACTCTTTGTGTGAAAGGAAGAAAGAACGACTATTTGCAAAAGCTAATTAGCAGACAGCAGGTGATGAGTGTGTTGGAGTTCCGGGTAAATGCTAGGCACCTGTCTCCGGCATCTTCATAAACTGCTGAGTGTCAATACAAAGATTTACAAGATGTACATGCCACCACAGGCTGGCTTAAAGCATTTCAATCAGGAGAGACTGGTATTTAGAGTTTAACAATAATTTATTAGAATTGCATATTTAAATAGGGCAAAATCTTTGGTGATTGGACTCCCCCATGGGGGGATAGATTGGTTCATTCATCGTGCCCACCCCCAATCAGCTGATGGAGTAATCGCCGCAAGACTAAGACACTGCTTATGAATGAACCCGAGTGTATGAGTGTCTTCCTGCCTGGACTTTTACTGGAGCTTCATAAGTAATGTATCAACAAGCCGGATAGCTGTCACACGTCTCTTCATGTTGAGATTAATATTCATAAAAAGAATGTCAAATTCCCATGGAGCATTGGTGCACAAAAAACTAGATGTGTTTAAGAGTCATGCAGTAGGTACAAACATGGAAATGCCATCAGGGAAGATAGGACCGAATGTATTACTCGTCCTTTTATTTGGAGAACTTCTAAAACGCCTCACAGACTTCAAACCAGAGGTTATTGCAGCTATCTGTGTGCAAGAGATGGAAAGTGTCAAAGAGGGGACAAGGAAAAGTACGAAACCAACCAAATGTTTGAAAAATAAAATGGAATAGTAGAAAACCCGATGGATTCGGTGCTAAATCAGTCCCCATAGTAGGATGCACAAACACATCACAATTGATCTTCAACCGTATGAAGGAAAGGAAGAAAATCAAGCAAAGGGAAACTGTGAAACACAGTGCTGACGGCTTTTCCTCAGAGTCCGGGGTGGTTCCAGTGGGGCCATGAGAACACAGTAATGACAGTAATGAAGAGGACTCGTTCTTAATTGAGATTAGATTTATGTTTTATCTAGCTGCCACATCAAGGATCCTTTAGTTCCAGTCTGAATGGCGTCTCATTGTGGTCCATTACGTGGTTGATCGACCATGTTAATTTAAACTGCGTGCCATCAGTTAGCTGGTACAATTCTCACAGACTACGGTGCCCCTTAAGTATTAACTGTTAAATATCACAAGCTGAGAAGTTTCTTTTTTTTCCCTTCAGATTTAGAAGACAGACAGAATGGCTATGTGTGTGTGTCTGCATGCGTGTGTGTGTGTGTTTATGTGTGTGTGTGTTTGTGTGTATGTGTGTGTGTTTATGTGTGTGTGTGTGTGTGTTTATGTGTGTCTGTGAGTGTGTGTGTTTATGTGTGTGTGTGTGTGTGTGTATGTGTGTTTATGTGTGTGTGTTTATGTGTGTGTGTGTATGTGTGTGTGTGAGTGTGTGTGTTGGGGTGTGTCTGTGAGTGTGTGTGTTTATGTGTGTGTGTGTGTATGTGTGTGTATGTGTGTGTATGTGTTTATGTGTGAGTGTGTGTGTTTGTGTGTGTGTTTATGTGTGTGTTTATGTGTGTGTGTTTATGTATGTGTATGTGTGTTTATGTGTGTGTATGTGTGTGTGCGTGTGTGTGTGTGCATTTGCAAGTACGGTTTGCCGTTTAATTTCCTGTTGTCTGGTACATTGTGATAGCATCATAAACATCATTCCACCTTTGTTCCAGGTTCATGTTACACATGGCCAGCTGGCATGTCACATGTTTGACCATGTGACCCCGTCAGGCAGACTGCACCTTGTGTCTTGACGGCGTGAGCGTACTCCGCCCCTCTCCTGCACGGCAGCCGAGCAGAAAGTGCCTTTTAGTGCAATTACATGGGTTTCTAGTTCTACACATCAATTAGCAATCCAATTAAGTCCTGATGTGATAAATAGCGGTGAATAGGAGTGGAGGAGCTACTGATCTCGCTAATAATGATCTTGACGATTACACTGATCAGTCAGTGGCTAAGAAGAAAGACATACCAAGGTCATCAATTAACACAGAGGGGGAAGAGAGAGAGAGAGAGAGAGGCTGGTACACAATGTTATCATATGCAAAACATTAGCTGTGTAATAATTATAAATGGTTTGTATTTCCTCCATGATACAGATTCTAATGCATCTATTATCATGGTTAAAAGCAAACTGCAATGTTTTAGCTGAATAATCTTGATGAGGGAATCCACGACAGAAGAATGAATAATGTGTTTTTAGACCATCTTTGAGTTGATTAAATGGAAATTAATGTACTTTCGCACAATTTAAGCTTCTTTTCCAATTATGTTCCGATGCTCATTTGTTATTTACTTGTAGTTTTACTCATTTCACACAGAAATAGGCTTTGATTGTCTCGCGGCCAATTAGGCTCAATATTAGCACGTTAGCATGTTACCACATGTTGCTACGCATCACAAGTTGACTGCTAATCAATATGTTATCCACTGCAACTTTCCATCTGTGGCAGTCCATCAATCACCATATATCTGCATTACCCGTAAGCCTTTTTACCGTCTTCAATGTTTTTATAAGTTGCAAAGTCAAGTAAAAAGGACAAAAACATTCATGACCTAGAATACCGTTGAGCGGTTTCCTCTTATGCCACCTTTAAAGTACTGAGCACCTTGCTAATATTTAAAGAATCACGCATACTTGGTTACTCTGGGACACTGATTCATTCTATTTGGGTCAGTGACTTTAATGAATTAGATTTCATTCATTTGTGCATGCTCTCCCCCTCCCACTTTGTCAAGCTCTGATTAGATATTTAAAAAGTTCAGCAATGCACTGCCTACAAAATGAGGTTGTGGGAATGAAATGATTCTCAAGGAAGGGCATCATATATACATTACGTGGTGTTATAGGACACTAAAACATCCGTCATCAGCATGAAAACTGTTATATTTCAAAAGAAGTTGTTTTTCTTATCAAAAATAATGAATAAATCACTGTTGTGACTTGATTTAGAAGAGTACTTCGAAAAACTATTGTCCTCCATCAATGTTCAATGGTCTATCATTAATAACACATCTTTATTGAAATTAGTTATTAACATTTCATTTTCAATAACTGTTTCTACTAAATGTATTTTTTCTGATGTCTCACGTTGGGGTTATTGCACCACACTAGGTTCAAATGATAGAGAACAGAGTCAATAATCATATCATCAACAACATATGGTGAATCATTTTATTATGACTAAATATAAGAAAAATCAGCAACTAAATGATAGAAAAGTAAATGGGCCCTTTGTCTGGTCTTGCCCATTGTCTTAAAGATAATGAAATGTATGTCACACACACACACACCTCTGGACACTGACTGTGCTGTTACTGTTACAATGACAGTCTGGTCTGGTTGTCTTCTGCTCCTGCACTAAAGATGTTATCAACTACAACGTAAACCATTTATGGGATGAGTTATAAGATATATTACACAGAAATAATCCTGCCCAAACAACGGTAACAAAATGTGTAAAAATAACACTCCGTGAAAGTAAAATGAGATTTACTGTGGGAAATAAATATGTGTTCTGGCCAGCTGGTTAAAAGCTCTAAATCTCTATGAAACACTACGTTAACATAAATGTGTTTCACCTTTCTTTAATCAAACATATTATTTAGAGCTTAGAGTTAATTTTGTCGATATGGAGCAAATCTCAAATATGAAAAAAAAGCTGCTGTAACTCATTGGGCAACATTATGTTTTATTTTTCTTCCTCAATAACCGACACAGGCAAAGTGCTGCAATTTTTTTAATTAAACTTTATCGTCCTCCCTTTGACACCCAACCATTCTGAATCCAGTAGATAAACTGTTCGTCAACTTAAGTTAGGCGTGGGACTTATACGAGTGGATGAATCTGATTAACTAGTCATGTTCATAGACGATAAATATGATAAAAAGAGGCAATATTCATATTCTATAATGTCTTTCAAATGGCCTAACTTACATCATCATGAAGCAATTCTTCAGATTTCATTTCACCTCTAACTTACCACAGTGTCACTCATGTTTTATCTTTATATGTAAGTACTGGGGAATTGTTTTATTAACTATAATTATTTTTGGATTACTATTATTGATGCACCTTATGTTGATACATTAAGGCTTTGTCACAAAGTTATAACATTTTATTTTAAACATAAATGAGAAACTAAAAAAGAGAAGTACACAGTGCCCCAAAAATTATAACTATTGCACTATTCTCTGCCCTTTACTTGATGTAAAATTTCTATATATCAGATACCAGATCCATATTCTAATGTTCTAATGGTCCCATTTTGAATGACTGATGGGACATCTATTGTCCCATCAATCAGTCCTCCATCCCCCCCCCCCCCAGCCGGAAAAATTAACACAATAGCATTGCAATAATAAAATGTGAACAAAAGGTAAAATACATCTGAGAGCTTTATGAATAATCTAAAACAGTTTCCATTGTGAAACATAGTGGTGTGGCGAGTTGTATACCTCTATCCCGGCTATATCTATACACAAACTAGCTATGGCTATTTGAACATGTCAATAACATCCTGGTCTCTGGTACCATCACGCAGCACCACAAGGAAATACAATGGCAGGACATATGTTAAGTACATTTTAGACGTAATTGCATTCTCAACATCTACAGATGTGCAGTATCGACACATCCCCCATTAGTGACCTTCAGCCGGAAGATCTTCAGGCTCTCCACTGACCTTCTTGCAGCTTGATCTTGCCTTCTTTGAATAACGTCCTTCGCAGAAGAATTATGGATCTATTCAAGTGGATGAGGTGAGTGCTCCCATATAATTTGGTTGTAAAATGGCCATCACAGGGTGATGGACTTAACAAGATAAAACGTGAATATCTCAGCCACCAATTTGCATGTAAAGCATAATGAACATGACTTACACCAAAGGAGTGGATACATTCTTCCTTGATTATTGACTTAAATGCAACAATTTCGCAACTTTGTTTTCTTTTCCTCCTATTTGTTCATTGATTTGAGATGTTTTGCCCTCATTTGCCAACATACAGCAAAGAGATAACAAGAAGCCAACAGAGAGGGACGGCAAATGAGGGGCAACATAGGTCCCCAACTGGACTCACACTGGGGACTTGGCAATTTGTGATAAGCCCCTTAACTCCAAAGAACAATTGTATTACATCCGATTTGGAGCTCATTAATAGTTAGAAGCTCAGTTTACCGTTTTATTATGGGGAATACATTTGCATTTTTAATAGGAATTGTATTACTTCCTTTGCTGCAGTAAAGATAATATCCATATCCTAACTCAAATGTGGTATTGTCCCATGTTTGGAGTTGTGATTGTGCTAAAGAAGTACCGAAGAAGCCCAGTGGAACAAGGCTGAGAAGCAGCTGTGTTGGTGGTATTACATGGGGGAGCACATTGTACGGTGGGTAGCCCATCCATCAGGGAGACTGCAGCTCCCAAAGGTGGACTCTTCAAGTGCACTACCTGGCCCCACTGCTGCACACACACTCTTAGCTCGCTCTCATTAGAAACAGACACACATGCACATTCACAGAGCGCAGAGCACAGACACACAGACATGGAGCAAATAATAGAATTATCATATAGAAAATGACCTTAAAACTAAAATAACTAAACCACAGTAGGATAACTTACTTTTTTATTTTTTGGCGATTTATTCCAATTTTGAGTCGGTTCGTCCACAAAATAAAGTGGGTTAACTTCACAGTGACCTTTCTGTACCCTTTACATGTCGAGGCTGCCTATAGATCTTTTGTGGATCACAAGATCAAAGGCAGAACAAGAAGCACATACATGAACACACAAAATTAAATAGCACTGACTTATTTACAGAAAAGAATTTTACAAAAATTGCTTTGGAAGAGTCTTGCAAAGGCCAGCGGCCAAAAATACGTAACTAATAATAAAGAGCTGAATAATGAGCAATACAAAAATAACTAAAACACCAATGTCATCCATTTGGCTTTGAGAAAGCCGTTACACATCCCATCTTCAACCCACCAAGTATGCTGCCAGCTGTCAAACACCAGTGTGCGCTCTTCACTCTCATTATTTTCTCATGTTCCAAGGTTAAAACACCCCCCATCCCCGTACACGTTGTCAGGGGCACCGGAATAACTGGAGCCTTTCAGGGACTTCCAAATCACCAGTGTGAAGTACATGTTGATCTCTTCCATTGCTTTTAACCTGGAGGCCTTCCATTGTGATGATTAGTCCAATGTCTTAGTGTAAATTCTTCAGGATTTGTATGTCAGCTTCTCACACCCTGACTGAAGCCCAGATAGATGTTGCTGAAGGCAAATAGTAAGATGTTGTGTATATTGGGAGATTATACGTGTACATCCACGTACATAAACACACACACCACCCGTCTCTGCATGTCCCTTTGGGGCCACTTACACCAGGCTGGGCTGGAATATAAGCACATGCCCATTTGATCTGTGAATGAAGTTGACCCACTTCTATTTAAAGTGCATGTATGATATTTGATTTATGGTTTAATTTTCTCTTTATCGCTCTTCTTTTCCTACTCCTTTCTGAGAGAGGAACATTCCTCATATCTGTTAAATATGTATTCGAATCATGTAGTCAGGTTAAATATATCCGGTTGAACATTATAGACCTCGACCGTGTGCCCTGAAGACTAATCGACACCTTCGATAGATGCATATTGCAATATTAGAAGTGCATTAACTTTACATTTATCATTACATTTTCTTCCCTTATACAGTTTTTGTCCGTTGCTTGAACACTATAGACACATGCTTAAACCAAAGTAACATAACTTGAAGTTGTTGTTACTATACCTTAAACAAAGTGTAACCATACCTTAAACAAAAGCGCTGCTTTGCACTTTAGTTGCAATTCTGTAACACACTTGCTCCTTTCTGCAACACACTTGCTCCTAGACACTCCACACTATTTCATACATAAGACACTTAGTTCAAAAATGAAATCTCAGGGTACCATTGGGAAAACACCTCTATTCAAAATACAACACACATTGGTTAATTGAAAAGACATAGACACACACCTGAAAACACTTACTTACAAAACTGAACACCAATCAGCCAGCTACAAAACATTTTGTTACAGAGAATCTTGGACATGGATGGAGCTGCCCAGCCACATGAATGTATTTACATTGACGAGGCTGGATTCAACCTTAGCAAAAACAGACAACGGGGACGTAATATAATTGGCCAAAGGGCAATTTTGCACGTCCCGGGGCAGCGCGGGGGAAACATCACATTGTGTGCTGCCATGAGTCTTCGAGGGCTACTGCACCATCGTGCCAAACTGGGTCCCTACAATGCGCAACACATAATCACATTTATAGACGCACTTCATGATGCAGTTGTACAGGATGGACCAGAGCAGCCCAGGTGTGTTGTTGTCTAGGATAATGTTAGTTTCCATCGGGCTGCTCTGGTCCAGAACTGGTTCACCAACCATGATCAATTTGAAGTTCTGTACTTGCCCCCTTACTCGCCATTTCTAAATCCTATAGAGGAATTATTTTCCGTTTGGAGATGGCGCGTATATGACCGCCAACCACATGCCCGTATGCCTCTTCTGCAGGCAATGGAACAGGCCTGCGGAGACATGGAGGTGAGGTCAATCCAGGGATGGATTCGCCACACAAGGGGATATTTCCCCCGATGCTTTGCGAGAGAAGACATTGCTTGTGATGTTGATGAGATCCTGTGGCCAGACCCCAACAGACGGCAGGATCCATAAGCCCACTTGTGCACAATTGTGTTTTTCTGTGTTTACAGCAGTGTATTGTTTGTTTTATTTTTGATTTAACAAAATGTACTGTACTGTAAAATATACTAATGTAATGATTTTGAATTCAGTATTTCATTTTTTTGGTTGTTGTGAAAATATGCCCTCTATGGAACTGAATAAAAACATTGAAAACAAAAGACTGCAGTTTTTTATATAAAGTAGACTAGTGTGTTGCTGCTGATCTGAAAGTGTCTTCATATGATGCAAGTGGGCATCATTTTGTCATCAGAGTGACATTTTGACAAAGGATTGTTAGTTTTTGATAGCAGAGTTTCAATTTGACATAGATGTGAATGGTTTATTTCCCAGTGTGGTGTCTTCTTTGCTTGTGTGTAGAGTTTTGACACAATGAGCCAAATTTAGCAAAACGTGTGTAAGCAATAAGCAAAAACTGTAAATAGGCCTATCACCATTCTGTCTCATGCTTCTTTGAAACTGCATTCAAATATGGCTCATTTTATACGCCTCACATGCGCAGTGAACCAAACCAGCCAACCGTGAAACATTTCAATAATCTCAAAAAGTGAATCCTCCTACGTGTCGAGCATTTGCATATCATGAGAGAGGGTCGATATTGTCAAACCAGATTTAACAAAAGGAGAGTGGCTTACATTGGGTACATAGTGTCTATGTGCATTGGTTTGGATAGAAGATAAGGGGAGAAGCAGGTATTATCCAGTCATTAAGCCCTCAAAGGAGCCTCATTTCCATGATCCATCTTCAATATCTGAACACAGCCCCTGTGATATAAGAAAACACATCTATCTGTCGTGTGACATGCAGAATAGGCCGAGGCAAAGGATCTCATGAATATCTACTTTATTAAGTGATTATGCATTTTCCATTATTCATCAGATGAATTATTAAAATGAAGTGATCTATGTTCTGTCTTCACTGTATAGTGCCAACACCTTCACCTTAAAGGTGTGCTTTCTATGTTTTCATTGCTGAAGGACATTGACGGTAAAGGACTGAGCACATTATGCGTTACATTATTTATTGCGATGACAGTTCCGTGAGAAAATATCATTAATGTGCACGTATGACATTGCATATTTGCATTTGGTGTCAACTTTATGGTTTCAGGTTTGACATAAATAACTTTTTATTAAATATTTAAAGCTACAGAAGACTTTAATTTCATGGCACTTCTCTTTTCTGTTACCAAGACAGGCTCAATATTACTTTTTCTGGATGCTATAGCTGATTGGAATTTTAGCAATCTGAGATTAGGTGCCATGTTTCTATGCGTTTAAACATAGTTGTGTTTCCTGCACCACTGCCTGCCATGCATGGCGTACCAGGTGTGTGCTTCTCAAACATTACACATCAATGGTGGCCACAGCTCAAACAACATATACAGATCATTGGATTAACTGTCATACTTCACTGTTTGCGTACCATTCCTTTAGTTACTGTTGCTGCAAAAGTTGCCGTGCAGTTTACAGTGAGACTTCAGGGAGAGACAAATTCCAACCATCGACCATCGGTTTATTTGGCTAAAATTTGTTTATAATCTGTGGCGAGATCGCTAATTAAACTCAATAAAATGTCCTCTCAATAAGTCCTGCGCTATACATTACTTTTCATTTAGCTGGAAGCAATTTCCAATCATGTTACATTGAGACAGCGTAGACACAGCTGGGGAGAAATTCAGGGTTAAGTGTCTTGCTCAAGGACACATAGACTAGAGTGTGGATTGCAACCTCCAACGCCCTGATTGGAAGACAGACCTGCTTCCCACTGACCCACAGTCTGTGATTGACAACCATCCTGAGCATTTAGGCGTAACCTTCTGTAAAGCACGCACACTGCAGAGCCACTTGGGCTTCAGTCTCTCACTCAAGGACACTTGAAACATGCGTCGACACCGGGGAACCGCCGACCTTGTGGTTAAAAGACTTCTTTCTCACCGGGCGGCAGCAGCTCCACCCACTGGGCTGCTGCCGCCTCATAAAATCTCACTTATTACATGATTTGATTGGCCGTCTGGGCCGAGTGTGACATTGACGAGAGGTGTGACTCCCACTTCTTGTTCTGAAAAGTTGAGAGTATTCTTCACTTTTAAATAGCAAGAAAAACACAACGCTTGGCTCGAACGAGGGGCGTACGCCAGGCGCCGTAGGAATACAATCGATTTGCTGGTTGAGTGTTTTGCCGACGACTCAATTTGCAGAAGACTCGTCTCTGCATGATCGGGGCCTCGGAGCTTTATTTTGAAAAGTTATGCTGCACTATTGAGAGATCAGATTATATGTATTTGTTTGTCCTCCTCGACCAGAAAAAGACAGTAATGTAGTGTGAACACAGTATGCAGAGGTTGAGTCGTTCATTGGAAAGAGAATCAACAGTAAATGTTCTACACGTAAGTGGTCTGTAATTATTGTTGCCGTGTTTTCCCATCCCACAGAGTTAAGTGTGTGGCAAATAAAGCAGACGGAGAAACAGAGATTGTATCAGCTATTTTACTTCAGCAGAGAAATTAACTTGTTATTTTGTTCATACTGAAACATAAAACAAAGAGAGAGCAGGATGCTGGTGATAACAACGTTGATATCTTTAATGTCCAGCCACAACGTGCCAGGTGGCATTCAGCAGTGCCACAACAGCATATTTGTTTTTTTTATATTCAGTGTGCATCATATTTGAAAAGCATATAACATTGGAGCGGATACCTCTATTTTTCAAAGCCAATGCAATAATTTTTCCGAAGCAATATTACCATTATATTACCACAGGTAAATCAGTTGCAGGATGTTACATGAAATGTATAATCGTAAGAACATGGTGAAAATAACATCAATTGACATTGTTTCCCCATTTCTCAGCCTTGTCTTTACCCACTCTGATATGTCTTCTTTTAACCTTTCTTTTCATTTTTCCGTTTCTCCTCACCTTCTGCTCTCAAAACCTTCAGACTTCACAATTCACATCAACAAAAGTATTTATTGTAAGAATTCCACTTGTGTCTGTCAGAGTTTGAATAAGAATGATATTTATGATAAACATTCAGTTGTAATTTCTTTATTATACTTTTCATCAACCTAATCAAAAATAAATTGTCTGACTGAGCTTTCTTCATCCATGTTTTTATAGTGTCAAAAATGTCATTAATGTCATCATCAAACCATTCTCTTCTCCATAATTCAGGAGATTAATAATGTTTAATTACCACAGGATCCCCAATAAGTATCACATGGCGGACGTCAAAGTACAGCAGGAGCTTTAATTGGTCTTTAAATAAAACATGTTCAATTCTTTTTTTTATTTATAGAAGCAAATCACAACTTTTCTGCATACACTACGGTGGATCATATTGCCTTCTCTTACTAATAAATAGGTGAAATGGTCTTTGTATTTCAGGCATTATGTATGATGCCTGAAATGGATCCTCATCTTTCAGATAGTGCTTTAAATTCTTGTCATCAAATCAGAAGTAGCCTTGTAAGCTTGTAAGCAATTCCATCGTCATTGAATGTGTGTGAAGACACTGTGTAGAGTGCTGGATGTACAGTACTTGTGTGTATTATTGTGTAGAATTAGCATACATATGTGTTGTTGCTCTGAGCTCATTCATACGTTATTACCGATATCATCCATACACGTATTACATGTCTTGGCTTGTCTTTAGAATAAACATAATAATCCTAAATGGATGAAAAAAACTAGACTGCATTTTGCATTATTATGCAACATAAATTGTTTTCTCACTATGTCTCACCTCGATTGTGTCTAAAATGATTGTCTATGATTAGGGACATATCACGGTTATCATTTTTTTCTGAACAAATATTAACTACACATCTGTGGTGGTTGTGTCTGCTCCACCCTCTTACTTTCACCTCGCTACATAAAGGGCAAACTACTTCGCACAATGGCACTGAATGATGGCATCAGATGTAAATCATGAGGCGCATTATAATTCAACAAGCCGAGGTATACGGTGCAGTTGCTGCCAGGCCAAGGTTGGATATGTCACATAAACGCTGTGTTAACCAGGGAGAATTACCATAGAGAAACTGGAACGTTAGAGAGCACTATATGCCTAAAATATGTTATTTATTTTATTTTTAATGCGTGCATTAATAATTCCAACTGTTCACTGGGATTCCTGAACCTCCTACCCTCCAGGGCTTCACTTCTCCTTCACTTCAATGTGACTTTTGTTTTTCGAATTTACAAACCTGTTCAAATGTTATAAATTTTGCATGGAATCTCAGCAGGCCCCATGCGTACGTGGCGACATGAGCCGTTGTCTCTGGAGAGAGCTGAGTAACTGTGCCACAATAACACACCATGAAAGGCACCGCGGACTGTGTTGCTGAAGAAACTGCCACAATGGCCCGGCGCAGAGGACTCCCTCTCGTTTCTAACGTGCAGTTCCCCTGTCAAATTACTCCTGTAAGAGGCCCAAAGATGGAGCTCATCACATCACAAAGGGAGAGAAACCAGATAACAGAATTCCCAAACCTCAGTTTAGCAGAGATTTGAAGTAGCAATCCCCATCAGGGCCAGGCGATGTCGGTTATTTTCCTATTTCACCGAACAATGGCACCGAGCCGACCCTCACGAAGTATTATACACCGTCACAAACGCAGCGCGTTCGAATCAGCCGGGGGGATCTCTCACTTCTTAAGCTCTTCAGAAATGTGATCCCCAGCTATCTACATTACCATATGGGATCCAGCAGCCAGGTAGGATCTGGGGCAACGGGGTTTTATACAGATAATTGATTCCCGCTTTTAGCAAGAGAATTGGGGATGTAGGAGAGCAACGAAAGAGCCCTTTACAAAGCCACGGCTTTGAGTCGGTAAGACTACATTATACCTGACTCAAGGAGAATCTGATCTGTTATTCTTGTACAGCTCTCTGAGGTGTTAGAGTGCATGAATAAGCTATGGGCTACAAGGGTTTTGTGGTTGCCATCAGACAGTGAGACAGACATGCAGCGAGAGGAGAGGGGCAGAAAATGGATGTGTGCAATTGTAGCTCTCTCACTTAGAGGCCTTGTTTCCAAGGGCCGGACGATCGGTCTCTCCGGACATATCAATTAGAGGTTTGCGGTGTTTTCTGTTAAAAAGGGGTAAGAACAAAATAAACCACTTTGGAACATTGTATCTCAAATAAACGTCAAAAACAAAAAATCACACTCACAAACCCCCAAAAAATGTTTTATGGTTTATCACAGACAACTAATATTCTCCAGGCACCAGGCTTTTGGAAAATGCTATCAGGAGGCCAGGATAGCTAAATGACGTGAGTCATTTCCATTCATGACGTTGGGAATACTCACACTGATCTGCTGTCATGCCTCAACGTGATTGAAATGTGTGCTTGAGTTTGCGTGAGAGACAAATGAGTGAAAGAAAAAACCCCAGAGAGGTTGAGGATGAGAGTTGTTTTTTTGTCTGGCTTTATTGCTCGTAAAGCATCACATTTTCTCTTGAAGAGTCCCATGCTGTCCCCATTCTTCTAGTTAACATTACTGCTCTTTTGACCTGCTTACAAATAACAGGTGTTTCTTCAGAAAACAGCACGGTACTAAAGTTGGGTTAAAAACCAAGAAGATGTACATCATCTGGAGGCAGATTCAGTTTCAGGGGCTTCTGCATAACTTAACATTTACATGCCTGCCAAACCGATAATAATACCACTGCATGAATATTCACGTGGTGGAATCAGATGTTTGAAAAGACAGCTGAGGACAGTGTTAGTATTTGATCGATGTAAACTTGTACAATGTGGCATTCAAACAACAGGTGTTTGCATTAAATTGATGAAAAGATGGACAGCGCTGCACGATCCACAACACATTCCTGATGACGGTTGCACGCTATTCCACCGCCATGTGTAGAGAAGGCCGTACACAATGTTTTTTTGAAGAAAGAAAATGGATTTAACATGTTTTTTGAGGCCTCGGGGATATATAAACAATGCACGTTGGTGAGAAACATTGATTGTATAAGAAGTGAACATTGGCTTTTGGATGACGGTTTAGAAAACTCCAGTTTGGCAGTCTGGTCGTTGCAATCTTAGTTTTTGGCCTTCACCATGTTGATACAAGAAGGTGAAGCTAAGTACAATCAAAAACTAAATAAGACAATGTCATGGGGTGTCACGGTTGTCACAGCGAGAGAGGACCCAAATGCCGACATAACTGCACAAACTAATATTTAATTCCACAAATTCCACAAATTCCACAGACCAGACAGGAAAGCCAAAACGCGGACCAAACAGTACGAAGCCACACTGGGAATGAGACGAACAGGGTTTACATACACAGGCAGGCGGAGGTGATTGGACAACGGGGAACGAGACACAGGTGAACACAATGAGGGCGGAGCCAGCAATCACACAGAAGAAGGAAACAATCAGGACCAGGGCAGACAATCACAGGGAGACAGATGACACAAGGACTTCAAAATAAGACACAAAACAATACACAAACTCCAGATCCTGACAGACAAAATATAAACAATTAACTTGAAAGCACACGGTAAAAGGGTCAAGACAAACAAACACAGACCGGACAACGACGTGGTAGCGACCTGTCAATCACAACATAACCCACCTGAAGCCTCCCCTGCTTTATCGTCTACAGTAGACGTAGTGTCGTAGTAGACTTTAAAACTAGAGATTGTGACCCCAAATTTTCTTTTACAATGTTTACTCAGGTAATAAATAAAGACAGACATAAGGTAATTTACAATTGGACTTCTTTTTTGCAACCAAAGGAGTCGCCCCCTGACAGGTTCGGGCACAGTATATCTTCTACGTCCCTCGTGTGTTGGCAGCGTTTCAAGCCCAGTAGTTCAATCATGTTACATCCCTAAAACAGGATTTAACGTGTGTGAAACAAGTCTTTATGCAGCTTGTGTACACATATTTTAACTGTCAAAGCATCGAGAGCCACGACACTTGACTTAGAAAAGACTCTGATAACTCCTCGTTGAATGTTCCCACAGCAAAACCCAATCAGTCAATTTAACGAAGCAGTCGCTTTTCCTTACTTCCCGATACTCACAAATTGTTTCCACGGCACTAACGGCCATTGCGGCTAATAAATGATCTTTTTCTTCGACACCGCGGGAATGAAGTCAATGCTCCCACTCGAGTGAGACGCCTCTTCGAGTACCCAGCAGATTCTCCCCCTTACCGATGTTATCCCCGCACTCAAAGTACACTGCAATTGAATGGATCAAACAGCAGGTTAATTACACACACGCTCCACAGTCTCTCGAAGCGGAAAAAGGGGCTATTACATGCAGTGCCATAGTTGAACTCCCCCATTATGCATTCTGTGTTTTTGTATTCCCGAGGGGCACCACAGGCTAAATTGGCAGACTGTTGCGCAGAACAAGTTGCATATGCGTCTCAGTCACCTGTTATCAGAGAAAGAGGAATTTAAATGTCTCATAGCGGGATCACAATGATATACTGCAGCTGCAGAACAAATGCTTTGGTTTTTCGCCTTCAGCCAACACTGTTGCTGGTTGCCAGCCATCAGTCTTCCAGCTCTAGTTGCTAAATGTCTTTCAATCTGCCGTTTCTCAGCAGAGCCAGAGAGACGTGTAACAAGTCGTGAGTCTCTCCCCAACGGAGCGAGCAACAACTGCTGGAAGAGAGAGAGAGAGAGAGAGAGAGAGAGAGAGAGAGAGAGAGAGAGAGAGAGAGAATTGTTAATTGGTGAGAACATTTAGCAGACTCCTTTACAAACATATGACAAGCCCACCTGTTCGGTTGTCAGTCTCCCTGGCTTGTGTTACAATATGGAGCTGACAGCACTCCCTGAGAGTTTGGCTGCTGTCTTGACAGGAGAGAACTACTTTAAAAAGTTGTCGAAAACCCACATCATAACCCTCAAAATATAAAAAAAACGATATATCAAGCACGCAGTCGGCTACACTGTACATTGTGTTTCTCCCAATTCTTTCTTTTCCCAATTTGCCGTCGTGACGCAAACCTGTTAAGGCCAGATGAGCAATTGATTTCACTTATCAAGCAATGTTAAAAATGGTCCCCGAGAATAGGAGCGCTACAGATTCATAGAGATTGTGTGTGATTATTCTCTGATTGCTTCACGGTACGTGTGATACGGATTTACTTTCAACGCTCTTTTGTTATTTTAGATGCGCTTTCCGAAGGGGTGGAAATTCAAGAGACACATGCAGGCGCTTACAGTGTCATGGATTCACACTGATATACACCATATACTTAATAATAACAATATATAGTGCCACATTATTACTTGTGGTGCAGTCAACCTACTGAAACCTGTGACCGTACCAGTGTACCATTCTTAAACATAACTAAAGTTTACTTGCAATACAAATCTTTTATGACTTATTTGGCTTGAAAGTGAGCGGGTCAATATGACCCTGAACAGCACAGGTGTCTCATCTCTATTTATCAATATCAACCCATTAAAAAAATATATTACAAAATGCCATTAAAATTTAGGAGAAAATATATGTTATTGTAGATGAATGCAATTTAGGTTTAGATTTGTTCAATGTACCTAAAAAAATGTTTGAACATGTATTTTTCATTAAAAAACTCAATTTCACGATACACTCATTGAATTGTTAGTAATGACATTGGTGATGAGGTACAAACTATAGTTTTTAGGATGTTTTGGTTTCTGACCTCTTTTGGGTGATTCAACATTAACCCGGGAACATCACGGCTGTATGTAAGAAACGAACATAACAGGAGAGTTAACAAGCAGAACATAGAAAGGCCTTCAAACCGTGCACTTCTCAAACAGGTTCATGATCATCGCAAAGTGTTCGTGTGAGTCGCAGCTGACTTCCCACGATTACTCAACCAGTGGCCTCAGCTGTGTCGTACAGATTGCGGCATATGGTGCTCACCATCTGAAAATCATGTCGTCTAAAAACTACAGTGCTCTGCACACATTGCCAAAAATAGTCTGTGGAATATACAGGACTGTCTCAGAAAATTAGAATATTGTGATAAAGTTCTTTATTTTCTGTAATGCAATTAAAAAAACAAAAATGTCATGCATTCTGGATTCATTACAAATCAACTGAAATATTGCAAGCCTTTTATTCTTTTAATATTGCTGATTATGGCTTACAGCTTAAGAAAACTCTAAAATCCTATCTCATAAAATTGTAATATTTCCTCAGACCAAGTAAAAAAAAAATTTATAACAGCTGAGTGTTTGTCAAGGCTCAGGAAACCCTTGCAGGTGTTTCGAGTTAATTAGACAATTCAAGTGATTTGTTTAATACCCTACTAGTATACTTTTTCATGATATTCTAATATTTAGAGATAGGATATTTGAGTTTTCTTAAGCTGTAAGCCATAATCAGCAATATTAAAAGAATAAAAGGCTTGCAATATTTCAGTTGATTTGTAATGAATCCAGAATGCATGACATTTTTGTTTTTTTAATTGCATTACAGAAAATAAAGAACTTCATCACAATATTCTAATTTTCTGAGACAGTCCTGTAGGCTAGTAATCTGTATTCTCAACCCCAAGAGGCTCTCGAATGCCCACAACCTCCTCTCCTGTACTGGGTACTGAAAGTGAAGCGTAATAAACTCGCCATGGCGTTTTTATTTTTCTTCTTAACATTTGGAGCTGAAGGATTGGACTCCAGACAACAGTCTTCAGAGAACTTAACGATCGTGCCATCTGGAGGCAAGCGAGTGTTGCAGCCACTGATATCGATCATCTTTTTACACTTTACTCTCACAGATGGTTAAAACACACACACACACACCATCTGGGTGCAGGTGTTGGTGGTTTGATGATATGAAAAGCAGCCATAACAAAATAGCCAGAAAATATATTTGTCGTGTATACTTAAAAAAAAGTTTGCTTTAATTAGGAGATTTTAATGCACTTCATTTCAGAGATAAAGTAGCTGCTGCTGTGCGTGTTGACGTTTATGCACAGGTAAACCCGAGGGCTTCAAAGTTTCAGACAATATTTATAACTTAATTTTGGTTGCTGAACGATATTTTGCTTTATGATACAAACTGTATTGCATTTTCAAGCCACTGCACAGTAAATACCGATGTATAGCATATACTGATATGAGTCTTGTGCATTTTTTTTCATGATTGTCATTTACCATGAATAACTTTACAAGTGTTGCATCATCAGACAGAAGCACACAGTCATGGAAAGGCACCTTTTGAACATAAACACTATATCAATGCTGCCCTCAAATGGTCAAACATCGTTATTACATACCTCTTGGTCTTCAGGATTTGGTCATCATCATCGTGATGATGATCATTATCATCATCTTCATTATATTAATACCATTATTAGGCCACTTCTTGTCATTGTGTTACTCTTAGAAAAAGCTGTTGAATAAATCACATTGTACAACTGCCATAACATGTCTGCATGAATGGGTCAGATAGATATGTGTGCCTGTGAAAAATGCATGTGTGTGTGTATATATATATATATATATATATATATATATATATATATATATATATATATATATACATGCGTTTTTCACAGTGATGCTGACCCTCTCATCAAATACTATGATTATTTACTTTTTTCCCCTGCTCCACTAGAAGTAAATTTATACAATTTCAACTGTAACTGTATATATATATATATATATATATATATATATATATATATATATATATAATTCTGGCAGTTAATCTATTCAGTGTTATGTGAATTTTAAGTTAGATGTATCATCCGTCTGATGATATATATATATATATATATATATATATATATATATATATATATATATATATATATATAGTTTTAGTTGTATACATGTCCTTCTACTAGTGGAGCAAGGAAATAAGTAAATAATCATAGTATTTGATGAGCGGGTCAGAATCACTTGCTCTCACGACAGGTCAGTCTGGCCACTGGAGGTCGCTGCTCACCATAGTCTCAACCAATGGCGGTAGAAGCGACGGCTGCATTTGCAGGAACACTTTGGCGCAGTAAATAGACAGAGCCAATGAAGTTAAAGGACACAGACTCCAAATCACAAACAGAAGATGAGCTTTGTTTTTGTCTGCGTGCATCCTCCACATTGCAATCACCGACTCAACCCCAGGTGCTGAGAGCAAGTTGGAGAACACACAGCTTTTAACTGCAAAACTAATGGCCCTATTCATACAGTTCTAGTCTATTATTTTTCATTATTTCGTAAGAAAGTCGGTTTGCCCACTTAACTAAAATTGCTTGAGAGCCACAAACACCACTTCACAGACTCTTGGGCTTTGGTAAATGAAAAACTCACTATTATATTTCTTATTATGTGTTTGTGAAGATAGAAGATTAAACATTTTTAAATTAAAGTTAATGTCATTGACGCTATAATTTATTGATTTCTAGTCAACATGTGTCTGTTTTCATCCATTTCAACCCAAATAAGTGCATGTACATCCATTGGCAGGATGTTACAGTTTATAGCAACATGTTCTTGATTTATTCTTAATATTCCATTTGGAAACATAAAATATGCTCATTTACAATGGGAACAACTAATTGAACTCAGTTTATAATATGCCTTGAGGTGTGCTGACATATTCTGATTGGTGAATCCCCTGTAAAATGTTGCACACTAATATTATTGATATTGATCAAAGACAATTGATCATTGCAAAAAGATACAGTTTCCTTGTTTAAAATGTCCATGGTGGCCATTAATTGAACTGTAAACGCTAAGATGTGTGCAGTCTATTGCAGGATATCTAACATCTTACAGTTGTACATGTGTGTGTGTTGGGGCTGAGCTGTTGTTGGAACACACAAGGGAGAAAAAAACAATGTGCATTGTATTACATATTTCTATCTAACAGGCCACTATGCGGTGACTGTAATCAAGCCTGGAGAGAGAGAGAGAGAGAGAGAGAGAGAGAGAGAGAGAGAGAGAGAGAGAGAGAGAGAGAGAGAGAGAGAGAGAGAGAGAGAGAGAGAGAGAGAGAGAGAGATCTCCATCTGGCCCTCACCTGGAGAGTATAGTGTAACATTCATGCTGCAGCCTATCAGAATAAAGAGGGTAAGGACAGTGCTAGAGGCTTCCAGCCAATCAAAGTCAAATTCACACACAGGAAAGAAATAATGCCAAACTCTTGCAGTCGTATTAAGTCATTTTAGTCTGCTGTGATTTTCAGTGAAATAAATCAACATGCTCTGTTTATATGCATGTATACAACACAAAGGTGTTCCAAATTCCAGTCTTTCCACATTTTCTGTGAGGCCTGATAAGACACCCCGGGCCTTGAAAAGAATAGGCATGTGTGTTGTGTGTTCCACAAAGTCAGGAAGTGAAAGTTAAGATGCATAAACATGCACGAAAAGAAGTATTCTAGTTCTAAGCTATCGAGCAATAATGTTTTTCACATAAATATCACAGTAACACACATCCAAATATGCTTTTGATAGAAACATGGTTCACTCAAATATGTATGATTATTATGACATTCATTTTGGTTCAACATATAAATATGAACTAAGAATTATAATATATTTAAATATGGTCACAAAAAATATCTTGAACAATAAGTATTAATGTATTGTCAATGTGTTTAAATCTAAGTTTGCGCCAGTTGCGGCTGAATGACCAGCGACAGGGTGCCGGAGCTCGTCGATGGGATCATGTGCACACACATTCATGTAGATCCGTCTCGTGTTGTGTTTATTCATGCGAATGTACACCTGAGGTGCAACAACAACAACAACGTTGTTCCGTGTTGCAACACATAGCGCATTCAGGTGTCGGCTACTGGCAAGATGACCCCCCTCCGCCAGGTTTCCCCCTGTGTCGTGCGCTCTCATTGGCTGGAGCTGCCAACAGATACAGTTGGGCAGCATGCTAGACATCTGGAATACATCTGGGATGCACCAGCCAGCATCTTGGTTTCATAGATGGCTCTCTAGCCATGTATGAACTTAAAAATCCTGCTGCTGGTTTATAAAGCCCGGACTGGTTGAGGGCCTCAATACATTTGTGATCTGCCGCTACCTTATGAACCATCCCGACCCCTCAGATCGTCTGGGACGTGTCTACTTTCCGTTCCGAGAGTCAGAACTAAACACGGAGAAGCAGCGTTTAGTTGTTCTGCTCCACGTATCTGAGACCCTCAGCTCCTTTAAATCCAGATTGAAGACTTCTCTTTTGGCCGTTGCCTTTAGTTGAACAAGATTCAAGGATATCAACCAATTTCTGGATCTCACTACTGCATTTTATTTCTTTAACTGCACTGAAACTTTTATTATATTTCTTGCTTTTTGACATTTTTGTTATGTTTTAATAAATTTTCTTAATTTTTTTTAATTTTCTTTTTTTTTTATTCAGTTTTTTATCCTTTTATTGGTTTTATGTGAAGCACTTTGTTGTTAAAATGTGCCATACAAATAAACTCGCCTTGCCTAACGTGCGAGCGCCGAGCCAACGATCATTTTTTCTGATCTGCGCGGAAAAACTGGGATAATGTCGTGCAGTGTGCACTTGGCAAAAACTGAAAATAAAAGTTGTCGTTTGTTTGTTTTGTTTTTGGAAAACGTCATTTGAAGTGGTGGGAAAAACAGAAAGTGTGACACAGCATAAATAAAGATAAAAGAATGACTAAATTGATCAATAAAAAATGAATCTGTTTCA
The DNA here is from genome assembly GCF_029220125.1 of Pseudoliparis swirei. NCBI lineage: Eukaryota > Metazoa > Chordata > Actinopteri > Perciformes > Liparidae > Pseudoliparis > Pseudoliparis swirei. The sequence goes on along the minus strand of NC_079405.1, from coordinate 8,689,332 downwards.
TCAATGTTGGTTTCCATCTGAGAAAAGAACTAATCAAGAGCCAGAAGATCGGCTCTGGCAAGGCGGGCAACATGTGGGCTCTGCTTTAACACACCATGGAAAATTTTCCATTGTGGCCTACCTAGTAAAAGCAGAAAAATGGTTCATTCACGGCCATATTCTCATTGCTTTGACCAGAGCTGAACCACAAGGGGGGTGAGGTTGGATTCTTGGATGCCAGGTTGTTGACATGACATAATGATGCCCGTGCTGTCACTTTAAAGCAATAAGACACTCATCAGAGATTCACAGATGGTCTCATTGGTAGTGGAAGCGTGGCTCAGGCTCATTGTCATTGATGAAATGATATGAATTGAGTGATTCCACCTTGTTTATTGCTATGATATGTGTAAAAACATACATTGCATGCAAAGAAGAGAGATGGATAAAAACAATAACAGAAACAGAAATGTTAAAAAAACATGGCATCTTAGATCTTTTATGGTGTGTGAGTGCCCCATTTGGAATCTAACTGCGGAGAGCTGTGTTTACTATAGGTGGAACAATTTTGTCAAACAATGGCAAAACAAGTGAAGTTTTGCTCTCTTTCTCCCGGCCTCTCTTACTCTTTTAATGTATTCATGTGCTGTACATATGTATACATTTGCAAATGTCTGTTTGTATGTGCATGCATGCATGCTTGCAAATATGCATATCATGTGTTCCTCTTGTGGTTGCAAAGAAGAATTTTTGATGGCCCCAACAAGGTTTTTTTTTTTACTGGAATGTTTGAACATTGTGTGTGTGTGTGTGTGTGTGTGTGTGTGTGTGTGTGTGTGTGTGTGTGTGTGTGTGTGTGTGTGTGTGTGTGTGTGTGTGTGTGTGTGTGTGTGTGTGTGTGTGTGTGTGTGTGTGTGTGTGTGCATCTGTCTGTTTCTATTCAATGAAATAACAGTTCGTCAACTCTATATTGCCAATGCGTCTGTATATGGATAAGAAATCTTGAATGGCACTTCTTTATAAATAATATATTGAACAAATATATGATGTAATTTGCATGTCATATAAAGGCATGTAGGTTGTATTTGAATATCCAGACCAACCATATTCCCACTTTTTAATACGAACATTATTCGAGGATAATTACAATATTAGTAACTCTATATGCCATGGAATGGACTATGAATACAATATTTGGAACATGGGTGTTTTTTCTGGGACTCAAACCTCAGTCCCTCGGATGGCTTCATCAGCTCCATGTTGATTCCAGACGGCTACATTAAGCATTATATTTCAGGCTTCAGTGCCCTGTGCCACCAAGTTACGATGATTCATTTATGTTGTATATTCGGCAGACAAACTTTCCATTTGACTCCTGCTAGACCATTATGGAAGACATTTAGTTTCTGATCTTTGTGTTTTTCAGGAGCAAACCTACCAAAAAAAGCCCTCTGGTCTGTTATTAAAAGAGTCTCCTCTTGACTATAGGTCGTTTTACAATTGACCTGCGGTACAACTGAGGTGATCGCTCAGGAGATTTGTTTATGGTGGCCAGGGAGGTGATATCTAATTAGCTAACACGACAATGAGTTCAACCCAGAAAAAGAGCTCCGGTGTCACAGGTCATGTTTTTTTCCTAAGACAGGGGAGGGGCTGAATCTGAGCCCACAGTTCAGTTCCACCATGGACTTTTCCTCCAGACCCCAAGGGAAGAAATAAGATGCAGAGAAGAGGAGGGAAATATATTATTTAATAGGCAGTGTTGTTGTTTTTAAGTATATGTTGCTTGTTTAAAATGTGATTCTTTTAACCGTTAAGGGAGATAATTATTGTTAATGTTAACCATGAGAGAGAGAGAGAGAGAGGGCCACCGAGTCAAGAGGCTGGCCCACCAGGTAGGAGACATCACAAAAGAGGCCGGACCAATTAGGCCAGGCCTTTGAGGCAGGAGGCACAGAGAAGGACGCAGGGGCATTGGGAAGGAGACCAGTTCTAGACCAGGATCTGGATGCAGGAAGCAGGGGCAAGGGGTCAGGACCCAGGACCAGCTTCAGACACCCTGGACCCTATGAGGGGAGAAGTCACACAGACTCTGGGGCAGAAGTAGAGTTAGTCATGTACAATGAGGAGACGTAACGGAGAGAGAGAAGAGGACAGAGGAGCTCAGTGTATCCTAAAACTCCCCCCCAGTAGCCTCTAAGCCTATAGCAGTATATCTAGTGGCAAACCGGATTTAGCCCTAACGATAACTATTATTAAAGAGGAAAGTCTTAAGTCTACTCTACTGAAAATGGAAGCTGGTTTCATAAAAGAGGAGCTTGATAACTGAAGGCTCTGGCTCCCGTCCATAGTTAGTCAACACCTCTGAATCCAGAGTGGTCAGAGAGGTTTAATTACAGCTTTTTTTAAAGGAATGTGGTACATGGCCTGTTAGCAGAGACACATTGATCATATCCAACAGAGAGGTGCCAATTAAAGGCAACGTCTTGAAGCAGCCTCGTCGGGATGGAGTCCAAGAGGCAGGTAGACGGTTTAGAAGTAGAAACCGTTGAAGACAGTTAGTCTAGGTTGATGGGAGAGAAGCCATCCATATATACACCAGCGCATACAGTGGTTTCCAAGGCCACTCCACTTGAGGATAGATCAGCACTGGCTGAGGGCAAGAGATTATCAATCTTCCCTCTAATAGTTAGAATCTTTTCATTAAAGAAGTTCATAAAGTCATTACCATTGAGGTCTATAGGAACACACGGCTCAGCCTGGCTACAGTGCTAAAGAGAAACCTTTTTTTCTTTTTTTTCTCTATTACTGATGAAAACTAAGCGGGATTCTTCCAGATTAGTTGAGCATCCATCTTTCAAGCTTTTGTGATGTTTGCTTTAGTTGCGGGTCTCTGAGGTTACAGGGGCAAACCTCCTCTGCCCTCACCGTCTTCTTCTTCAGAGGGCTATATCGTCCAGTGTCATCATCAGTGAGCCTGTGGCACTATCGACAAGATGATCAATGCTTCTTTAAATTTAGCTACATCACGAGATATTTCTTGTAATTCAAATTAGGCATGATGGAGCGGGACATTAACAAAACTGATATCAACTCGCCCCCCTTTTTTCTTTTTTTTACAGAAGTAACCAAGCAAGCCAAGCTTTTGTATTCTGCTACTAGAAGATTTGATAAGAGCTTTTGCTTCCATGAAGAATATGCACCTTATTTGTCATGCTCTTACCCGTCTGACACTCCGCATTATGTTTATTCTCAATCTCCACACATGCCGCCAGATCATTTCCCGAATGGGGAAACACATTTTAAAAAACGTAGCAGTAAAAGCCTTGTTCTCATCTAATGTGCAATGTGTGTCCTTACCTCATGGGAGGCAGAAACAAAGAACTATGACTCACATTTCACCACCCCAGCTTCCTTTCAACTGTCACCCCATTTAGTCTCCAAGCAGAGCTCTGATGGTTAAATGTTGGACAAGAGTCCCAGTTTTTTGACAGTTCAGTATTGGTTGTGGTTTCTCTTTCTCCTCTCTCTGTCTCTCTCTCTCTCTGTCTCTAAAGTTCCATCAGATTAAAGGATCGGATCGAGAAGAACACACACTGCGTTAAGTGTGTATGCATTGTTAGTGGTTTCCTCTTTACTTTGGAGCTATTTTTATACGTGGGCTTATGCCATCATGCAGTCAGAATCAATGGCAGAATATGAGGCGTGAGTGCAGATGAATGAAAATGTTGGCAGCAGTTGAACGTCATCTAGATTCACTGTCATGCTGGGCAGATGCCATTTTACGGGGTGGCGGGTGAATAAGTCAGTTTCAATGACAGTAAAACATTTTGAATGAAGTTTGGAGTTTGTACATGCCTGTGCCCAACGTTAATTTACAGTGTGAGTTGTGGAAGGAATCAGAAGGCAACAGACTGATTTTTATAGTTCCTCATTCCCATGGAGTCACACAAGATTTCAATTTAACTTAATCATTATGAGGAAACCAAACGCATTAAAAGATAAAACACATCAGTTCCTAACCGTTTGAAAGCAATCTTGAGAACTGAGAGCCGGGAATCGGTTTTAGCAAAAGCATGTGCACCCAAGCCGTTCATGTCCGTCATGATGTGACTTCGGTAAACCTTCATGCCGGCAAACAAAAACCTATGCATTTTGCAGGCGGCAGCAGTCATGGTGGCATCACATCCAAAGCCATGTCGCTTTACCACTTTTCTTGATTCCTTGATCTGTGCCCATCTGCGTATCTGATGGCTGGCCTGGAGTCTGTCTCGGTCATTTGTTCCAGCATGTCCCCGTTAAGTCTCTGTTGCTCTCTGGGAACGTGGACCACAAGAACCCCCGGGGGGGGGATTGTAGTCCTTAACGCTGCTGTGAGTACATTTGAGGTAGTTGGGGGTCAAAGAGAACAACAGGGAGGGGTAGAGTGGCATAGACGGAAACAGACAGAGAGAGTAATTTAGAAAAAAATGAATGGTAGAGGAAGAGGGGGGGAGGGTGGTAGGGGGGGAGGCAAAAGAAACATTTTAGTGGAAACACGTTTGAGTATGAGCCTGGAATCCTTCTGAACAATCAGTAATTGGAAAAATATGAGAGGGAAATGGTGAATTGAACAATAAGAGCTCTTTTGTTCTTCTGTCACAAATGCAGCTCCTTCAATTCCTGTTCTCCAAGTTTTCCTCCTTTTTAGGGGCGAGAATACAAACACTGTATTGACAGTATACTCTCAGTTTATGACTTAAATGCCAGATTTGTTTGAAACTCCGTGGAAGTGCTGGTTCCTATCAACACGACGAGTCATGACCTCTCCTTCTTATCTTCTTGTGTTTTTTAATACACTGGAATATTGTTGGCAAAACTACAAAGCAGCTTTACTCCACTTTATGTTTCTTTTATACGCCAAACAATTTGAGCAGATTTATTCCTTGCATTTGATACATTAAATCATTCCGTCTCCGACACCCACAGAAACCTTCTCTAGCTGCGGCCAGACTGATTTACACCGGAGGGGCCATTAAATGTGCAACCAAAAAGACACTTATGAGGTTGTAAAGCCACTTCAGTGTAAGTGTTTGCCCAAATGGCTTCCAAATGGCCACGGCTCATCTGACTATAATTTTCACATCAATATATTACATGTAAACAAACGCAGAGACCAACGAAGCGCGAAAAACCCCATGTCTTTGTGGAGTATTGCTTTATCAGTCCTTGATGAAAAAGGAGACACAGAAACAGCAGAAGGCATGTGTGAGACAGTGAACATGTGGTCAGCATTTTGCAATAAATACAAAAAAGTTACTTCAAGGCTTGTGAGGACAGTTGTATGTCAAATAGGACGGTGTGTGAGGGGAAACTGGTGCATTTCTCAGCGTGTGTGTTTGTGTGACGTGGTAATCGCTCATATGTGTGTAAATTAAATGCACCTTGAAGAGCTTTGGACCGTCTCGTACGAGTAGCAAGAAACATCCAGCGAAAGGTAGCAAGCGAGGATGCTGCCAGCAAGCAGATATGGATGCAAGCTCTTAACCCTCCTGTTACCTTTCGGGTCAATTTGACCCCATTCAATGTTTAATGTCGGTGTTCTTTGGGGTCAATTTGACACCAGGCTGTTTTTCACTGTGTCAAACATATAAGAAATATCAACTTTTTATATATATTTAATGGGCTATTTAGGTAGTCAACAAACAAACATAAAGTACCTCACACTTAAACTTGGGAAACAATATTAATTCTAATAATTTTCTGGAGGTTTTAATTGCTGGGGTCAAATTGACCCCGAGGGCAAAATATGTTAGTAAATGTAAAGGTAACAGGAGGGTTAAATAACCTGTCATGAAGAATGAGATGCATTCAAGACATGTGTACAAGCAATGCATTTCGAGAGAGACACTGAATGTAAATATAATTGTGCGATTGCAAGAAAGGAGGGACAAATATGTTCTCTTAAACTTTGTCTTGCTTTTTGTGTTGCTGAAATGACTTCATGGTTTTTTAAAAGCTTACATTACAAAAAGGTGAAACATTGCCTTTGTTTACCTTTCCATTAATGGTGTAAACAACCAGGGTACAAAGATTGTCTAAAAAGAAAACACAAAAATAGACACTCACATGGTGCATGAGGGGTTGCTTTTTTCATTGTAGAGATTTTTTCAGAGCTCTGTTAAGGACTGTAAAATAAATACTGAGCTGCACATACGATAATTACATCTAACAAGTCCAAACAGACCAGCACACATCTGCTGATTTTACGCTTTTTATCACATATGGAATCATAAAACGCATCTAATCAGCAGATGTATGGCAGTGTGCTGGTTTATAATAAATTATAAACATACATTATAATCTTGTTTTATAATTTATATAATTTGTATAATTTAAGTCAAGAGCACCTATGAATATTGATATTTCTTCAGAACAATAAGCCTTACACATTATGAAGCATTGTTTATGATTTATAAGGTTGGTGATACTTCATAATCACGGATGTTTCTTATGCAAGGATCATTCGGTGTGGCGATGCACAACAAGGATGAAACACTCCCTCCATAGTTGCTCACGGTCACATTTCTAACACTTCTAATTCTAATGTAGCATATATATATATATCCTATATATCCTATATATATATATATATATATATATATATATAGGAACGGTCTTATGGCAGTAGCCTGCCACACCATCGAAATGTCTTGAAAAATGTTCAGGTTGTGTATTATAATTCATATGTTCATAATGTATTATAGTCTCGGAATTTCTAAATATGGGAGAGTTTTCGTAATTTGTTTCTTCTTCACTTCATTGTAAAGTATATAAGAAAATATAGCCATGTTGCCAATGTGTTTTTCTGAACTGTAAAAAGGGAAAACCCCAGATATTCTCAGTGTGTGATTAGTAACAGGTGGTTTCTTTAACAAAATAGAAATGGGGTCGTAAAATTCAAATACAGTTCTTAAGTTTATGTTAGTCAAGGCGGGTCATTTTTTTAAATCATTAGGATCAAAATGTTTTTACTCAAGAGTTAATACTGCATGAATAGATTTTGACAGCTCAACAAGAAACAAAACACAAGACTGAATATGTTGATGTTATGTCATGTTTCTGGTGTGTGGATGTATATGTTAGTCCAGTTTTAAAACTTCTTTTAGCTCTAGTTTTTGTCCCCACCAACTTCTGAGAGACATGCTGTCTCAGCATATCGATTCTCCACTATAACTGGTTTAACCAGCTAGTTGCTGTGTGCTCTTTGGTGCACCAGGCAGCATGCAGTTGGGTTAATCAACATTTTTTTCACTGAAAACAGCTGCCTGTGTGGTTTGACATGCTGCTGATGAGAGCATAGAGACAGAACCAAAACACTAAAGTTGTGGGTCGTAAAACCAAAACAATGAGCTTCAAGATGCTATAAAGCTCAATGAAGCTAAGGGGAAATTTAGAGTCGGGTGGTAATTTCAACCACTAAATACAAATGAATTAAGTCATGAACACAAGTAAGTCAAGCAACTAAAACAACATGCAGCCATTTGCCGTGCATGCTGGTATTAAACACACCCTCTTCTCTTTTAACGGGCTTCTCACACACACACACACACACACACACACACACACACACATACATACACACATTTTGTGCCTGTGTCTCCAGTTGCAGTGCAGCAGGTCAGATATCAGACTGCAGGTGACAGGGTTAAACCTGCAGCTCCTGTCCCCCCCCTCCACACACACACACACACACACACACACACACACACACCCCACCTCTCCACCCTGCATGCCTGGAGGCGGAGAGGGTAGTTCAAGGCTTCTCATGCCATGCCAGAGATTCACACCGGCAATTTAAACTGTCAGCATGCTCATGAATCACCTGGTTAAGGCATCATTACTCCAGAAGATTTATTGGAAAACACAACCAAATTTTCATACTAAAGCAGCAAGTGGAAGAGCCCCTGAGGGGTGGAGGTGGTAGGTGGAGTGATGACGGGTGTGAAGCCGTATAGAGCTTGTTGGAGGGCTTGAGAGCGTTTTTGTGGTGGTGCAGGTGTCAAGATCATGGTTGATTAACCGACACTTGCACTGTACAATATGTTCTGGTTAGAGGAGTTAAATACGTAAAAGTATTTTTTTTTAGGCCAGTGTGAAAAGTGCTCAACACAAGCTGGAAAGTGGAAAATGACATGTAAGTGTGTGCAAAATTATTTCCAGACTCACATGGGTCTATATTAAGACTGTAAAGTAATCAAAGTGTGTGGCATATTTTATTTTTCAACAAAATACAGAATAAAAGCAATGTTTTATTTACTCCAATAAACCAGAAGAGTAAATACATTTTTGTTACTTAAGTTTTGTAGTCAGCAGCTAATGGTGGAAGCTATTTATTACTTCCAATCCCATTTTCTCTCCATATTTTCCCCAACCAGTGAAGGGATTGAAGCCAGCACTTTTGTTTATAATTAAACTTGCATAACCTTCAGGCTACATCCACTGTGGCTCTGGATTGGTTCTTTGTTGTTGCCTGCAGGACGAGTTTAAAAAACTAAAAAGTGTTGTTATAGTTCTGCTTTTAACAACCAAATAAATAGTATATGATTATTCAGATCTTTTCAAATGCAATGGAACTAGAAATAAAGTGGAGTGTAAAAGTGATACAAAATAGCACCACACTAACTCCACCTCTAGTTCCATACAGCAGCACAACATATACATGCACACTTCCTGAACAGAAGTCAGAGTGACAGCCTCCTAACCTCAGGACTGGTCTGAACAGCTCCTGCTCGTTCCCATGCGTCTCCGTGTTTAGGTGGTACGTTAATGAGGTTCAATCAATTCTCAAGTGTCAAAATGCCTTGAAAATCATATTGCAATTACCTGTCAAGCATTTGACAGCAGCACCTCTTGACATCCTGTCTTCATCGTTTAATTAACTCACCTCACTTCCAAAATATAACCAGTTAAAAGTTATTGTTGACCACCATCAGGAACCACCCCAGTCAACAGCACCTGCGGATTAATGAGATGAAATGAAACAATCTTGGATTTTTTCCAATTGGAAAACTGTGCTTTGATGGCGTTATCGTCATAATCATCCATGAATAACTTTTCTGTTTCAGTGCCAGAACAACATGTGTGTGAGTATTTGTGGTTGTCATGTTCAAGGACACCATGACAGGGATGCAAGCTTTGGCTGTAGCAAAGATTGAACACATGACAAAAGATTCATAACCTTTTTTATGGAGGATTTAGAGTACAACACAATGCACGACCCTAGCATATTTTATTATCATCATCAATAAAAATAACATCGTGAAACATGTTTGCATCATCACACACATATTTGAGGACCAGACTCATTTTACACATGTTTCACTAACGCACAGATGAGCTTTATATCTGGAATATTGTTGACATATTGATGAGAAGAAGCTTTCCTCAACTGTCTAGAAGAAATCCCGCTACAGTGAGTGAGGTAAGTCTTGTAAACATAGTCATCCTATTGTTTGTAAATTAAAGTTATAACACTAAAACCAAAACTCTGGAAAAAAGCAAGTTATAAACCAGTCAGTAAGACCAGTAGAACACACACTATGTAGTATGCACATAGCCTTTGGTGAATGTGCTTAGCAGTATGATAGTTAATAAAGATAGAGAGAGACAGGCCTGTCTGGTCTCTCTGTCTGGCAACATTGGTCTCTCATTATTTATAAGGAGGCTGTGGGGTCTGACCCCTGTGGCTTTTTTGTATTGAATTAGACACACGTTGGGCCCTAAAGACCGGAGACCCCCCAAGATGAAGATCTGCAAAGGCTTCATGACCCTGTTAAACCTTAGACCCTTACAGAAAGAGATGATGTTGCCTGGCATGCAGAAAAGAATAACAAAAAAGAGAAAAACATTGAAGATAAATATTCTGTAAAGTATGTGAGAGATAGAAAAAAACAACATGGAAACCGCACAATAAGTGTAAAGTTATAAAATGAGAGAAAAACTGACAACATGGGTTCACTGAAGCACCAGTAAGGGTGTCATGGCAGACCCATGGCATCCTAACCTCGGGCCTTTACTCTGTCGGTTAGTATGTAGCTCACCGACCTGACAGAAGCAGCAAGTCCTCCATTGTACTGTTGCACACACCCAATCAGCCAACGGCTTCATGTTTTCTGTGGGAAACAAAAGCAACTCCTTGACACTTTATTTCTATAACCCAACATTTCCATGCCCTTGAGCAGCTTAACTGCATGTAGTATCATAATATTACACGCTTAATCGCATTAGGTCGTGTAGAGGCCATATTACCACAGTATGGATGTTGGTGGATAGGGCTTAGGTTAATGCGTGATTGGTTTTCTTTGTAATAAAAAATAAAAAAATCATTTACAGTCTCACTTGACAACTCCTCTTTAGCTCCACTTATTTGTGGTGTCCCTCTAGGTTCAATACTTGGTCCTCGTCTTTTCTAAATTGAACATAATTTGTTTCCCTAACACTGGCTTAGATTTGAACTACTTTAGGGTTGTGTCAGAAGGGAAGGAACTAGAACATGACCCAAGGTCACATGAGGGTTATAGCTTACAATTTAGAGGGCCTACTCACAAGTAAACAAAAGGTATAGTAACTACGTTTTCAGCTTCTCAAGCAATCTTTGTGAGATGCTTGTGAGTATATACTGTAACACAACTTTCACTTTTTAAGTCTTGATGGGGACGTTTCATGTTTTTTTAAATGTCTAAGCCAGGCTGTTCTCTGAGTCACCACAAACTTCGCACATACTCAGTGAGTCTTTGCCCGTTCACATTTTGCCTTAATTGTTCAACCATTCAAAGCATGTCAGGTTTTTTGTTTTTTTTCAATACTAATGACTAAACCCAAGCGTGAACATTTCAAAATGGCATGACTTTGTCATCGTAAGATCCTCTCCTTTTGACATTTCCACATATTCCATGTCAGACATCAGAGAGACTTCAAGAGAGAGAGAGATTAGGCATGCCAGAGAAAGAGTGACATTTCAAAGCTGCCCTGAAGTGATCTGGTGGTAGATTCATCAGCGTCAACACCATGAAGCTCTCATCAAAGCATCTGAAAAAAGTACAGAGGCTCACTAATCATGTCACACACTGATATGTCATCCGTTTACACCCTCTTGTAGTTATCACCCATCTGGGTGAGCTGATGTTTTGTGTTTTAAATCTTTAATCTTAATATTCATTGTATAAACTTAACATTAACATTTTGATTGAAAAAAAACCAAATGTATTTTTCATGATAAAAATGAAGAGCTGTAATTTATAGTATAATGTATTGAACTCATAATTTGATTGCACAGATTTTATTAATTCATAATCATTTGTTTGATGTGCAGAAACATTTTATGAATTATTGTGGCAGCACTCTGGTCCATCTGTACTGAGCAGATGTGGTATCTGTAAAAGCAGCTTGGACATTGATTCACACTCTTTCTGTCAGGCTTTATGTGATTTCGAGTAAAAGGTGATAATAAAATTAACTAAATCCACACATTCACATCAATGCCGTTGGTCCTGACTGACGGTGGTGAAGGGATATAATTTCTGTTCTGCCTGCAGGGCTGATTGTTGACCTTGTCAAAGTTAAAACTGAAAGGTGTGAGACGGATGATTTGTGGTGGGTGAATTTTTTTCAGAATTGTGCAGAGAATTTTATTGTTTTACAACTCTCCAATTTACCACTGAATCTGTTTTGGAGGGTTGATGTATTAGTGCGTGATTTGGATTTGTTTGATCTCCAACACAGGCTGAGCAAACAAATGAAGCTTATAAAGCTTGTAAATAAAGACAGATGTGGATTTCTGTCAAGGTAAAAAAAAAAAAAAAAATCTTTAGGAGCAATAATTAAAATCATACAGGATACAAAAAGAGACTGAACTGAGTTTTCTCTTAAAAGTCACAACAAGTAAGTGCAGGATCACGTTGTATCGGACCAGCAGAGGGGGAGGCCAGAACGCTCTTTACAAGATAGATAGACAGATAGATATATACGTTATTAATCCTCAGGGATACATTTGGTAAATGTGGTACAATTGTTTACAACCATCAAAACACAAACAGCTCACATTTAATTTCGCAAACAAACCAAGCTGCACAGCTAAATTCTGCTGATTTGGTGAGTAACGTTGGTGGGACAACATACCCTCGTCTTTATTGTACACTTTGTTGAAATTATATGAATAAATGGCAGAAATATACAATTCATTTTAAAATATATGGAAAAATAATCAAATGAAAGCAACCACTTTTAAGACGCTAATGACTAAAAACACAAAGACAACCTGAATGATAAAAAGGTACAAATAAATAGATGAAAAAATAAAACCATGAAAGCATTGGGCCAAATGACTCAACTTAGAACACAAGTTATTGGTGGAACAGTATAAATGTAATTTTCTCATGGTTCAGAAACATCATCGGGTCGCCCCTTTCAGCTTGCTTTATGCTGCTGACAATGATGATGGTGATTGAGTAAAACAACAGCATTTAAAAAATGCTTTCATGTTTAATGCAAAGTGCATGGTGGTGATGTGGTATTTATACTTGAGTAATAAATTACTCTGATAAAAGAGAAGTCATGCATGAAGTTTACTGACTGTCCCTTTTAACTGCTCTTCCTCAGTTTGACTCTGATCTAGTTTTGACATGTCTCTCCCTCTCTCTTTCTCTCATTCTCATTCTCTCTCTGTGTGTACTGAAGAATGTGACTCCCACTGCTGAATCCAGGGCTAGTTAATTGCTGTGAGTGAATAAGTCATAGATGGCAGCAGCAGGCCCTTGGGCCATAGCTCGTTTTCATCCTTCCTCAGGTTTTGGCTTTTCATCAACCCAGCTCATTTTCAGTGGGAATCGCATGGCATATAGCTTAATACCACTGTACTCTGTCAACAGCTGTGACACTAACCTGCCGTCTTTGTTAATGAAACAGATACACTCAAATCTTAACGGCGTTAACATTGCACGCATGAACGGATGCAGTCATGAGTGAACATACTGGTGATTAAAAGCGTGCACAAACAATCTCTCCTTGTGTGATGACGAAAGTGAAAGAGCAACTTACATTTTGCATGCATGGGAAATTTCCTTCAGCTCCGTCGTACTTTTGTTGTTGACGCGTTGTTGTTGATTTTAAACGAGCCAATCGTAATATTACAAAAGTTATTATGGCAAGACAGCTGGCACATTGTTTGTTATTTTCCAGATTCAAATAAAAAAACACATTGAAGAATTTTTGTTCAGGTCATGAGTTGTTGTTCATGTATACAGCGGTCTAATTCCTGCATAACAACATCATCCATCACATTCGTGTGTTTGTTGAATGGTGAGCAAGTTGCTCTTTGTTCCATGATTCTTCACGTAGATACGTTGGGACAAGAAGTCCTCGCAGTACTAATAAATCATCAACAAAAACATTTGAGGAAAGAATTGCACACAAATGAGATTCTCTCTCTTTCATTCTCACAACATGCATTTTTTGTTGAGCCGACTTTCACATGACTTACCTGGAGCCTTTTTAGAAAAGCGTCACACTGAACAGTGAACTGTGTGTTTACATATATCTTCAACATCTTCACAAATTCAAATGGTCACCGCTGACCCCTCAGTCAGTAAATCAGCGCTGTCTGTTCAGCGACTCATGCGGACCGTTAGTGTTCTTCCCGCTTCGCCTCGGGGCCGGGCTGCCAATCACTCCGATAGATAAGGAGGCTCAGGCTGATGGGATTCTCACAGAGATCCAACTTATGGTAAATATCTCCTGACTACACAGAGAATCCACAAGTCAACCTGTCAATCAGTTCCTCCGGAGCACCCTAGCCAGTCACGCGATGGCTTAAAGCACACATGAACTCATGACAAGGGCCTGTACATATTTACTCTTTATTTATGTATGCAATTTGTTTACTTTTGACATTGGCGCAATCATTCCCGTTGTGTTTCGTCGTGTGAAATCATGAGGAAACCATGATCAAGAAAAAGAACGATTCAATGCACCACAGAGTGCATTGAATTTCTCACTTTATATAAATGTCACATGCTCTAATGAAACCAACATCCATATGTTAGTCACACAGGTATTCAACAGGTCATTTAGTGGTAATTCAAGCAATGTTTGGAGTGCTTTGGTCTCTGTTAACCCTACCTGCTTCAGGGCTTTTTCCTTTGTGATGCCTATTATGTTGTTTATTGTAAACACAAGCTGAAAGGGATCGTATCGAGCCGTGGCTCATTCGTTTGAAACTGCTAATTAGATATGACATTATAAAAAAGAAGACAAAAGAAAAGTTCCATGAAAGCATCTCCAAAGAAGAAGACATGTGAAATGTTCTCCCTTTAGTCTGTATTCATACTCAACCTTCTGTCTCTCTCTCTGTGATTAAAACAAAATGGGCAAACCGTCCTCTTTCCAACCCATGCACTTCTCTTCCAGTTGTGGATAGATACGACGGCCGCGACTGCAAACCGTAAACAGTGACAGTCCAAACTAGAGGAGACTATTGTTTTCTTGCACAGTGTCGTCTTTCTTGTGCTTGACTTTTCTTCTTTTTTTACATTTTCAAATTATGTATTTCAATTTCAAAGCGATCCTTACCAGATGAGTATTCGCTCATGAGAGGCCATGCATGAAGACAAAGAAAGTGGCTGATTTCAATTGTGTTCTGTAGTTTCTTGTTTGGTTCGGTTTGCCCGTGGATGGAGTTTGGGTGACTTGTGCACGACGTTAGCGTAACACAAAAGACACATTACTATTTCTTTCTTCTTTTTCCGTCTGCACGTCACCCCCATCAATCCAGAGTGTTACAAACACAGAGGGATGCACATGTTACGAGCAATATCAAACTCATATCCACTGAGAGTAACACAGCTGTTGGCCATGCAGACGGTGGGAGTGACTCGGGGGGGTTGTAGTTTTTATTGTGTTCCTACTGCACATACATGTCCTTTCTATGGCCTAATGATATGGCAGCTTCCACAGGTGAAGCCCTCTGGCAGGAAAGAAGAGAGCGAGAGCAAGAGAGAGCTAAATGCAGCGGTAATGTGCCATAAAATGAACATGCATGGTGAGTAATACTATATTTTACATTCCAAAATCAAGCAACATATCAATATCAAGACTCTTTTTTCTTTAAATCATCTGAATGAAATCTATAGTCACGAAAATTAAAGTAAACGTTCAGTTTATGACATCACATATTTACAATGCAGTTCAAATTTGTAATACACTACCGTAGCGAAAAACTGAAAATCACATTGTGTTTTCTTAACTCAACCTGAAGCACGACATAAATAATCATTAGCACACAGCTTCAGGGGAACGCCGGCACGTTCCAGAACACCGTGTCTTTGCCCCTGAGCACTAAGAGAAAGTATTGGGTAAGGAGAGCCATTAAGTTACCACTCGTGGTGGTATAAGACGTGGTGAAAGCAGGTCCCTTGGGCATCGGTCCCCGGACACTTTGAGTTCTCCCCGGTGGCCTGACTGGGGGAAACAATTCGCCGACTTTATGAGAGCTTGGGAGTAAGTTAACCTGTGGCAGGTTGTTGTCGGAATGCAGGAATGAATGTGGTCTCGCTGCCTTTTGTATTAACGACTTCAGCCCCAACCCCCTATTACACACACACACACACACACACACACACACACACACAGGTAAGTCAAAAATATCAGTAAATGGCCAGCTCCGGCGTAATTAAAGGAGATGGTGATCTTTGTGACCTCACCACACCCGACACTTAGCTTGGCATGTTGTCTGCATATAGCAGCCCTGCCCAACATGTATACATGACAATGGACAGGGTCACAAAGCCAGCCGAGAGGGCCGGCGTGTGTGTGTGTGTGTGTGTCTCTGTGTGTGTGTGGGGGTGTGTGTGTGTGTGTTCGAGTATTAGTGTGTGAAAGTGTATTTATTTTTTAGGCTACTCTTGTTAGATGCCTTACAATTAATAAAATGGAACAAAATCCCAACTGTTTTATATTTATTGAATCCTCTTAAAGTGTCACGATGTCATACCGTAACTGACTTCATCTCTTTTATTATCTTTAACAAATTGTCCTGTTTTACTCAGCTTGCCAGGTGTATGCTAAATTAGAGGTATACCTGTGTTGACAGCCACTTTCTGGTCTGCAGGTGAGGCGTAACTAATGGGAACGTGTTGTTGTTTTGTTGTGAGCATTGCTCAGGAGGGAGGGAGCTCTGTGTCAGTCCCTAACACCAGAGGGCTCTCTTTCACTCCATTTACTCTCTCACGGGCACCACTGCAGAAACACATCAAAAATAATCAATGACTTAGATTAAATTACTATTTAAATTACCACTGAGCTGGTAACTTTACGCGATTAAGGATAAAAGTACATTCAAAGTGATGACAGAGAAAGAAAGAAAAATATCACTTTATGATTCATCATCGAATGTAATAATTCTATAATAATATATTTACATGATTGCTTTTTGTTTGATTTCATGGTCAGTGATTTGATGCCAGTTTTTTCATAAGGTCACACCACCCCGAAACACCGTCACTTATACATGTGTGCACGCTTGTTTGAATGTGCAGCATCGTAAAGCGCCATTTTGACGTTTCCTTTTCTTCAGTCGATATTGAGTGAAAGGAGGGTGTATTTCCCACAAAGACATCCAAGTAGTGTGTCATATGTTGCCCTGAGAAGAAACTGGAGCAGAGGACTAATCAGCAGGAAGAGGCGACGCTGGCTGGAGCCATCGTGGTGGCTCTGAGCGTTTCCCCCCCCCCCCCCCCCAAAAAAAAACCCTGTGGGTAGTGTTAATTGATGAAACTCTGGATTGAATGGGGCACATCTTTGCCCTGGGCCAACCGAATCATACTTAGAGTAGTGGAGCTGGATATCAAAGCGAACCGTTTGATGCCAGTGACAAGCAAACCAAGCCAACTTTGATAAATGCTGCGAGTGTCTTAATTTTCACATGATGTGAGGCAGCAGTGCACTTCAAGGTTTCTTCTCTTTACCTTTGATTTGTTTTCACTGTACTAACATGTGTTTTGACTTAAAAAAACATTCTGCATTATTGGGTTTTTTTCTCCGCTCTTTTTTAATAGAGGACTGTTTTTCACCTGATTGGACATTCGTGTCGCTCCTCAATGACCGACTTCCAGTAATCACTCAGCTATACTGTATGTCACTATAGCAACACTAATGCAAATGTGTAGCTTTGATGCCACAACACAGGTTGAAGTTCAAGCCTTGAAAAAAAAAAGGACCGCTCACAATCGTCCCGATGACATCCTGCGCGTTTCGGGTTTAAGCTGCAAACAAATTAAAGACTAAAACTGGAATTGTCACCACTTGGTTTTGCTGTTAGTTTGTTTACAGCTGCACTTTAACAACTTCTCCAACGTTAAATCGTTGTCTGCTCTGTTTCATTTAACATCAAACGACACTCGTAAATGCTCAGCTTAACTCACCAACAACAGGTAGAGGTCCAGGGAACAGAGAGGCAGTAAAAAGTCAACTAACCGATGCCCTGCTTGTTGCTCCACAGAGCAGCAAAGTGAACAACAGGGAGCACGGGCAGACACAACGAGCAGAGAACGTGCAGCCAGCCAGCACGACGCTCTGCGGCCCCTCGGGCCCTCGGCCACCGCACCGGGGCAGGTTACACATCCTGCCTGTTTGTAATTCCCAGTGACTGCGGACCTGTAATCCAGAACACAGCCTTCCCAGTCGAGCCCAGAGAACACACAGTCGACCCACCAGCACCGGTTCTGTCTCAATTCTGTCTTTTTTCCTCCCCTCCGTCTCGCTCTTAATTCATCACTGCGCTCCCCCGGCTGCTGTAAATTGACCCGCTGTTCAACCTTTTTCGGTCCACCGGCCAGCTTTTCAGATCACTTCCCGCTGCTTTTGTTTATCAACAAACCACGATGTCACGAAGTTCATTCTGACGCCGCTAACCCCCGCCGACCAGACGCGTTACTCGGTGTCACTGTGAGCAAAATTTAGTACACCTGGTACGTGTGCTTCTGCGATTGGCTGGTCGTAAATGTGACATTGAATAACACTCGAATATCATTTCACATTACACAGCGGTATTATGTCATGGCTCCGATATAATAAATGCATTTTGTGACAGAAGGAATATATGTCCACTGGACAAGCTACGTGTCAAGGGACATGCATTTTCCTTCTTTTTCTCTCTCTCTCTAATGTCTCCCTCTCTCTCGCCCCCTCTCTCTCTCTCTCTATGTGCACCATGGTTGACCCCCTGCAGACCTCAGGGCCAGTATTTGACTCTGCATCGCATGAGAACACCGTAGCTTATCCACCCGGATTAAAGCCACTGCCAGAGTGAGTCAGAGCCAGATTTACTCTGTGTGTCTCCACCCTGTGCCTCTCTGCCCTGAACACTCCTCTTCTTTCTTTCAAGAAAAAACATCTTAAAAAGGGGTTAGGACATACTATCAGCCGGGCTGCCCAGTCAGGTTCACTTAGCAGGAACACAAGGAGCTGCACTCGTAGTGTTCCACGAGGAACTCGGGGACACCTGAGGCACCAGAGAAGGAATTCTTAATGTCATGAATGACTATGCAAATATCACAGAATGTCATAACACATGCCTGAGTCATGCTCTGATCCAAGAGAAGCCAGGACGCCAGGCAGCTATCGCTGCACCGGTGATGCCTGAAGAACAGACGTTTTAGCACAAAGTGAGAGCTGGGAGCTTTCAGCCACAACCACGCAGGTGTGCAAATGTCATGGGAAGCATGGAATGTCTGTTTGAGAGTGAACGTTTTGACATTATATACCAAAACAAAAAGATTGGCAAAGAGCAAAAGTATTATAGATGGAGCCTAGAAAAAGAGAGAAACCTGGTCTGACATACTCTGTCCCCTCTTGCAGAAAGGAGTAAGACTGTCACCCATGTCATCAGCCGATAGCAAAAACAGATTCATCATCATCATCATCACCATCAGTGGATCCCTTCTGGACCCCTCTGTCCCATTTCCCCATCATCCTGAAACCTCCTTGTTCCAATGCCTTCATGGTAACAACCTGAAATGTAACATTGCGAAATGTTACTGATTCAGATTGCGTAACCCGGACAGGTCTGAGCGCTGCGTTCTGGGGACACACCTGCGCTAGTTTTCTGAGGTTCCCGACAGAATGACTAACACAGCTGAACTGAATGTGTTTGATTGCTGACGTGTCGAATTTTACATTGTAAATGTAAAAAAACACACTGCGGAAAATCGGCTGTCATGAGTCACTGAGATTTCAGATAGGTCGCTGCCTTTTTCATTAAGATGCCGAGACGCAATAGATGAGAAAATATGAACTGAGTATGAGTGGAAACAATTCTTCGCTTGTTCTCAAATTAATTAATTTTACTAACTTGAAGCTAAATGTACTGTTGCTTCTTATCTGACTAAGTGTGTGTCTCCACATGACCTCACTCCTGGACTTCAGCAATGGATTCTGCACAGACAACGAGAGAGGCTGGTTCGATGTTCAGTTCACTGTAGATTTTATTTGCAGAATACACGTGCAAACAAAAGAGTCGAGTCTCCGGCTCGTCAAGACGGTATGACGATACTCACAACGACTGAGAACTAAAGTACACAACGCGCGTTGATATGCGGCTACGTGCCATCTCAGATGTCGGAATCCAACCCCGTGGCACGGTGGACACGCACTGAGAATAACTTCACAGAAATGGCCAATCTTTTTACAGAATGTCGTTGCACTTGCCTGTATTCATTAGAGAGTGTTTCAGTTGCTCTCAGTACCTTTTACTCTTCACTGCGCGACATAAAGGTCACACTACTTCCTGTATCAGCGCAGGATGTTGGAATTGTAAATCACGAGGTGCAGAATAGGTTCAACACATTTGTGAACATGCTGAAGGTAATATAATATTTTGAAATAAAAAAACAATGCAGTTTTTCTTGTGAGGATTTTTTTCTTTATTATGTGTATCAAAACTGGACAATTCCAAATGGTGGAGCGTTAGAGGCTGCAATATGGTGTAAATACAAATGCAGCCAAATGCACTGAGAGCGATTGAGATGTGGCCTGACCAGCAGTTTGCTGTCTTCCATGACTTTGTATATCCTGTCACCTGCTGTCTTTGGCCAATCAGAGAGGATCTCTGAGAATAAGTGCCACTTAAACCCAGATGGCATCAATCTCCCCTCATTTGGAACCAATTGGTAGTCAAACGCCCTGAGACAAGAGATATGAATCACTCGTACCTTCTGAAGAGTTGTAAGCAAAACATAAATGTTAGTCAATTGTAAGTGAGGTATAGAGACAAACGTAAACATTTCCTTCTGTGGAACTAACGGACATTACAGCAGGAGAAATGACCCACAAAGACATTTTAAAAGGGAAGCACACTCCTTTATCCTAAAGGGTCAGGAAGGTCAGGGAATTAAAGAAATGAAAACCTTTGTGCGCAGAAAGACTAAACACAAGCATTTCTCAGACATAAAAAGTGCACAGCTCATATAAATGTTGAATGGATGAGCTCGAGGAATATGCACATTCACACTCAATGCAATTCTACTCAAAACGTCAAATGTCCCACTAGAACAGTGGTTCTCAGATGGGGTTATACGTGGACCCCTGGGAGTAGGTGAAGGCCCTCTAGGGGGGTACGTGAGATTTGTTTAAAATACATTTTAAATGAGCATCCAGTAAAGAAAGCCTTTGAAAATAGTTATTTCATAAATATTCAATAAAATATAAGTGTAAGTTCATACACATGCAGTCAGATGTGTGAGCATGAATCGTGACAGCCTCCTCAGTGATTGTGTGGATACTTATTGCTATGATGTTTTTATTAATGATTTTATGATGAGGCCAGTATTTGATCATAACCTGTATGTTTATTGCTTTTTTATGATGTTTTTGTGATAACCTTTCTTTCCATTAGTGAAGGCTTTTAATATCTGGCCACAGGGACTAAGGTTGAAATGTAGCCTTAGCTAAGACTGACACATTTACCCCTGGGTTGATTAATGTGTACGGTCCCTGTTCAGATAAATAAATAAATGAAATCAATAAATGAAATGAAAATAAACTGAATTGTATATATTATATGCAAAATGCTGCTTTTTTTTCCAACCCCAAATGCTTTGCACTGGTCAGGGGGTACACCGCTCAAAAAAAGGTTGAGAACCACTGCACTAGAAGATACATCTTTTGAGTGCCCTGTCAGAATGTCATAAACTTTACAAAGATACTTTGCTGTGGTCGTTCCTGTTTATCGCAGCAGCAAATATCCATAAATCTGGTTGTGTCCCGAGCTGAAAGTGTGTAAGAGCTTGTAGGAACATTTGAGGGTTAATGTACAAAGAGGGTTCTAGTTAAGTGGGCACATTCTCATTCCGTCTATGTTGCAATACTCACAGTTTCAGTGACAAGCACTTGGACCAATACACAACCGCGCACACATACACACCGTGGCATGCAGACACGTTCACAAACATGCACACACACTCTCACATGTGGATGGAAGTAATTAGAGTAGAACAAAGCTGAAAAATTAAAGTGGAGAGGAAATGTTGAAAACACAAGTTTGGTAAATGACCTCATAAACACCCGACCCCCCCTTTCTCTCTCTCTCTCTGTATGTCTCTCTCTCTCCCTCTGTCACGGTTTTCCAATCATTTCAGTTATTTTTTCTCTCCGTTTTGTTGTGAGATGTACATGAAGGACATCAAAAGACTCTATCCCTCTTTTCTCTCTCTCTCTCTCTCTCTCTCTCACCATCAGTCCTGCTTGGCTGCTTACTCTCTTCATCTGGTACTCATATGGGCTTCATTCCCCCCTTCTGCAATCCAGCCCAAAACTATTTCCTCTTTCAATTTCCAGGGGAAGTTGTTAAATGGTTTCTCAACCAAACAAGCCTTTCTCTCCCTTTCTCTCTCTCTCCTTCCCTTTCTCTCTCTCTCTCTCTCTCTCTCTCTCTTTTTTTATTTATTTCGCCGCTACCTTTCGTTAGAGGCAGCTCATATGGGGGACCACAATGAGCCCTGCGTTGTTTGGCAAGCAATAATGAACTACCAAGCAATAAAGCCGGAGCGGAAAAAAATAAACATGTCAACAAATATATGGTGAAACTTAATTAAGAATTCTATTCCCACACATAAATACACTTAAAAGGGATGTTAACATGGAAATAGACTCCTTCCCAAATTGAAACTGTTAAGTAGTTGGAGCATCCTATGTTACTCTCAGGCTTGCACACACACACACACACACACACACACACACACATAGCCTCTTTGCCCCGAGTATGCAGTCAGGCGGGAAGGCGAGCTGTAGCCACAGGGCCAGAGAAGCATGCTCATCTGAAGGACAAACGCTAACCGGGCAGACTTTCCTCATCTCCCTCCATCCCATTCCCTCCTTTCCACCCTGCTTTGTGCCCTCGAACCTCGCTACCAGTACAGAGAACAGAGAAAGAGGGGATCTATGAATCCACCCCCCTCCACCGCACTCGTCTCCCCGCCCCCCGTTTGTCGGTGGAGAAGGCGAGGCGCGGCGCGGCTGCAGGTGGTGTGGAGCAGGTCTTCAGAGTAAGCTGTGATGACAGGTGTCACTGAGTCTCATGGGCGGACCTGTGACGAGTGTCCTGCTCACTTACAATCCTGACTTTGGCGCATTTCACAAGTCACAAACTGATGAGTGACAAAAGAGGTGGGACGAGGATTATTTCGCCCGTTTCCTTTACGCTGGTGTGTGTGTGTGTGTGTCTCAGACACAGGCATGAGCACGGGCGAACGGGAGAGCATGCGTGCCCATGATGCAAAGCGTCTGAACCCCTCCATCCCCACACAGGGCAAATTTAGATACGGGTCTACATGTGCTTGAATCCACACACATATGCACACACACACACACACACTCTCCCTGGAGCCTGGCACTACACACACGCCGGCTGCCAAGCCAGTTTAGTGTCGTCCAGGGGGAGCTGCTCTGTCTCAGGGCAGGGACACTGCAAACAAAGCCGGTAGCTCCTCGGTGCAGTGGGTACATGTGATGTGCCGGAGGAGCCGAGAGAAGAAAACTCACAGGCACGTCTGTGTTGTTTAACATGATGTACAAAAAGGCTTTGCCGGGTGCAGAGAGGTTGTTCACACTCCCAGAAATCTTAGTCGGATGATAAATGACGACCAAACAATTTCAATTAGGGTAGTTTGTGTTTCTAAATCTACATTGTCTCCTGTTAGCTCGACAGAAAGGCGCACAATCGGCTCTGTGAACCAGATTAACTATATATATATATATATATTTAAACAGCAACGACTTGTTGCCCCTGCTTGAATCCGATATGCCTTGTTGAGTCAGTTTGTGTTGTTGTCATGTGAGATCACAAGGCTTTCATGCTTTTTTTTCACACTTAGCATGTGATAGGATGGAGGAAGGCCGAGCAGATTCAAAAACAACAATCAATTCATGCCCAAATTAATCAAGAAGAGTGTGTGTTTACTAAAGAGAGGGGCAAAGTATATTTATGTTCACGATTAGCACAGAGACAACCATCAAATAGCTGTCCAATTGGCTGGGAGCGTGCACAAGGTCTCTCAGCTTTGATGCCAGATCAGCTGCTAAGGGCCAACCTCTGCATTTTCTCTCTCCCAAGGGCCCCTGTGCCTCCAATGATGCGATCACAGCAGGACACAGGGGCCAATGCGGTCTGGGAGGAGCTGACCATTCATCAGATCATGGCAATCACGGCATTTCCATTTCACTGGAACCCCAGTGGGGATACACACACTCGTGTAGACCCTCTTTTGTACCTGCGACAGGAGCCGCCCGGCCTTCTTTTATCCTGCAGCCTTGGTTCGAGGAGGCTAATGAGCACAGGCCCAGTACGTCTGTTCTCCAGGAGGGACGCTCCTATTCATCCACGGGCCCTTCTGTGAAATCCCATGCATTTCCCGAAGGCCAAGCCTACAGTCAATCAGTACACACACACACACACACACACACACCACTCCTCCCCTGCTTTCCCTCGCCCCTCTGTGCTCGCTCTCCCCGCTCCGGCACACAAACTGCCAAAGCCCAGTTCCACCTTTTCACACTGTGCCGGGCTCAAAGGGAGGCTGGCGGGGGATGTAGAATAGAGCTGTGTTTGTTTAAACATGTCTTTAAAAAGCGCGGGGGGGGGGGGGGGGACGACTTGTTAAATGCAGGCCAGTCACCGCACACCAGGACATGAAGGAGGGAAGCTGCAGTACTGAGGCTGCTGCTGAAGGCCTTTTAGGTATCACTGCCAGTCAGGCGCTTCATAAAAACCCTGTAAATGCCACCAAAGTTACGTGTTTGTGTGTGTGTGTGTGTCTGTCTGTCTGTGTGTGCACGTGTGTGTGTGTGGGTGCGGTCAGTGAAATGTTTGTGATATCTTCTTCTATTTTTTTTATTTTTCAGAATATTTGTTTTAAATAATTCTTCTTCCTATATTACTATTTGTTTATTTATTTGTTTAATGACATTAAAACAAATGAATAAAGTAGTCTCATTACCGATATGTTGTTTGATGAATGTTTTAGGGATCTTTATAAACCTTTTATCAGTTTTTTTTTTAATGTTTTTTTTATTTCTTCTAGTTAGACTTGATTTTAAATATATTTCCACACAAATCATTGCCCTTCTTGTCTTGAGGCTTATTTTAATTAAATATCAAAAAGGCCTGTCTTATTTCCTTTTACTAATTTATTTACTCATTTAATAATTAAATACATGTTTTTATTAGTGCCACTCATGACTTGTAAAGGGAGGTGAACTCAGTATTTTATGACCTTTCATATCTCAATCTGTGCTACATTTGCTCGCAATTTCCACGAATAACTGACTGTGAGTTAATACAGCCAGTGACATTTTCACCATTCACTGAATGCAATTAATTTATGTCTCTCCGAAATGCCAAGCAAGTATTTACCACTGTGCTTCATTTAATGTCCATGCAATAAATGAAAATGTATTTAATTAATAATTTTTTTGCTCCAGAAATTCTGGATTATTTCTCTTTCTTTTATTCAGTCTTTCTACATCTCATTTTGCACCACGTGTTTTTCTGACTAAATAAAAATTAGAAAAAATGTCTAACTGTGTTTGACAGATTCACTGAAGATATTCATGCAGATTACATTTGCTTTCACTTAAAAATCCCCCTCTTTGTGTTGACGCAGCCTATGAGAGTAAACATGTGTTTAGTTATTTTGCATGCCTAATAACGGAAGGTTTTCACGGTTGACTTTGTGCAGCGCTGCAGGAAGACACAGGCATGTCCCGTTTGTCATGCTTGGACTCTGTCTCAGACTTGTCACTGCTTTGATCTCCGACTGCACAGGAAACTCAAGAATTAGGTTAATTTGCACTAATAATGAGGGTATTTTAAATGTCTTAATGAGGGCTGTTGACAACGACCCGGAGTGCCCATTGTCTCAAAATAATTAATGATGGGCCTTCCTGATATGTGTCATGGATGACTGTACGCAGAATGGACCGGAATAATGAATAACTGCCGCCAAGCTGTGACTATCCTGCAATATATTTAATGAACCACTTATGTGCTGATGGGTCTTTTTAGTGAGTTCATAATTAGCCTTTTGAGCCTTGCTTTTTATTTTATACAGTATAAATCTTTCATTCATTTTTTTCCTTTTTATAATTTATTTTCTAAAATGTAATTTGATTATTATTTGTTCAAGGATAGACAAATACAACAAGAGAAAGGATACGGGATACAAGATACATTTTTTATTTTGTTTTTACTTACACTGTGTGAAATTGTACACAACTCTATTGTGTGAGTAATTTTTGTCTCCTGTGCTAACCATCTCAGGACGCTCAGTGAGGACATTTGCATTTATGCAGATTAAATTAATCTGTTGATCTCTGTGTCTGTCTAATGAAGAAGGCGCCGTGGTGTGTGGATATGAATGTCTGTATGCATGAGGAGGATGGGTTAATTAGGGAAACTGCGCCCGGGCTTCCCTGAATGGCCACACGTTGCCAAAGGCTTGAATACATTCTCTGCTCTTGACATGCAACAAAGTGACAAGTGCAATGACAGATTTTGTAATTTATTTTGTAATTTTTTTTATTTTCTACTTTTAGAGAGAGAAAAAGAGAGAGGGTGAAATATGTTCATATATATATACATATATATATAAATATGTATATATATATATATTATATATATATATATTTATATATATATATATGTATATATATATATATATATATATATATATATATATATATATATATATATATATATATATATATATATATGTTTTTTACCAGTGGTCCCTCTCATTAATATATAGCCCATGGAGAGTTCGTCTTAAATCATTACTTTTATTCATTCAGGCCCATTATGTGCATTATGTGCACAATATTTCAAATGATAACACGCCTTCTAATCGTGTATAGTGTTACCCAATGTTGTCTCGGACATGACAAGCGTGCAGAACTCATCACAAGACTCAAACATTGGTGTGAAAATGATTTTGCTTCATATTTTCTTTGAATGTCTCTTCCCACTGCAGTGGCTCCATTGTCTGACGGTTAATGCTTCCTCGTCTCATCAAAGTATTCAAATACAGCCTGCCTGGCCTAACACCATTTGGCTTATATTCACGCATATTTGTGTGTCGTCCTACCAATAAAAGGTATGGAAGCTAAAAGAATGTAAACTCCCATCGCGTTAACAACATGAGATCACGAATATATCATGAAACCAGTTGTATGAGCCATAAAAATCTGTGTAAAGTTGGTTTTAAAAGCGTTCTTCCTCCAGCGAACCCCTCTTTCTAGAACCATCAGCCCATAATGGAAAGAATGAGGTGAACATCGTTCTCTTTAACAATCTCTCTGTTGTCATCTGTTAGACCACAGCGTTGTTAATATGATTCCCTCCTCACCATGCTGTAATATTCTCAGACAGAAAGATGTAAAACATATTTCATGGTTTAATGTCTACGGCCACGTGATTGCCTCTAAAGACCTCTGACAGAGACATCGGCTTCTAAAAATATCCGTTCTGGTGGTCTCATGCTGGAGGAGCTACAGACATGTTGGTTGTTGACGACTTGCAGATAATGTTTCTTTGTGATATAATACTCTTGTCAGTCGGGGCCTCATCACATGTTTAGAAAAGTGTATTTCACACAAATAAATTGTATATTTTGTTTACAGTCAACTTCAAATCAAAAGGTGTTATGTTGAATATAATATATCCTAATAATCACAGTTTTGCCATCTGAAGAGATTACCAGTTTATACTTCTACTAATTAAACACGAATCATAGCTTGTTCGCCATTTTATTTATTCATCTGTATCATCTGCTACTATGTCGCATAGTTTTTTTGCAGGATTTATGCCGAACAGATGATGCTCTGCGCATGGTGAACATCTCAGGGAGGAATTGTTGCTCAACTTGAATGATGTTTTTAGGAGTAAATCAAAGTCATAACACAAGAACTGCATAACGTTTTCATTCAACAAGGTCAGGAAGGAATATTGAGCAACACATTTTTGCTTTGGTTTTGTACGTAATTAAAAACATATCGTAGCCTATGAGAAACTATGTCCAGTGTTTCAGGAATAGACACATAAATGAACAATTCTATGAAGGCTTTTGTATTGCTCGGCATTGTTGTGAAACTACACTCCTATTGTGAAGCTCGTAGAAGTTGGTAAATAACATATGGTAAAAATTAGAGGCATCATACAGAACCGGGACCAACTAAACCACACGAGTGTCACGCTGTTTCCTCGACTTCTTTTCCTTCTTTAAGTCCTTTATTTTCCTACAAACCAAATTTGCACAAAAACCCTTCAGAGCTCACCGATGCTAAATACCCTTTAGTGCATCTGACTGTCGTCTTTTTCATTGTAAACATCAAACAAACAGATCGTATTCAGGGTAGAGAGCGAGGACTCATAGGAGTTGCAACAATCCTGTTGTGCAGTTATTCACAGGCCTGACTAATGTACAACAAAGCTACATACAGTATATAAGATATATGTGTAATATAGTACATACAGACACAAAAGGCACCGCTTTACTTAACTTTTTTGCCAGTAAGTTGTAATGTTGAATGCAAGTTATTACAGTCTTGAACTCCAGATCAGAAATGGTATCTGCATGATTGACCTCAATGTTGATTTGTGGATGCATTTCCATCAATCAGCTCCTGGTCAGGCTTTCTAAGCAATTAAATTCAGTTTATTTTGTATAGCCCAATATCACAAATTACAAATTTGCCTCAAAGGGCTTTACAATCTGTACACATATGACATCCCTGTCCCAGGACCTCACATCGGATCAGGAAACACTCCCAAGAAATAGAAAAAAACCTTTTCAGGGGGGAAAAAAGGGAAGAAACCTTCAGGAGAGCAACAGAGGAGGATCCCTCTCCCCAGATGGACAGATGCAATAGATGTCATGACACACTTCTAATCATTCTTAGAGAATTGCCTGGTCTTATAATCTGCTCCCGCTGAGCTTTTGTATCTTAAAGCACCAGAGATAGGGAGCGAGTGGGCTGGTATTAACAGATTTCATAGCAGCTATTGTGATGCCCCATGATTCTGGATGAGCCAAATGCGTCTCCGGGCCGAACTCACCAAAACCGCAGTGTCTCACTTTGTTTGAATAATATAAAAAGAAAAGTTTGTGCTAACACTGAAAATGACACAAGGTAAACAAGCACAGTGTAAGTGACACAAAGGATCCAAAAGGTAAACACGTGGGACTGAATAAATGGATTACACGTTCCCCTTCACAAAGTACCTTTCTGCACCTCTGGGATTTCGGAGTTTGCCAAGTGTTGACTGCCACGCCCGGTCGAGTGAATAGATTTGGAGGAGAGGGGGGTGTGCTGACTGATTCTCGCAGTTTTACGGGCAGATCTTGTTTCAAACTCTACAGTGGTCATCATATTCATGTCACAGCATCGATGCTTATAACAACTGCGTTGGCATGCTAGTTTCTGGTGTTTGTTTTATTTGACCAACATAATCTAAGGTTGGGCCTTTTCATCGGCATATGCTCGGGGATTGGCCCAGTGATCGGATTAGAAAAAGACAACATAACCTGTTGTAACTACTTCTGTTGAAATAGTTTGCGAAAAAATAATATAGCAGTGAGACATATTGCAGGAGACATATTGGGCCTACTGTAAAAGTGGAGACATTATTTTTATGGGAGTTTGTCAGTGTTGGCAGCTCCAGTAGCGATAAGGAGAGCAGGGCGTGCCGCAGCATGCCTCTGTTACACATACATTATATAATGTACTGTGGGAATTTGACACAGGAGCCAACCTCCTGCAGTGCTCACTCTTTGTAGGCTAGTTAAAGTTTGAGAGAATGTCACCTGTAAGTTTCGAATGTTTGAAAAAATAAATCTGAAAACTGCCGCGAGGTTCAGAGCCAGTTGACAGTCGAGCTTCTTTGAGACAAACCGTGAAATTCGTTCTTCATATAACGTGAACTGAGAAGCAAATTGTGTTTGCAAAAACTCATCAAACTCAAGCTACACACACACACAGACATCTGAAAGCACACATACACCTATACACACACACACACACACACACACACGCAGGCTGCTGCTATGATGTCCCCCGCCCCGGCCTACTGTCCCTTTGAAGTGTGGACCTGGCAGTAAATTCTTGGGCTCTTTTATGCTCATTCCCATTTCGATTAGTGGGGTTAACAAGCCGCTGCAGTTCAGGCTAATGAGACTGTACCACGGAGAGGGGTCATCAGAGGTGGGGTGGGGGAGCGGAGGATGGATGACTCGGTCCCCTTCCTACCGAGGAGTTAAATGAGATGCAGGGGAATCCTAAACACGTGTTGTTATAATTGAACAGCCTCCATGTGTTTCCGTAACTAAATAGACAGAAAGTGACAAAATAAAAAGGCAAGAGAAGCAAAAGAAAGAAGGACAAAATCCACCGGGGACATTATCTATTCTCAAATCCTCCCATCGTTACCTCTAAAAGGGATGCAGTTGCTCTTGCCTTTGCTGAATCAATTACTCCTAAGCACATCTCCCATGCACAAACACACACAGATGCTCGCACACACAAACATACCTCCTCACTAACACGGGGGCCCTGTGCGGCCAATCCCGCTGGGGACAGATGGGCAGACAGAGAGGGGGGGCCTCATTAAGGCAGGATGTACCGGGATGCAGTAAAACCTCTACTTTCCTTTCCTTTCCTCTCCTTCCCCTGCTTTTTTCATTCTTTTTTTCTTTCTACGCCGCGCTCCCTCACAGCACACGGTGCTGTCGGAGATCACTAACAGATGGA